>NW_021620970.1:7279937-7328667 GCF_004785775.1 Grammomys surdaster
CTGTCTCTATTAGCAATGTGGGATACGGGAGCATATCCTGACTGTCTTTATAAGCAATGTGGGATATGGGAGCATATTCTGACTGTCTCTATAAGCCTGCTGTATGAAGTACTCAAAGACACAGACGTTAGCACAGTGCTTAGTGAATGAAGAGTCAGAACAAAGGAGAGAGAAAAAAAACTGTAGTTCTGTGGTGGACACTTAAATATGATCCTAAGTACTAACAATGAAAAACAAGAAATCCACTGAACCATGTCCTTACAGAAAATGTTGTATCAAATTGTTCAGGGCAGTTTCTTAAATTGTCCCTTGATAAAAAAGAATGTCTCAATACACCCCCAAATGAAAAAAAAAACGAGTCCTCAGAGATAATGGGGCTCCAGTATACTCACTGGACATTTGCACTCTGCTGAAGCTTCCTCTGTGACCTTGGCTTACTTCACAGGGTCCTAAGAAATCTCTCACCCAGGCGTTTGAGAAGTGCTGAATAACAAGATAAGGCCAGGGCTAGGCTCTGTCAAGAGATGTAGAGTAGGGTATTCTATACTATTGATCAGAGATGCTATTTACAGATCAAAAGGGCAAACCATGAGGCGACTTTTTCTTCTTTTCTTGTTCTTTTAAAAATATGTACAAGTGTTTTTTCCTGCATGTGCACCTTGTTCATGTCTGGTGCCTATGGGTTCAGAAGAAAGCATCATGTCCTCTGGTGCCAGAGTTACACATGGTTGTGAGCCACTGTGTGGGTAACAGGACTTGAACCAAAGTCCTCTGGGAGAGCAGCCAGTGATTTTAATCACTGAGTCATTTCCCCAGCACTCAAGGTCATTTTCCTTTATTGAAAAGTGAAAGGCCAAACCAGGACTTTGATTCGTTGACTGTGAAGTTTCTACACATGAAAGTGACTTTGAGGACTTTGGAAGAAGCAGTTCTGTGGTCACTATACGATATAGAACCAGATTCCTAAGATTCTATTTAATGGCAGAAGAAATCTTGGCTTGGAAAGAACTTTCAAAGCATCAGTCCTGACAGGATGTAGACGGCACAATTTAGAGGGGTGGCCGAAGAGAGTTGAATGATAGGACCAGTAAGCAGTCAGGTGAAAGGTTTAACCAAACCAGTGTGGGATAATGAAGGGCTAGGGCAGGCAACAGGAGGGAGTAGTCACCATTCTGAAGGACTCAGAGGAAGGGACAATTTCTTCAAGGCCCAGTATGATCTGGAGCTGGAGGAGACATTTGACAGGAACTGTGACGGTCCACATAAACAAACCGCATGTAAACCTGTTTCCGGCTCCTTCGGTTTGGCTTTCTGTGGTTTCTCCCACTGACTGAACCCAGCTGGAAGGCAGAAAGTGGGAGTTGATAGACCTGGTTTGCAGAAAACTGTAAGTCTGAAAGGGCTTATGGCGACGATCCAAAGAGCCTGCTGCCTCGGCGGATTTATTTCCACAGCAGGAGGAGACAAACGTTTACTGTATATCCCCTTGCAAAATACACCTCGCTCCTAGACCTAGCTTTCTAATTACAAGGCGGCTATTTTGTAAGAAGAGTTTGGACTGTACTATGGAGAGTAATTATTTTAGTTTAGGAATACAGAACAATTATCCACCGAGGTCAATCAGATAATGCTAACAAAACTGTATTTATAAAAGCGACAATTGAAAGTTTCTGTCAAGTATGTATACATTAGCAACTCAGAGATGCTTTGAGTAGTCTGATTTGGCCCATGCACATTTCACGTTGGGAGATTTTTATTAAATGAGTCATTGGAAGGTAGTTGTCCAAAAAGGTACCTGAAAGTCAGCTGTGAAGGCCTCATGTGAATTCAGACCAATTTGTCATCCACATGAAGACTCCGAGGTAGAGGAAACTGATTTTTATTTATTTGTATTTTCAGTGCTACAGACCCAGTCCAGACTTGACCCTGGCAAAGCAACAGTTCTGCCACTGAGCCACGCCCACAGCGTTTAACCACTGAGCCACGCCCACAGCTTGATGACCAGTAATGAGAGCTTGTGAGCAAAAGTCCAAGAACAGGAGTCCAATCACAACCGTCTATTTTGCTGCAAGGCGGCTTCTTAATCTAGGCAAAGACTGACTTTTTTCATGTTGTTTAACTTCTGCTTTAAACGCCTGTTTTATTATTGCATTTATCTGCCAGTGTGTTGCCTAGGTAGCAGAATATTGCAAATGATTTTAACTCTAAGGCAACGATGTATGTCTCTGGCAATCTGTAGGGTTTTCCTATGGTAGGCTGATAAATTACCTTGATCTTTGGCTTTTTAGTCTATAGTGTTGTGATAACTTAGTAAAGAGTGCCAGGATTTTCTGAGTATTTGCATATGTCTGTTAGCCTTTCCCAAGTCAGAGTAGCCTATTTTAGAATCTCGGCGCCTGTAACTCTTTCAGAAATAAAATTATGAACAACTATAAACTGGGCCAAAGAGATTTCTGGCTATACTTTCAATGGATGTTGGAGCTCTGAGTAGTAGTTCTTGATCCTGTAGTGTTGTGTAGAATTTGTCTGCAACCAGAATACCTCCCAATTTGGTAGAGATTTCTATCCTCAAAGTATTCCTATCTGCATGGAAAACTTTCTATAGTGGAATGCTATCCTGTAGATACTGACTGGTGGGGCGTTTTGTTTGTTTTTGTTTTTGTTTGTTTTGCTTGTTTTCATCTCTGTTGGTTTTTATCTACTGCTAACCTTGTTTTCAGCATTCTCGTCCTGACTGCACCTTGATTCTATCTCTCATTAATTTTTTTAAAGGAATAAATTTGGATTTCAAAAATGTTGCAAAATTAGTATAGAGAGCTTTCAGGTGTCCTTGCCCGTTTTCTCGGTTTCCCACCAAGCATCTCCAGTTACTACGTTTGCCACAAATGAAGAATCAGCTCTCCGTAATCTATCCAGATTTCCCCGAGTGAAGGAACCATCCTGTATTGGCTTAACTACCCCTTCTACTTTACAGTTAGTTACCAAGTTTCTCTAGGCTGTAGCATATCAGACCTTCTTTAAATTTTTAAAATGAATTAAAATAAAAAAAATTTTTTTACATGTATGAATGTTTTATACCATGTGTATGCCTGGTGCTGGAGGAGGCCAGAAGAGGATGTCGGATTCCCTGGAATTAGAGTTACTGATGTCTGTGAGCTACCTCATAGGTGCTGAGAATTGAACCTAGGTCCTCTGGAAGAACAGCAAGTGCTCTTAACTACTGAGCCACATCTCTCTCCATCCCTGAACCTTCTTCTTTGTTTGTTTGTTTGTTTTTTTAAAATTCATGTTTGCGTATGTGTGGGTGAACATGTGGGTGGAGGTTTGCATACACATGGAGGCTGAAAGACTGCTTCAGGTGTCATCCTCAGAAACCCCATCCAACTTCTTTGAGACAAGGAGCTTGCCAATTAGAATAAGCTGGTCTAACAGTGAGCTACAGGGATCCTTCTATCTCTCCATGCTGGCTAGTTGTTGTCAATTTGACACACGTTGGGTCATCTGGGAAGAGGGAACTTCAACTGAGAAAATGCCTCCGTCAGATTGGCTTGTTGACAAGTGTCTGCCCTGTCTTGGGTCAGTCTGGCCTCCTGCTTCTGTAACAGGAGAAAAGGAACACACAAATAGGAGTATTAAAAATATTGCCCTAGGGCTGGAGAGATGGCTCAGTGGTTAAGAGCACTTGACTGCTCTTCTAGAGGTCCTGAGTTCAATTCCCAGGAACTACATGGTGGCTCACAACCATCTGTAATGATATCTGGTGCCCTCCTCTGGTGTGTTTGAAGAGAACTACAATGTACTCACATACATAAAATAAATAGATTTATTTTTAAAAGATGTTGCCCTAAAGAACAGAAAAAGGCAAACAGTTTCCAGCAGAGGTAACCATATTTTATCCCACAGTACAAAAATGTCCACAGTGGCTGGACAGATGGTTCAGAAGTTAGGGGCACTTGCTGTTCTTGCAGAGGACCTGGGTTCATTTCCCAGCACCTACATGGTGGCTTGCATCTTTCCATAACTTCAGTTCCAGGTAAACCAATGCCCTCTTCTGGCCTCGGAGGGCACCAGGCACACCCATGATATGCAGACATACATGTAGGCAAATGTTCATACATAAAACAAAAATAAGTCTTTCTATAAAAGGTGCCTTCAGTGGGGATGGGTTGGTGATATACGCAGCCATGTGGTTTGCTGTTTGTTCTTTTACTTTTGCTTGATTGCTCTATCAGGCTTCCCGAGGCACTTCTGCTGGATGTTGTAAGCACCCAGTTTTATGCTTTTCTCCCTTTCTGCTTTTTAATTTCTCAACCTTTGCTTTTGACACACTTAAACTCACACATGCTTGAAACCCAAGGCATGGCTATCATAGATCATTCTCCATGTGGAGGAACTTCTACCCAATAACTTCCTCCCCTGCTTTCAGTTTTGAACTTCTGTGAACCACGGAGTGTAATTAAGGCCTGCTTTTACTAATGGGTGTAGGGATATTTACTGGAGCATGGGCAATTTGCCAGTGGCAACCAGTGGTCTAATTTACCAATTACACCAGTCAAGAAAATGACTCTTGTTCCCCCAGCAGTTATTTACTGTTAATAGTTTTACAAATATTAATTGTTTTGTGTTTTTTAGAATTAAGCAAGAATTCAGGTAAAAAAAAATGTTTCAGAGTGTCTTGCCCTACTCCATGGGTAGGCTATATTACAGCCAGAGAGTAGCTATAGCTCATATTTGTCTTATTTGAGCAAGGTTGGCCAAGCTGGTCACTCATCTACTTCTTAGAAGAGTAGCTTATAGCCTGTTCACACATCAAGTCAGGCTACACTTAGTTGTGTACTAAGAAAAGCTCAAGGCCAAACTCAAAGTATGTACAAAGGCAGCTTAAAGCAAACTTAACATTCAAAACCATCATCAATCATCAATCAAATCAATCAATCAAAATCAACAATCAAAATGTACTTTATACCATTCTGAGAAAGTTAATTTACAGAATTTTTAAAGTAAGGAATTCTTTCCAAATTAATGCAATTCTTTCCAAATCGACCCTTTCCCTGGTCAGAGAGGGATATTAGAAGGGAAAGTGTAGTGGTATGTTTTCCGCTACATTAAACTCGGTATTTTGGGAGGAGTAAGGAGAGGAAGAGGAGAAGGAAGAGGAGGAGCTAGGAGGAAGGAAGATGAGAGGAGGAGAAAATGGCGGCGGATATACGTGTGTCGCCAGCAGTCTAAGGTAGTTGTAATAGCTAGGTTAGGTATTTGGTAACACCTCTAATTGTGTGGGCTTCTTGTTATTTGAGCATTACCAAATATATAAAGCTATTGTATAATCTTTAAACATTAGAGTCTCATTTCTACCGGGTACCAGGTGGATGTCAGGATGGTCTGGGCCTAGCCCAGCCTTGTAGAGACAGCATGGAAGATTGGCAGAGCCAGAGCTGGCGGTCTGAGCTGAGCAGCAGCGAGAACATGCAGCCACTCGTGGCCTCAGGCCTTGCGTAGTTGGGAAGATGGCAGCCCCGTACCAAAAGACAAATCGGGTGCTGCCATTTTAAAATATTATAGTAACAGAAAGATTTTGCCACTTCCTTATAAGTCTGAGGTTATAGTGATTTAATGGCTATGCCCGTGTTAACAGTACACATCCACTCAGAACTTCACTCCCACGGGTCACCTTTGCTCCCCATGACGCAAAGCCAGCTCAGATGACCCCTCTAGGAGAGAGCAAGCAAAGGATGCATGTCTTTGACTTAGTCAGGATAGGGAACATGGTGATGGATGCTTGCGTGACAGTTTGGAAGGTGGTTGAAACATGTCCGGTACACTGATTTGAGTGCTCTTAAAGGCCACAATGGACGTTTTTGACTTGGTTGTGTTGGAAGACGACTGCTTTGAAGATGGTAATAACTGCTGTTAACATATCCTTAGTTTCACCAAGAGCTCAGGGAATTGAAGGTTGACTTAGTGCATTATCGTGGTAAGATAAGTCTCAGTCGTTGACTTTCCTTCTTGCCTTCTTCATTTCCCATCCACTGGAGTTAAGTCAAGACACTCAAGGAAAATGGCTGCTGGAGTCTGAGCCTAGGAGTCAGGTCTCCTGTATGATCCAGTGAGTGATGGCATCAACAGGTGGCTCTGCTAACTTCCACAGATTATGAAGGCTTGAATAGGCATATTAGTGGGGTCTACTAAGAACTCAGAGCTTTAGGGGTCCCCTGGAATCTTCTAGGTTACAGATTGGTACTAGAATCACATTTGATTTGACATGTAAAAAAATATAATGGATCAACTAAAAATATATTTTTTACTTTTATGTGTATATGTATGTGCCTGAGTGTATGTGTACCTCCTGCATGTAGGAACATGCAGAGATCAGAAGAAGTACTTAGTGCCCTAGAACTGGAGTTACTCATACTTGTGAGCTACCATGCAATGCTGGGCTCTGAAGCTGGGTCCTTGTAAGAGCACTCAGTGCTCTTAACCACTGAGCCATCTCTCCAGCATCTAATGAACAGGTTTTTTTTTTTTTATCATCTTTGAATCTTATATTAAACTTACGGCTTGGGGCCGGAGAGATGGCTCAGTGGTTAAGAGCACTGGCTGCCCTTCCAGAGGTCCTGAGTTCAATTCCAGCAACCACATGGAGGCTCACAACCATCTGCAATGGGATATGATGCCCTCTTCTGGTGTGTCTGAAGACAGCTACAGTATACTCATATAAATAAAATAAAGAAATCTTTAAAAAAGAATATATCAATCTATAAAGCCAATTAATAAAGATTATTTAAAAAAATAAACTTATGGCTTACTGACTGAATAATAGAAACTGTAGTAGTAAATTGCTTATCCATACCTAAACCTCAGAGGCATTTGCCTGAGATGGAGATGGAGAACAATCTTATCAGATTTCCTGCTTGTTTGGTCACATTGAAGAAGGAAGCAAGAAATAGACTATTGGTCTTTAATGTTGATATCAGGCCGTGTCCTACTTGAAGTGGCTCTATATCATGCAAACAGAGATTTCTCCGTTTATACCTTGCCCTGTAAAACTCCTTTTCACAAGCATATTTGACAAGCGTATTGAGGTTAGAAGATGACTATGCATCAGAATGGGGACATGCACCACTCACCTAACACAGATTGATAAATGGCTTATTCCTGAAGCAATAAGAAAGGTGACACTGTAAATTTGTCAGTATGAATTGGGACTGTAGAGGTACATGAGCCATATTTAAAATCATATCAGGACAACTAGGGCCAAGAACCTGCAGGAAACACCAGACCAAGGAAAGTTTGCTACACTTTCACCTGAAGTCTGTATGAAGGTGGACACCTTAATATTACTGTGGCAATGATCCCTACTAATCTGTCATTTGGCCACCTGGTATATGGAACAAGGAATTGACAGGCAGAAAACACCCGAGTGCCCCTGGAACCTGACATGGGCTACTCAAATGGCTATCTGCCTATCCTCCTGTTTGTTCTTCTGGACCTGTTGTCTGTCTATATTGTGGTTGTTTGATAGGTCTGGCCCCAACGGATTCATGTGTTTGGATGCTTGGTCATAGGGAGTGGCACTATTATGAGGTGTGGCCTTATTAGAGCAGACGTGACCTCGTTAGAGGAAGTATGTCACTATGGAGGTAGACTTTGAGGTCTCCTATGCTCAGGTTTCACCCAGTATGGAAGAGTCTCCTCCTGGCTGCCTTCGGATCAAGATGTAGAACTCTCAGCTCCTTCTCCAGCACCATGTCTGCTTGCACACTGCCATGCTTTCCACTATGACGAGAATGGACTGAACCTCTGAAGCTGTAAGCTAGCCTCAACTAAATGTTGTTCTTTATAAAAGTTGCTTTCATCATAGTGTCTCTTCACAGAAATAAAACCTGCATTAAGACATACATTATCCATTTGGTTGTCTGTCCTTGTCCTTTGACTTCTGAAGCTGGACTCAACTCAAGCTCATTTCTGAGCCTGCAGCCAAGAACAGCAACATCCTCACTCCGGAGACTTAGGCTGGCTGGTGACGTCAGGCCTTCTGCAGCCCACGTGACTCCTTCGCGTCAGCCTCAGCGTTGGCTCCTCATGCTTCCCTGTCTTTTCAACCATCCTGTCTTCCTCTCTGTCTCTCACAGGGATATAGGATATGTTATCTGAGAGTAAAAAATCGAAAATTAAAACTTTAATAAGGGAACCTGTGTTTACCTAAAGGAAAAGGAGCTTTAGGCACCGCACACGATGAACTATTATTACGCAGTACATCTTGACACTATGGAAGGAAACAACGTTCATCTGCGTTTCTGCCACAGCATGCTCACAGCACTTACTATGCCTCAGTAAGATCACTCTCAAGACCCTACACACAGAAAAGAAAAAAAAAAGCCTACTCCAGAGTTAGCTAAGAGCTTCGTTCTCATGTTTATTCAATTCCCAGGAAACGTTCAAGTCAGGTGATGAGCCAGGTGTGGAGATGTTTGTTTGAGGAGGCTCCTGCCCGTTTTCCTACAGAGCTCAGAACTTAGCAAGAAGGAGGCTGGTTAGAAAAACTCACTTCTTTCTAAACCATGATACTTTTACCCTCCTGCCTTTCAGTGTGTGTGTGGGGGAAGGATGTGCTGGCATCGAGGGTGCCTTTGCTTGGAAAGCTGGAGCTAAACTAGGCTGGGGGACTGTCCCCTAATTTAGGGAGAAAAGACAAGGTGTTCAGTACCCTAAGTTTGTACCGGGTTGGCTTCTCAGGTCCTGTCACCTCTGGGTAGGTTTTACTGACTCAGCAGGTGAGTTTCTAGTCCACACCCACATCCGCTCCTCTCTCGCTTTCTAGGGTCTTTTCTAGACAGATGGTATATTGCCTTTGGGGTCAACAAACTTTGCTTCAGGCTTGACCTCTAACTATAGCTGTATCTTCTTTTTTATTTCAGGCCACAATAAAAATGTCTAATATTTTAAATACCGCCGTTGAGCGACTTCTGCTGGGTGTGAAGCTGACTGAAGAAACTCCTATCAACCTGTGAATGAAACTCTCCCTTCTTAAAAGCTGTATTTGCATGTTAATAGCAACTCTTTAGCACGCATTAATTTCCCATTGGCAGAATGTGTAAATTAGTGTTCGTGGGAAGGGAAGGAGAGGAATTATTTTCTAATTTTCCATGTGTAAGAGTTGCTACTCTCTGGGTGTTGGCAGTCTCGCCTCTCAGTCAGTTTCCTCAGCATGACTCCCTCCTTGAAGGGGTCCTATTTAAAGGCTTTTTAGGTTAAATTCTGTGAATGTGTTTCAAGCACCTCCCTTAGCCAATCTGTACTTTCTTTTTTCTTTTTAAAGTGATCAATTGTAGACATTTTTTTTTTTTGCAAGTTACTCTTTTTTTCCCCCCTTTCCCCCTTCCCTTCTTCCTCTCACTCACTCCGGCCTAAAGGTTTTTATTTATTTATTATATGTAAGTACACTGTATTTATTTACAATAATTACTTATTTATAATAAATTACATATTTATTATATGTAAGTACACTGTAGCTGTCTTCAGACACCCCCTAAGAGTGCTTTGGATCCCATTACAGATGGTTGTGAGCCACCATGTGGTTGCTGGGAATTAAACTCATGACCTCCAGAAGAGCAGTCAGTGCTCTTGACCGCTGAGCCATCTCACTAGTCCCAATCTGGGCTTTCTACATGGTGGGTTACAACCACCTGTAATCCCAGTTCCTGGGGGATCTGACGCCCTCTTCTGGCTTCTACAGACATCTATATATATGCTGTACACATGCATACGTGCAGTCAAACACGCTGTCTTAGTTAGGGTTTTTATTGCTGTGAAGAGACACCGTGACCAAGGCAACTCTTATAAGGACAACGTGTAATTGGGGCTGGGTTACAGGTTTAGAGGTTCAGTCGATTATCATCAAGGCAGAAAGCATGGCAGCATCCAGGAAGGCATGGTTCTGGAAAAGGAGCTGAGAGTTCTGCATCTTGTTCCAAAGGCAAACAGAAGACTGGCTTCCAGGCCAGTCTGGAGGAAGGTCTCAAAGCTCACCCCTACAGTGACATACTTCCTCCAACAAGGCCACACCTACTCCATCCAACAAGGTCACACTTCCAAATAGTGCTGTTCGCTGGGCCAAGGATATTCAAACTACTACATACATGTATACATAAAATGCAAATAAATAAATATTAAAAAAAAAAGAGGTTAAGAATCACATGTGAACCGTTTCAACCCAAATGACAATAAATGTAGAAGGAAGTCACCAAATGTGATGAAGATGTGTGGAAACAGACCTTCACACAGTTCAAGTAGGAATTAATATGGTATAAACTATAAATGGCTCCTGTAAACATTAAACATGGGAATACCATTGGAGCCAGTAATTCTCTCTTAAGGTAAGTACCACAGCAAATGAAAAAAAAAAGGTGCACATACTTGCACACAAATGCTTGTAAGTAACATTATTTACAATAGTCAAAAGATGAGGATAGTTTTTTTAAAATGTGCATTTATATACAAGGGAATATAGTGCAGACATAGAAGAGAAGGAAGTTTTGAAATACTTTATTATGTAGATGAGCACTAGGACATTATGCATTATGATAAGGGAAGTGAACCAGATACGAAAGGACAAACATGAGTTCCAGCAGGAGAACACACAGAGACAGAAAGCTGTCAGTCAGGAGGCACAGGGCCTGGGGTAGTAGGAGGGAGATTGGTTACTTAATGAATACAGAGTTTCTCTTTGGGGAAACAAAATTTTTTTTTGGCAAGAGATAATGGTAATGGTTTTGCAACATTGCAAATATAATGTCAACAAAGTACCAAGTAAATAGAGCAAATGCCAAGTTTATTGCTGCCTGTCTTCTTACCACAGTAAAAAAGAATTGAGGGGAAAAAAAAGCAAAAAATTCAAACTATACTTCCATCCTGGCCTATTGCTTCTTTTCTTGGGAGTTGCATTATTATTATTTTTCAATTAAAATTTTAAGTTACGATTTAGAGTGTGTGTGTGTGTGTGTGTGTGTAAGTCAGAGAAAAACTTGCAAGGGTTGGTTCTGTTAGTTCTCTCTTTCCACCATGTGGGTCCCAGGCATCAAACTCAGGTTTTTAGGCTTGACAGCAAGTGCCTTTATCCACTGGGTTACCCTGCCAGCCTATTGGAACTATTTTAATTTTTACAGATCTAATTAGAACAGACAGTAGATGTTTAACTAGGATATGTAGAATAGAATACAAAATCAGAGGATTTAACTCTAGTGGTATAAATGACAGAGTTTATTTAAGGATCCAGAGTTTATTTTTAAAAATATTAATTTTATTATTTTCGTACATGGGTATGTGTCTCTTGTGTGCAAGTGGGTGCTCATGGAGGCCAGACAAAGATGCTAGATTCCTAGGGACTGGGGGTTATAGACAGATATGAGTGTTGGGAACTGAATTCCAATTGAAGAACAGCAAGGATTCTTAATCACCGAGTCATCACTCCAGCCCGAAGGATCCAGAATTTAAATTTCAGTTTCCAAGTTCAGGGTTTGTGTCCTTCCTATAGAAGAGTCATCACTGAATGTTGAGTTAAATAGAGCAAGAATAGATTTCTTGAAAACCTTGAAATTCTCCCCAGTGAATAGATAGAGAATGGGAGAAACCACAGTATTAAAAGAAATAGTCACCACTGCAAGTCCCAGTGTCAAGTGTAAAGGGAGTGGCTGGCTCTTAGTGAGGACCAAGCCACTGTATACATGGTAGGGCATCCAACACACAAAGAAAGAGATGACAGCAGTCAGCATGACTTTGAAGGGCTTGCTGGATTTAGAGTCCCTTCTCTTTCATCTTGGTGGCCACTCGTTTGTAGCAAAAGATGATGACAAGGAAAGGCAGAAGGAAACCCAGCAAGAAGCGGCCAATGAAAAAGGCTGCATGAATCTGTTGTCCTAATGTTTGATGCTCTTTGCTCTCCCAGTCAATAGACACAATGTAGTTATTCTGGCATTTAATTCTTCCTTTATGGTCATCATGTGTCTTCCTGAAAACTAAATAGGGTATGCTGAGGATAGTGGCAGAAATCCAGATTCGTGAGGCAATTCGGGAAGCCCTGCTTAAGGTTCGGTGCTGCTGGGACCACACTGGATGAAGAATGAGGTAATAACGGTCAACACTGATGGCCGAGAGGAAGAAAACGGAGGCAAACATGCTCACTGACAGAGTGCTGTTGAAGACTTTGCACAAGACACTTCCAAAGGCCCAGTGATTGTCCTGAAGGAAGGAGGTGGCCATGAAGGGCAGAATCAATGTAGAAATAAGATAGGAGAGAATGAGATGGAAAAATAAGAGAGTATTGACAGTCCTTTGCATCTTGAATTTCAGCATCCATAGATAGAAGCCATTGCTGATGGCACCGATTATAAATGACATGAACAAAGAAGCAGCAATGATTGTTTTGGGGACAGGAGTTGGAACACCAGTGCTGTTTGCTAATGAGGTAGACACATTGATCACATGACCAGAGGAGTTGATCCAATCCATAGTTACCTATGGAGGGAGAACAGAGTTAAAAAAAAAAAAGAACAGCAACAAAGATTAAATGGAGTAATTAAAATATTAACTTTGGTATAGCAGTAATCTGAAGGGTAATATTTGAATAGTGGCAAGCATATTATTTCTATAATAATGCTTTTCAATTATTTTCTAATGCCTACTCTCTATCAGGAATTAAGATCAGATCAATTTTATTTTTAAAATACAAATACTCCAGATAATATGCATTAAATAAACATAAATAGTATCCCCTCCTAGCAATAATTGGATTTGTCTAAGCTTAAGATGCTACAATTACTCTCTCCTCCAGCCGAGCAAAATGCCCAAAGGAAAGAAGGCCAAGGGAAAGAAGGTGGTCCCGGCCCCCGCCGTCGTCAAGAAACAGGAGGCCAAAAAGGTGGTCAATCCTCTGTTCGAGAAAAGGCCGAAGAACGTTGGCATTGGGCAGAACATCCAGCCCAAAAGAGATCTAACACACTTTGATAAATGGCCCCACTACATCAGGCTGCAGCGGCAAAGAGCCATCCTCTATAAGCGGCTCAAAGTACCTCCTGCCATTAACCAGTTCACCAGGGCTTGGACAGGTGAACAGCTACTCAGTTGCTTAAGCTTGCCCACAAGTACAGGCCAGAGACAAAGAAAGAAGCAAAGGCTACTGGCCTGTGCTGAGAAGAAAGCTGCTGGCAAAGGGGACATCCCAACTAAGAGACCACCTGTCCTCCGAGCAGGAGTCAATACAGTCACCACCTTGGTGGAGAACAAGAAGGCTCAGCTGGTGGTGACTGCCCATGATGTAGACCCCATTGAGCTGGTTCTTTTCCTGCTTGCCCTGTGTCGAAAGATGGGGGTGTCCTACTGCATCATCAAGGGAAAGGCCAGGCTGGGTCGCCTGGTCCACAGGAAGACATGTACCACTGTTGCCTTCACACAGGTTAACTTGGAAGACAAGGTGCTCTGGCTAAGCTGGTGGAAGCTATTAGGACCAATTATAATGACAGTTATGACGAGATTCGCCACCACTGGGGAGGCAACGTCCTGGGTCCTAAGTCTGTGGCCCGAATTGCCAAGCTGGAAAAGGCAAAGGCTAAAGAACTCACCACTAAACTGGTGACACAGTTAAATGTACACTAAGTTTTCTGTACATAAATATAGTTACAAAATTTAAAAAAATGCTACAATTAGGTTTACTTCATAACCTAGTTATGTGGTGGTATTCTAATAGTTAGCATAAAACAGTAAGGACTGACCTTCAAGAGGACTCCAGGGCTACCTACCACAAGATTGTCAAATGCCTTTCAAATTACACCTATAGAGAGGAAATGTGTTTTAGGATAGAGGAAGTAACTTCTTTCTTGGGGAAGGGAGGAGAGAGAAAGATGTAAAATAATTCACATTTATTCAGTATTTGTGAAAGCCAGAATCTTCCTAAAAATAATTTCTTTGATTTTTTTTTTAATAAAGCCTATGAGGTATTTTTTTCTTCCCTCCTTCTCTCTTTCTCTCTCTCAGTTGCTTCGTTCTGTTTTGTTGAGACAGGTCTTATACAGCCCAGTCTGGCCTCAAACTTGTCAGGTAGCCAAGGATGTCCTTGAACCTCTGAGGCTCCTGATACCACATCCAGTGTGTTGGGATTTCAGATATGGGCTTCCACAAACAGTATTGAGGCAAATCTTCAAGCCGAGGAGAAAATAGGGCTTAAAATGGTTAAATTTCTTCTGTCCACCCACATCTTCCACCACAACTCCACTGTGGCACACGAGGATCCTGTCTGAATAAAACAGATACTATATTCCCAGTGCAGAGGCAGAGGTGGGGCAGAGGGGCTGAGGGGCAGAGGGGCAGAGGGGTAGAGGATTCCTGGAGCTTGATAGTCAGCCAGTCTATACTAATTGGTGAACTGCAGACCAGAGAAAGGTATCATCTCAAAGGAGGTGGACTGTCTACCTAAAGATGACACCAGAGGGGTTTCCTTTGACCTCCATATATGAACACCCACACACTGAAAAGAAAAATGAAATGAAACTACAGTTTCCTAAAGTTAAAAAAAAGCCTTCTAGGCAGGCTCTGTGGCACATGACTCAAATTCTAGCACCTGGGAGGCAGAGGCAGGTGGATCGTTGTGTGTTCAAGGCTGGCCTGGTCTATATAGTAAGTCCCCAGACAGCTAGGGCTGTGAAGAGAGATTAAAAAAGTCAACAAAACAAAACAATCAACCAACCAACCACAAACAAACAAATAACCACCTTACCCCAAAAACCAAAAACCAAAAACAAAGCAAAACAAACAAAACTTCTAAGGTTCTGCAAAGCAAAAAATGGTTTTTTTTTTTTTTTAGAAAAATACTTTAGTAGTCTGGTTTAGGAAGAATGAACAGTGAAGTTATGGATTAAACAATGGTGAATGTAAAAGCAACACTCAGGGAAGAGGTTGTGTGAAGGTCCTGGGACCCAAGAGGTAGGAGGAGGGAGGTGATCTTAGATACAGGAAAAGCCAGGAGCCGAGCAGAAAGGATGGAGGCAGAGAGTTCTGAGGATGTCAGCAAGGGCCTTTCTAGCACTCATTTGCAGCCCACTTGCTGTGCCTTTTTGTGTAAAATGCTGTCCTGTTAACCTACAATTAGCATGGGTTGGTGGCTGTACTGGGCAGCAAAGGAAAAGAGCTTGGGTTCCCTATTTGAGGGCAGATGGGGAGAAAAGACCAGCTGTGGCAACAGAGATGTAACAAACATGTTGGCAGGAAGTGTGTAGATGCTGGGGCTTGAGTGGATAGGAGAAACAAGACCCTGGAGGCTATCCCAATCCCTCACTCCTGTGTGCGCACGTGCGTGTGTGCGTGTGTGTTTAGAATGCCTGTGGCCTGTGCATCTGTGGTGCATTTGTGTGTATGCAGGTGCATATATAATCTACATGTCACTGTGGGGTGTACTTTTATCTATAAATTGTATATCTGAAGTTCTGTGTGTGCCCATGTGAGTATCTGTGTATGTCATCTATAGTGTGTTTGTGAAGTGTGTGTGTGTATGCTATGCATTGCTTAAGTATATGTCTGTTCTTGTGTGTCCGTCTGTGCAAATGGTGCACGTGTGGTGTTGAGTGTGTTTGATATTTCTCAATGTATATGCATATGGAAAGCTGAATTTTTGGAAGCTTTATTTGTTGAATTGTGAGGCTGAACTCTAGACAAGTGT
Organism: Grammomys surdaster; assembly: GCF_004785775.1. Classification (NCBI taxonomy): domain Eukaryota; kingdom Metazoa; phylum Chordata; class Mammalia; order Rodentia; family Muridae; genus Grammomys; species Grammomys surdaster. The sequence goes on from NW_021620970.1 coordinate 7,295,644, forward strand.
CTGAAGTTAATACAAACTTAAACAACAGAATGAAATCTTTGTTCTTTAATTGGAACTGGTGGCTCTTTACATAAGGTTCTTGGGAGCTTTAATGTATTGCATATACTAAGAAAATCCTTCATGATTTTTAGCATTAAAAGTATACTACTGCCAGGTGTGGTGGCACACGCCTTTAATCCCAGCACTTGGGAGACAGAGACAGGTAGATCTCTGAGTTCCAGGCCAGCCTAGACTACAAAGTGAGTTCTAAGAAAGCCATGGATACCCAGAGAAACCATGTCTTGAAAAACTAAAAAAGAAAACGCAACAGTGTATTAGTATTGTGTGCATGTGATGGATATGTGTGGATGAAGGCCCACATGTGCCACCGTGTGATGCAGAGGTAAGAGAAGTTCTTCATTCTTGAACATCTTTTAAGATGGCTTGAAGCACTGGAGTATAGTTTTGAGCCTGCTAGCTCTGTGGCCTCTTCCACCCCTTAGAGTTGTTATGAAGACTGAATGGAACTGTGGACTTACTTAGTGCCTTGTATGGCTGATGACAGTTTTTAGTGGGTGTTTGTTTGTTTTTGTTTTTTTTAAGTTTTTTGAGACAGAGTTTCTCTGTGTAGCCCTGGCTGTCCTGGAATTCACTTTGTAGACCAGCCTGGCCTCAAACTCAGAGATCTGCTTGCTTCTGCCTTCCAGGTACTGAGATTAAAGGTACATCCCACCACCACATGGGTAATATTCATTATTTAAACACATCTTTTGCTCAGCTTGTTACAGTAAAGCCAGTCAGAGCCACATTTAACAATTTTAAAGCTACAGAGTCTATTTCTTTCTTTCCTGAAGTACCTGTACTGGACTCTGGGAACCTCTGAGAGTCTATCTTCTCAAGCTACGATCTCAGATCTTCTTATCTTGAAGTGCTGGTAACTCTTTGGCTGGAACAACTTCCAGACCTTCCAGAGCTCCTGGAGATTCCAGAGAACAGTCCCTTCGTACAGAGACACTGAGCTGCTTTTGGGGGGGAAAAGCCTCAGGAACCTCAGACTAGCTGTTCTTTAGGAAGCTGAGAAAACTGTTGGGCCCAGGATCTTACCTCAGAGCTGTCTTTATACCAAGTAGTCTGAGATGCCACAGTGGCCAACAATCTTCTCTCTAGGGGAAGGGAAACAATGGAGATTCTGCCTTTATTTTGTCCCCCTCTCCCCCTCCCCCCGCTGGTAGATGCTACTCCTTAGTCTTACCTTTGAGATGTTCAGAGTCTTTTAGCTCCTCTGGTTCTCCTTTCTGTAGAACATACCACTGTGGAGGTGGAGTCCAAGACAGAAGTACTTCTCCAAACCATTTCTCCATTTCAAAATGAGAGTCAAAAAAAATTCTGTGATCAATCGTTTCGGTTAAGGTTAATAGGATAATTTCAGGTGTTAGAACACTGGTTTAAATGATATCCTCAGGTTTGGTTATTTCATCAGACAGGTTTGATTCTGGGGATTTCATAGGCTTATGGACCATCACCGTTAGATACACAGCAAGATGGTAAGAACGAGACCCCGGTGGTATCGAATCTGGAACTTAGCTATCTGATCTTGCTGGAGAGAAAATTGTTAGAGTGAAAAACTTAAAACTCTGGTTCTCAGACTCAGCAGAACGAATGTGACAGACCAAAGATTGCTGTCGGTCAGTCTGGAAAGAAGTGTGACAGACAGAATAGTTGCATCTGGACAGTCGCTGGAGGATAACAGAGCCAGCTCCTTATCTTACAGCACGGTGGTCTCTGTGAACCATTGCTGCCTCACTCCTCTCTCTAGCACACCCCCCCCTTCAGATCCACCTCAGTGCCAGCTCACTGTTCTCTTCCTTTCTGCTTCCTCTTGTCACTGCTGGTGTAGAAAATGCATCAGAACCACAGTATATCTTCAGTGGTGAATGCTTGGGAGTAAGAGCCATTGTCTACGCTGCTAGACTCAGAACTTAATGCGTTCACCGCTAGACTACAGAGTTACTTGAAATGGGCTTAAATCGTAGACCTTAATTCATCCCTGTCTGTGACCTTCAACAGAGGTACAGATCTCGGAAGGCTAAGGATGAGTCTCAAACTTACTACTACATTTTAGAAAGGACTTCCTCTGGAGGCTTTTGGGTTCATTTATAGATCCAGATGTAACAGGGAATTATCAGGTCCAAACCTGCTCGTTCTGAACATTAGTAGACGGAGTCCCAGAGAGGTTAAGCAAATCGTGATAGGGTTTTCATCAGACTCCCTTGCCACAGGCGAAGGAGGTGAGACTCTTGAAACTGAGAGCACATCCTAGATCCTGTTAACAGTTAATAAAGCAGCTGGGGTGAAAATAATGTGCACTAAAAATTCCAATGCACAGCTTGTGGGAACGATAGTGACTGTATAATATAGCACAGAGGGAGCTGTCACACCCCACGGAGAAATCCCAACTGTGCCTCTATCTCTATTATAGAGCTATCTGCATCTCTCTGCACGTTATCAGAGTCTCAGTTTCTTCATATGTTAACACAAAAAGAACAGGAATGCATTTTTTTTTCTTTTGGATTACCCTTGTGGGGATGAAGTGAAATACTGTCTAAAGGCTCAGCACAATGGCAAACACAGGGCAAGTATTAAATGGATGGTGGTTGGTACGGCATTATGTAACTTGGAGCAGAATGCACACTTGCAAGTCTACTGGGCTGGAGCAAATGTATCTGAATGCTATAATCCAAGAAATATTTATGAATACTATAGCCTGTCAGACAGTGTGCGAACCGAGGCAAACAAAATAAATAATTCAAAGCAGTCGCCCCTAATATTTACAGTTATTGAAGATGATATCTGAGCAGAATGGGTGAGGATGTTAGAGAGAGATGTTCCAGGCCTTAGAGACAGTAGGCACAAGCTCTGCAGCAACATTGTCCCATTCTTCATTTCTTAATTTTTAAAAAATTATTTTTTATATGCATGGATGTTTTGTCTGCATGTATGTCTGTGTACCATATGTGTTCCTGCTGACCTAAGAGGACAGAAGAGGGTGAGAGAGTCCCTGGAACCGGTGTTATAGATGGTGGTGAGCTATCCTGTGGGTGCTGGGAATCTGACCAGTGTCCCCTGCAGGGCAGCCAGGGCTCTTAGCTCAGAGCCCTTGGCTTTTGGTTTCTATACAGCGAATACTGTGGTTGTATCCAACAACACTAATCAGTTTCCTGGGAGTTCTTGACTTGAAATCACCTGACTTAATTAAAAGTGAAAGACAAATGAACAGTCACATCACCAATGAAGCCACAGAAGGGAAGTCGTTTCTTCAAGCAGCCTGTGTGTTTTCTACAGTGGTTGCGTCATCTGGCTTCATAATTAATTGGAGGGAAGCAGCAAGTTCCTGAGAAGAGTCTGGAAGATGTCAATTTTAGGTTTTCAAGTGATGGGAAGAAAAAGTTAAGCACTATCCCATTTTCTAATTACGTGTGGATTTTGTCAGTTATACAGTTAGTCTAAATGCCTGTTTTTATTGGTCAAGCAGCATAGGAAGGAGCTTTGGGAAAGTATTAGCCCAGTGGTTTCCAGCCTGACTGAAGTCATAGTTATCTGGAGAGCTTTGTTTGTCCCTCCCCCTTTCCCTCCCTCCCTTCCTTCCTGCTTCCAAGTGTGCATGCACATGTGTGTGCAGGTCAGAAGTCACTGTCAGAACGTCTTTCCAAATCATTCTGTACATAACTTTTTTTTTTTTTTGAGACAGGCTATCTCAGTGAACCTGGAGGTCACCAATTTGTTTAGACTGACCGGCCAGCAAACCTTAGGAACCCTCTCTGGTCTCTAGGTTCCCAACACTGGGATTACAAGCTTGTTCACACTTGGTTTTTGTTTGTTGAACCCTCTCTGGTCTCTAGGTTCCCAACACTGGGATTACAAGCTTGTTCACCACACTTGGTTTTTGTTTGTTTGTTTGTTTGTTTAAGACAAGTTTCTCTGTGTAACAGAGCCCTGGCTGTCCTGGACTTGATTTGTAGACCAGGCTGGCCTTGAACGCACAGAGATCTGCCTGCCTCTGACTCTCCAGTACTGGGATTGAAGGCATATATCAACACACCTGGCTATATTGGCTCTTTATAACCCTGGGCTATAAACTCAGTTCCTCCTTGTACAGCAAGCACTTTACTGACTACTCCCCCCCCCCCTTCCCAAGGCCCCATTTTTTTCTATCACATTCATAAGCAGAGTATAATCTCGTGACCACAGGAAAACTCATCCTCTAAAATATTCTTATGAAAGCTATGACAAAATGTGGCTCATTTATTGTAGAAAAATGGCTCATAAGTGAAGCTGCGTAAAGGGATTTCTGACAACTTCTTAGAAAACCTCAAGTACACGACAGGAGGCTGTGATCTGTTCCTCCATCACAGGGTTTGTTCTTAGAACCTGCGTTCATGCCTCTCCCAGGTGTAGTCATAGGAGTGGGTTTTACTTTAGATTATCCATCTTTTTACCCATTAGGATTCAGAATGACGTTTGCAAGCCAGGATTGCCTTTGTGACTATACGGCCTAAACTCAGACGACCTTTGCTCATATCATCTTGCTTAGTCCTCCGAATATAAACTGATGCTCTGAATAAGATTGGCTATTGCGTGAAGCTTTAGTCCGCCTCAGTTCCAAGCCTGCACACTGTGACTCACGACCATCTGTAACTCCAGTCGTAGATCTGACACCTTTTTCTGGCTTTTGAGAGAACCAGGCATGTAGGTAATGCAGACATATGTACTATAAAAACACTCATGTACACAAAATAAAAATTAAAACAGACCACAGACAAAAGATGAAGGCAGAGTCACTGCAGTCATCTTTTAAATTAAGGTAAGGAATATAACCATGCAGAATTCGAACTCAAAAGCTCACCACTGGATATCAGAGCCTCCTTTCTAAAAGGCCTTTAGGGAATGTGGAATAGCCTTCTTCCTTACAGATAAAGCATTTCATGAGTGACTGAAGAACAAAGACGAGATCCATTTGGAGAATACTTGTCCAGTATGTACAAGGCGCTGGGTCCAGGCCCTAGCGTGGAAACAAGACAAGACAAAACAAAACAGACAAAACCCGCTTCAAGTCCAAAGCACAGTCATGGAAGTAACCTAGTGACCTGCGCAGCGGCTTTGTCGTGCTGGCTTCAGACAGCACACAGCTGGACATACATCTCGCTTCACTGCCTTTATAAGGCAGGGCCTTGGCCACAGTGTCAGCTGCCCTCTGTTTCCTAAGAAGCCTTAAAAATGCACTTGACTTTTGTGTCTTTTGTATCTTGTGTAATGGCATATATGTTTAAGGATTTAAGCATGTTTCAAGCAAGATGGAAGGAACTGCATTACACATTCTGTTTGGTCAACATTCCATTTAACAGTGTGATAAGTTAGATGTGGCGGCACATCTGTGAAATACCCATATTTGGGAGGTGGGGAGAAGACAGTCAGGAGTTCAAGGCCATCCTGGGCTAAATTATTCTCTGTCTCAAAAAGCCAAAAGAGAAAAATTGTGTTTTTTATGTCACTAACTAATGGGTTAATACATATACAGCTACAGCAACATTTTAAAAGTTGTCTTTTTGTCTGTTGAATGCTGTTTTGAAGATTGATTGAGATTAAAATATGTGGTGTACAATAATTAAAATTGCTGAATATAAGGTTCTGCAATTCGGGTTTCCCATAAGATGGCTGCTAGCTGGCCTTCCTTCCCACACTGCTCTTTGTGCAGGCTGTTCTCCTGCTTCCTCAAAGGAAGAACTCTTTACAGCGGTGAGTGACAGAGCAGGACCAGAAATCCTGTGACATCACCACCGTCACTGGAAAGCAGGCAGCTAAGGGGTCCGCAAAGACAATGGAGGAAACAGACTCTGTCCTGGCAGGAAGCGGAATATCGAAGCCCTTTAGTGAAACACAAGGCTTATTGTCTAGATCCAAGACCTGGGACACGAGGTGATCCCAAATTCAAGGAAAACTGAAGAGATGGTGTAGGAGCACAGGGAAACCAGTAATGTTAGACACACAGGGTTGTCTCTTCAAAGGAAGAGTTGTATAGTCTTTTCCTCCAGAAGGCTAGGAGTGGGCGTGGCCAATAGTTTGGTGACTTCTGTGCTAAGATGTGGCCAGGTCACATCAGGTTCCCCGGGACTCTTAAGTTTATCTCTCTCAGGCTTCCCAGACCCTTATCTTGAGCGTCGTTCCTCAGTCCTATCTTTATGGGCAATATCTCACGTACTTTACGAGGGTGGAGGTGGTTAATAGCCTGGTGATCTTTGTGCTGTCTGCATGACTGAGACCACACCAGATCTTCCTCAGACCCTTAAGATGTCACATGTAGTCAATTTATTGAACCCATCTTTATGGAAGAGGTCATATGTACTTTACAAAGAATTTCAATGTAACTGTATCTTAATTCTGGTACACACAGGATTGAGTTAATTATCACAAGGAACCCCTTTTCCCAAATTGTGCTGTGTTTAAATATGCCTAAAACAAACTCTCTGGGGTCATAGTTTCAGTGTTGTAACCAGTACCAGCTACCGAGTCATGTTGAACTGGACTACCTCCTTGCCTCACACAGAACGATATATTCTGCTGGCCTTTGTGGTTGTAGCGAGCAACCTGCCAGAAGATAGCTGCTCCCATCAGAAAGTTGCCTTTTTTTCTCTGAAAGTCTTTTATTTCGAGCAACTTGGAGGTGTTTGTGCCCTCTGTACTGAATAGGGCCAAGTCATCCAGGGCTTTGGAGCTATGTTAAGTACACTGCATTTTATTTTTAGAAACTGCATTCCTAATTTGTGTATATTTCTTCCTGTGTGTCTCTATCTCTCTCTGTCTCTGTCTGACTGTCTGTCTCTCTGTCTGTCTGTCTCTGTCTATATATATATGACTCTGCTTTTCGGGGTGTGTGTGCATGTGTGTACAGTATGTATATGACCCTGCTTTTCTGTTTGTGTGTATGTATGTGTGTTTATGTGCATAGTATGTATATGACTTTTGCACATTTGTGCTTGAGGGCCAAAGGAGAACATCGTTCCCATCTCTATTGTTTTCTATCATATTTCTTTGAGGCGGGTCTCTCCCAGACCTTGAAGCTTGTATTTTTCTGCTGTGGCCAATAGCCTGCTGACATCTGAATTCAGGTCCTCATGCTTGCTATCTTGAGATCTCCATAGTTGCCTCCCTCAGAAATTGTTTGTATGACGCCTATGTATGTATGAGCTACGTCATGTCTTCACAAAATTCAAATAAGTTGAATTCTACCCACTGTGTCTCAGAACAAGTGCACTGACTGCCTAGCCACCTCTTTAGTCCTAATTCTACTGCATTTGGCTTTGAGGGTGACTAGAGAGGAGAAAATATCATAATGCCATGTGCATTTGCTTTCTGGCTCTGCTGCATCAAAACACCTCAAGTGACATAAACAACAGGCACTGATTATATTGGGGGCTCAGAACAAGTTCTCATGTCTGGGTTCCTTCTTTGTTTAGTTTGCAAATGGCCTCCCTTTTGCTGCCCTTTAAGATAAATTGTAAACTTGTTTCTTTCCCTCCCTCCTTCCCTCCCTCCCTCTTTCCTTCCTTCCTTCCTTCCTTCCTTCCTTCCTTCCTTCCTTCCTTTTTCTTTCTCTATGTAGCATGTGCCACAGCATACATGTGGCATTCAGAGGATAGCTTGTAGGACAACCTTCAGTCAGCCTTCCCCTTGCACTGTGTGGGCTCTGGGTGTGGAACTCAGTCGTCAGGCTAGGCAGCAAGTGCCTTTACCCACCGAGCACCTCATGCTCCTCCTGCTGTCTGTTCACAGGGCCTGTTCTTTGTAAGTGAGCCCTCCTGGCTCTCTGTAAGCCTGAATGGACTTTTAAATTTTTTTACTTATTTATAAGGACACCAGTCAGATTGACTAAAGCTCATCCCAAAGGTTGCATGTTAACTTAGCCACTTCTTGAGTGGCCCTGTCTCTTAGTGGTGCCTTGTTCTGAGATACAGTGGGTAGAATTCAACTTATTTGAATTTTGTGGAGACATGATTTAGCTCATAACATCATATACATGGGTGCCATACAACGTATGATGGGGGCAACTGTGGAGATCTCAAGGAAATCTACAAGGAGACTGATAACTCGAGAAAATACTAGAGACAGATAAAGAGAACAGGCTTGAGAAACCTTTTTATGGAGGATGTTTATGAGGCTGAGAGATAGGAGTGCCAGATGCCTCCCAAGGTTTTGACTTCTGCATCTGGCTGTGGTCCAGTGTATTTAAAGAGCAAAAAGAAAAGGAATCAAAGGCCTGTGGGGGAAGCTGAGGGTTTTGGTTCTGCTGTTGTTGAATTTGAGGCAGTTTTTAGACATCAGATGATGGTGGTGAGGTTTTACTGGAAGCCAGCCTCCATGGGACACTCAGAGCTCGGCCAAGTCATGTGGCATATGGCCCTTATGATTTGCTCTCGATGGGACTGTAGCTCTTTTTGTAAAAACATGTTTTTGACATCCTTAGAAACTCAATCTTTCCTAAACTAGGGTTCAATAACATCTTGTTAACTTTGCAGAGTGTTTTTGTGGTGGTGTAGCTTATGTTGGCTACTTTGTGGATTCTTCTTTTCCCACCCCTTTTCTTCTACACTTTTAACACTTGATAGGAGAAACTGAAGGATTGAGAAGAAAGGAAAGAGATCCCTGAATGAAGTCAGGGGTCATAAAGGGGATGATGTTATCATTTGACTGCTTCCTGCTGATTAGGGAGTTTGAGTTCCTTGGGGGCAAGTTTGGTCTTCATAGTCAAGATATTTAATTTCTTCTTGTTTCTTTTTCATGCAGGATAATTTAACCCCAACCAACAGCAGCTAGCAACCAGCAACAACCAACTAATCAGCCAACAACCCAAACTAACTCTTGGAGGCCCAATCATTTATATACCCTTTGAAGAGTCTCCAGAATTCAAAATGTCACATACTTGCAGAAACATTATGCAGCTGGCACAATCATGCCCCTGCTAGAGCATGAGGCAAATCATAGTCAGCTGCTGTAGAAAATCTGAAGCAGCCTCATACCCCACACTACCCTGGTATTAAAATGAAAACATATTCTTATATCATTTCTGTGTTATTTTAGGAAACAAAAATTGTCACTACACTGTAGTAACAGTTTTCCATAGTCAGCTTGACCTAAGCGTTGTAAGGTGCCCATAGAAATTACCTAGTAACCATTACCCTCTTTTGAAGATGAAGTCACTTAAAAAAATTTTTTTTTTCTTCCTAAATGTTTATTTAGTAAGAGAGTATCTTAAGATTTTCTTTGCTGTGAAGAAACACCATGACCAAGGCAACTCTTATAAAGGAAAACATTTAATTGGGGCTGGCTTACAGTTTTAGAGGTTCAGTCCGTTATTATCATGGTAGGAAGCAAGGCAGACGTGGTGCTGTTGGAGGAACTGAGAGTTCTAAATCTTTTTGTTTTTGTTTTTATTTTTATTTTTTGTTTTTGTTTTTCGAGACAGGGTTTCTCTATGTAGCCCTGGCTGCCCTGGAACTCACTCTGTAGACTAGGCTGGCCTCGAACTCAGAAATCTGCCTGCCTCTGCCTCCCAAGTGCTGGGATCAAAGGCGTGCGCCATCACTGCCTGGCGAGAGTTCTAAATCTTGATCCAAAGGCAACCAGGAGACTGTCCTCTGCAGGCACCCAGGAGGTGGGTCTTTCCTCACTGGATGGAGTTGGAGCATAGGACAGCAAAGCCTACCTACACACTTTACTCCAACAAGGCCACACCCACTCCAACAAGGCCACACCCACTCCAACAAGGCCACACCCACTCCAACAAGGCCACACCTACTCCAACAAGGCCACACCTACTCCAACAAGGCCACACCTACTCCAACAAGGCCACACCTCCTAATAGTGCCACTTTCCAAGGGCCAAGGAAACACATTCAAACCACCACAGAGAGGAAATCTCAAACTAAAAATGAAATCTGTAAGAGTCTGATATAGATAGTAAAGGGAGGTCTTTCCATGCCAACACAAAGCCCAGGCCAGAGAGCTGGGAACTTGATGACTCTTTGTGAGAGGAAAGCTTGTGACTGACAGATGGGGAACAGAACAAGTGTAGGAAGCAGAGCATTATGTGGCAACAAGTTCACACTCACTGCGATGCTTGGGATGAAGGCAGCGCCTTGAGCCCTCTGGAGCAGATGGGCTGTGTCAGAAGAGAGTCAAGAAGAGCCGAGTCGGTTTTGGTGAAAGACAAGGGATTACTGTAAGTGCCTCCCCCACCCCCACATTACCTATGTGTCAAGGGTGACTAATTTTCTTGGTTTTCCTGGGGCCGATGGTTCCTAAATATCTGAATTTCAGTTTTAGAACTTAGAAGGCTCCAGGGAAACAGAAATAATTTTGTCACCTTACAGAAAGAATCTGGAGAACATAGGGTCTTCAGTACCTCAGTGGCCTCTCAACGAACTTCAACCCACAATAAGTAAATGTGCCTATGTGATTTTCCATAACCGCCTTAGTAAAAGAGCGACTATAATTTGCTTTATTTCTTAGTGATGCTCACGAATTATTATCTTAATGATCAGAGATTATTAGAGTGATCACTTTACAGATTGCCCAGGAGAGCTCAAGCTTGTGTCTCTCATCTTGTGCTGTCAATAGTGTCCTCTTTGTTCTCAGAAGGGGCCTAATTAATTTGGAGGACAAGTTGAAAGACCGATGTTCTGTGTGTGTGTATGTGTGTTGACTTGACACAAGCTAGAATTATCTGAGAAAATGAACAACAATTGAGAGAACACCTAAGTAAGATTGCCTGTAGAGTATTTTGTTGATTAATGATTTATGTGGGTGGGCCCAGCTCATGGCAGGGTGTGTGGGTGTGCCATCTCTGGGTCCATGGTCCTGATGATATAAGAAAGCAGGCTGAAACCATTAGATTGAGGTCGGGGACCCCTATGGGGGAGTTAGGGGAAGAACTAAAGGAGATGAAGGGGATGGCAACTCCACAGGAAGAACAACAGTGTCAACTAGCCTGGAGTCTTCAGAGCTCCCAGAGACTAAGCCACCAACCAAGGAGCATACATGGGCTGGTCTGTGGCCTTCAGCACATGTGTAGCAGAGGACTGCCTTGTCTGGCCTCAGTGGGAGAGGATGTGTTTAATCCGGTGGAAACTTGATGTCCCAGGGAAGAAGGATGATGGTGAGGGTTGGGATGGTGTGGGAGGGTGGTTGAGCACCCTCCCAGAGGTTGGGGAGCATGGGGTGAAGAACTCAGGAGGGGGGACCAGGAAGAGCATATGGTTTCTGCTTCAGTTCCTGTCTCCAGGTTCCTGCCCTGAGCTCCCTCAGCAGTGGAGTGTGACTTGGTAGTTGTAAGATGAGAGAAACCTTTTCCTTCCCAAGTTGCTTTTGGTCATAGTGTTTTATCACAGCAATAGAAAGCAAACTAGGACACTCACTCTGTTTTTAATAAGATGGCCTTTCTAATTCTTAAACAAAAGTACTGCTTTTTTGATCTTGGCAAGGCATGCCAACTTTATTTCCTGAGTTTCATGGTGTTCTCCTTTGATATGAGTCTCTAGTTACCATGTTTAAAATTAAAACCAACTTCTTTTTTTAATCATTATTTATTTATTTATTTATTTATTTACACACCAGATTTTATTCCCCTCTGGGTCCACCCTCTGATTGTTCCACATCCCATACCTCTTCCCTACCCCTGTGTCTTCATGAGGATGTCCCTATCCACGACTCCTCACCCCACCAGACTGCTAAACCCCCTGGGACCTCCAGTCTCTTGAGGGTTAGGTGCATCTTCTCTGACTAAACCCAGACCAAGCAATCCTCACTGTATATGTGTTGGGATCTTCGTATCAGCTGGTGTATGCTGCCTGGTTGGTGGTCCAGTGTTTGAGAGATCTCTAAAACCGTCTTCTGTTCAGAAATACTTGGCTACCATTCTATGTATGCAACCGGAATTTTTCATATACACAGAGCTCCCTCTGAAGCTTTTCATACTTGACCATCTCACTATTTGATGAACTATCAGAGAGTTTTAAATTTTGCTTCTAAAAATTTAAACAACTTTTCATAACTCTGAATGAGCAGTAAAATCAGAAGTTGAAAGGGGAATATTACATAAGAGCCAAGAGTCAAGAGGGATTAAATTAAGTGGAAGGTAGAGGGAGAATTAAGAATTATCTAATTAAGGAAAAAATTTCATTTTCTTTTTGACAGAGTCTCATGTAGGCATTAAAGCAACATTACCTTTTTTACATGTATGTATCTTCTTTTATGTGTATGAATGTTTTGCTTCCAATGTGTGTATATGTACCACATGTTTTCCTGGTGCCCTTGGAGGTCAAAAGAAGACATCAGATCTCATGGAACTAAAGTTATGGATGGTTGTGAGTCACCACGTGGCTGCTGGGAACAAAACCTGGGTCTTCTGCTACAGTAAAAACTGCTTGCTCTAAACTGCTGAGTTATCTCTCCTGCCTTAAAGCAGTATTTTTCTAAGCAAGGAATTAATGATGTATAGATATACTTAAACAATTACTAATATAACAACAGAGGGGATTAGTCAAGAGAGTATGTATGGTATCTAAAGAAATTGTCCCAAATAAATCACTTCCCACATTATTAGACATAACTTCAGACTCGGTTCATACTTATTTACAATGAAATTGAATGTTTCTCCTCATGTGCCACACACATTGATATCACTGTACACGCTTTTTCCATTTTAATGAAAGTCACTGACCACTAGAGGGAGAAACAAGTAAAGCTTTGCAAAAATTGCCTAAGTACTAAATGCAAGTACTGAAAGGTACCGACTGTGGAATAGAGATCCAAGCTTGGCCGTTAGCACACAGTACTGGGAGGAGAGGGCACACAGTACTGGGAGGAGAGGGCACACAGTACTGGGAGGAGAGGGCACACAGTACTGGGAGGAGAGGGCACACAGTACTGGGAGGAGAGGGCACACAGTACTGGGAGGAGAGGGCTTGCATCTGTGGAATCCTGTGGAAATCACGTAATGGAATGGTGCGTGGTGCGTGGCTGATTGACTAAATTATAGTTTGCTTTAATCTGTACCTTTGACTAAAGAGCAAGTACAAAAACCTAACCTGTGTAACTGGGTGAGTGAGGAAAGAATTAAATACTCCAGATTTCAGAGGTGGGGACAGCAGCAAGAGGTTAAAAGTGAATACAATCAAAACAATTTCCCTGCACTTCACAGTAAGTGTATTTGATGATTAATACTTAATATCATAAATATATAGATGCTAAAAGTGATGGGAATCTATTTTCAAGTTTATTTAATCTTAAATAATTCATATCAATATATGAATTTATGAATCTATAATTACTTGAAATCTTGCTTTTTTTTGTTTTTTGTTTTTTTTTGTTTTTTGCTTTTGCTTGTTGTTTGTTTTGTTTTTAGAAACAGGGTTTCTCTGTAGACCAGGGTAGGGTTTCTTTGTAGATCAGGCTGGCATTGAACTTATTGAGATCTGACCACCTGGGATTAAAAGCATGCGGCACTACTCCAAGGCCTAACTTACTTATACTTTAATCTTTTTTTTAGTTAGAAAATATCTTTGGAACTTTTCCAAAACAGGTTTACTGTGGTTTACAATTCAATGGTTTGACCATCACTGCAGGGGAGTCATGGTGACAGGAGTGGGAAGCGTTTGGTTACATAACACCCACAGTCGGGAAGCAGAGAGCAATACTGACACCCAGCTCCTGTTCAGGACCCCACATTACAGAATGATGCCATCCACATTCTGGGTGAGTCTTCCTCTCTCCATAAGTTCAATCTAGAAGCTCCCTCAATGTCCTGTCAAGAGGTCTGTTTCCATGGCGACTTTCCATCCCAAGGGGTTGACAATCAAGACTAGCCATCATAACAAAACAATTAACCACCCCATTGTCAATTTGACACTCAAACCATCACTTCGAATGACAACATCCCACCGCTGCCTCCTAAAGTCTTGCTTTCATCCCATGATTCAGAATACACGTAGAGCATCTATGGGACTCTCAAAGTCTTCAACAGCCCAACATGGCTCAAACGGTCCCTGACCTCCTCTTTATTCAAGAAAATATTGACTCCTTTTGTTATAAGGAAAACATAAAATATATTTCTCAAGACATAAATGTTGAAGGTCTACTTACTACGAGGAACTCAGCAGGTGCTAGATGAACTGGACATGAGTGTTTTCTTAAGAAGGAGTTGACTGGGTCAGCGAGATGGCTCCATGTTGAAAGCCTGGCATCCTGAGTTTGAACCCTGGGACTCACATAAAGGTGAATGGAAAGTACCAGTTCCACGGATGTGTCCTCTGGCCTCCACAGGTGCACTGCGGAATGCATCCCCACCCTCCCAGGTGTGCGTGTGTGCCTATGAACCAACATCACCTTCTCACGGTTCTACGCCAGTGTGTTGGCTCTAAAACTTGAACGGTGCCATCAGCTCTGCAGGTTCTCAACTCACCTGCCTCTCTAACCCTGGAAATCAGTTCCTTCTGTCTACCCACCTACTCATTTGTTTATACATCATATCAATTCTGTTTTTCTGGGGAACCTTGATACTGGCAATACTAATTTAATACCAATTAAAATAATCTACCAACGCACATTTACTAGGTACCATTCTGATCCTTGTGCTATGCAAAGCAATGAGAAATCTGTTAGGATGATGCAATTTTATAGAGAATTGGATAAATCCGAGTGCTATTTTAAAGAAAGGTATATACTAACACTAATGCTTTAACATGCCTTACTTATGTAATTTATTAACGTGAAGGAAACAATTAGAATTGTAACTTGGAGAAAGGAAAAAAATAAATCACAATTTCAGTAGCCAAATACATTGGTAGCATTTTGGTGTTTGTTTGTTTGTTTGTTTACTTTTCTTTTTTTGAGATCTGTCTCTTCCCCTTCCTTTCCGTGTCCTCCTCCCCTTCTTTCCTCCCTTCCCCTCTCTTCCCCATCCCTCCCCTCCCATGTCCTTCTTTTCACTCTCCTCCTGTTAGAACATAGTCCAAAAATGTGAGGGGAATTCTGTGTGTTTGTGAGAACACTCCAAGAAACATTCAAAACACAATTGTTCTCGGAATATGTTTTCATGTTCCTCTCAGGCATAGATGATAGGAGTGAGGCTTTTTTCAGCTGTTGTTATTCATATGCCTTTATGGAAAAACATATTTTTGACACGTGTGGCTTGTCCTTGTGACTGAACATTCTACTTACATGATTCTTAACCCTCAGAATATAAATTGTCTGATGCTCTGAATATAGTTGGGTATTGTGTGAGACTATAGTCTGCCTCAATTATAGAACCCGCTCTCCCGGGGTCAGGCCACCAACTAGAGTGGCATCACCACCCTCTCCTTCTCTCTCCTCCCTCCCTCCCTCCCTCCCTCCCTTCCACAATTTATCTATTTACTTATGTACTTGTAATTATATTTATGTCTATCTTTGAGCATCAAAGTTGTATCTAAACATAGAATAGTCCTCTTTGAATATCTACATAGGAGACGTACTTTGTTTTTATCCACTGCACATATTAAATGAGAAGTGGTGTCAGGTAGAGGAGAGGAACTGGAACTCTTGGTATTGCTTCCATGTTAGGATCAAGATGAAGACTTTTTTTATTTTCAGCATACAATCCTTTGTCTTGGCTTGTTGTATGTAACTTTATTTTTTTTTCCTAAGTCAACTTTCAATGATGAACACTTTAACCTCCCTTTTAGCCCACCACCCACCAGAGGTAGTGGGAAAGAAAGGCTATGGAGAAAGTGGACCTGTTTAGAAATGGTTCTTTGGAGCAACTTCCATTTTCAGGAAATCAGCAGTTCAGTTTACTGGAGTCTGCAGCGGCAGCTTGATCCACTTGCAAACACTTCACGGATACACCAGCAGTCCAGTTTGGTAGAGTCTGGATAGCAGCAGTAGTGGCAAGACCTAGCAGGAACAGCCAGGTCTCAGCCTTGGCACAAGTCAGCAGGAGGGTCCTAGAGGGATGCCAGAAATTCTCAGCTGCCAGGGAAGTGAAGATCAGCAAAGACGTGAGACAACAAGCGTTTACCTAAGCAAGCAAGCCAAGCTCAGCATCCATCACTGTCCTTTGAGTTCTATTTATGCTCCCTCCAATCATCATGTATCCTCCACGGGTTTGCCTCCACCCATGTCTCGTCTCAACACATGTCTTGTCTTAGAATGTGCGTCTGACTCAGCTGACATCACTCTGCCAATCAGCTGAGTCTGATGAAGTGGTAAGAAACTGCGGCATACCACCGGAAGTTTATTGGTGTATTTCCTTCTTTGGAGTCCTGACAAATGCAGCTCAACTACGCAATGTAAAGCAGACCAATACGTGCGTGTCTCTAGCAAAGAATCTTTCATCACATGTCCTTTCACTTATTTGCTTTAGCAAAACATCCTGTCTGTGTCTGCTTCAGCTAAATGTTCCTTCATGAGTTTGCCTTAGCCTTTCACACCTGCATCTGCTTTAACGAAGTACTCCTTCACATGTTTGCCCCAGCAAAACGCCATCTAACTAACTTTCTAAAAAATCCTTAAAGTGGTACATTTCACTGTGATACTTCAGTGGTTTTCTGCTGGGTGAGGAATGGCATCTGTACTTGCTTCTGGATTCAGAGATGTGTAATATAGCTTTAGCAGGAGTTGAATGTCAGATTGTTTAGAATTAGAAAGCAGATGGGCTAGTTTACAGTGCTTGAAGATATCTGTAAGTCTAAGGTCATAGAATGTGATCACCTAAACATTATTCGCTCAGGGAAATGCAAGAGCCCAGCGTGTACTGAAACCCGGGATCATCCTTCGCATGATAAGACAGTGCTCTACCACTGAGCCCTAGTCCCAGCCTCCAGTCTTTCTTTTGTTATTAATTCAGTTCTTTAACAGTTGTATATATGTGTATAATACATCACAACTAACTCCCTTTCTCTTTTCTTTTCTTCTTTTTTATTTTATTTATTTACATTCCAGTTCTTGTTCCCCTGTCAGTCCTCCAACAGTTCCTCATTTCATTCCTCTTCCCCCTTGCCTCTGAGAGGGTGCTCCTCCCTTACCAGACCCTCCTCCTTTCCTGAGGCCTCAAGTCTCTCAAGGATTAAGGCCATCTTCTCCCACTGAGGTCAGACCAGATAGACCTCTGCTATATTTGTGCCAGAGGCCTCCAACTGACCCATGTATGTTCCTGGTGGGTGGCTCAGTCTCTGGGAGCTCCCTGGGGTCTGGTTTAGTTGAGACTGCTGGTTTTCCTATGTGATAGCTCTCCCCTTCAGCTTCTTCAATCCTTCCCCTAATTCAACCATAGGGGGTCCCTGACTTCAGTTCAATGGTTGGGTTAAGTATCTGCAGCTGCTGGTAGGGACTCTCAGAGGACAGCTATGCTAGGTTCCTGTCTGTAAGCACATCATAGCCTCAGTAATAGTGTCAGGCCTCGGTTAACCCCCATGAGATGGATCCCAAGTTGGGTCAGTCACTGGACCACCTTTCCTTCAGTCTCTTTTCCATTTTTGTCCCTGCAGTTCTTTTAGACAGGAAAAATTCTGGGTCAGAAATTTTGACTGTGGCTTAGTGACCCTGTCCCTCCACTTAAGGCCCTGTCTTTCTACTGAAGGTGGACTCTTCGAGTTTCCTCTCCCCAGTGTTGGGCATTTTGACTAAGGTCATCCTGAGTCCTTAGTGTCTCTCATCTCCTGGGTCTCTGGTACTTTCTAGAGGGCCCCCCATTTCCCACTCCCTGGGGCTTTTATTTCCATTCATTCTCTTGGCCCCCTGGGCTTCTCTCCTGTTCCCCCTCTCCATATCTGATTCTGTTCCCCTTTTCCCTTTCCCCTCCCCTCTCCCATTCAGATCCCTCCCTCCCTCTGCCTCCTGTGATTATTTCTTTCCCCCTTCTAAGGAGGATTGAAACCTCCTCACTAGGCCTTTCTGCGTGTTACACTTCTTATGGTCTGTGGGTTGTATCCTGAGTATTCTGTACTTTTTTGACTAATATCTACTTATCAGTGAGTACATTTCATGTATGTCCTTGGGTGTGGGTTACCCCACGCAAGATGATATTTTCTAGTTCCATCCATTTGCCTGTGAAATTCATGATGTCCTCGTTCTTAATAGCTGAATAGTATTCCATTGTGTAAATTAACCACATTTTCTGTGTTCATTCTTCGGTTGAGGGACATCTGGGTTGTTTCCAGCTTCTGGCTATTATAAATAAGGCTGCTATGAACATGGTGGAGCATGTGTCTTTGTGGTATTGTGGAGTGTCTTTTGGGTATATGCTCAAGAGTGGTATAGCTGGGTCTTTAGGACCCAGTTTTCCAAAAAACGACCAGATTGAGTTCCAGAGTGGTTGTACCAGTCTCCAATCCCACCAGCAATGGAGGAGTGTTCCTCTTTCTTCACATCCTCACCAGCATGCGCTGTCACCTGAATTTTTGATCCCAGTCATTCTAACTGGTGTGATATGGAATCTCAGGGTCGTTTTGATTTGCATTTCTCTGATGACTAAGAACTTTGAACATTTCTTTAAGTGCTTCTCGAGCATTCAAGATTCCTCTACTGAGAATTCTTTGTTTAGCTTTCTACCTCATTTTTTAATTGGGTTATTTGGGTTTTTGGAGGTTAACTTCTTGAGTTTTTATATATTTTGGATATTAGCTCTCTGTCAGATGTAGGGGTAGTGAAGACTTTTTCCCAATCTATAGGTTGCCAATTTGTCTTATTGATGGTGTATTTTGCCTTACAGAAGTTTTTCAGCTTCACGAGGTCCTGTTTATCAATTGTTGACCTTAGAGCCTGAGCTCTGTCTCTGACTGGAGCCAGCCTCTTTGAAGGCAGAAAGGGTATAGGTTGTGGGAAGGTATTGGGCTGCAGATCTGGCCCCTGGTTGAGAAGCAGACCAGAAGGAAGGTGGACCTCAGCAGGGTGGGTAAGTCCCGTGTCAGCTGGGCTCTGTGTCTTTGTTTACTGCAGGCTTCCTGGGTGACATGCAGGCTATAGTGTCTGGGTGTCTCTTTTTTATCCCTGTCATCTCCTCATTTTTATCAGTCCCTTTCCAAGATTCATGACTTTTGTTTTTTTTCTGTGACCCACTTATTTTAACCAAGGCCATCTAAGTCACCACTGGATTGGGACTGTTCATTGGAGCATGATGAAGCCACAGGTAGGGACAGAATGATGACTTTTCTTCGCCCTGAATATATCTTTAGCAAATAGCTCAGCAGTGAGGGATAGGGCTCATCTTCCCAGCCTCCTCTCTAATCCTACCTAGCTATTGACTGGCTCAAGGCAGACATCTACAGTTGCTATGAGTTCATGACCACAATGGCTGCGTCTCGTTCAGAAGGTGAGATTTCATAGCCCTTCTTCTTGTTCTCTAGATTTTGCATTCTTTCTGTTCCCCTTTCAGCAAGATTCCCTGAGCCTTCAAATGCCAGAGAATGAGAAGGATTGAGAAGATTAGAACATATTGCCAAAGTTAGTATGAGGCAAAGCAGAGCAATTCAGGAAAGGGTGGGGGTGTGGGGCAAGTTGAATCAGTCAGTTTGGAGAGGAGTTTGAGCCAGAACAAATGAGTCTAAACCAGTCAGAAAAAAAAAAAAAGAAAGAAAAGGAAAGGATGAGCTTAGTCAGCAGTTAAGTGTCAGATGTTGGAAACATTCTAGGCCTAGATAAGATTGTACAGAGGCTAGAAGCTTCTGGGAGTAGGCCTAGATTATCAGATAGAGACAGTAAGCCTCGGAGAAAACAAACTACAGGAGAATAAAAGTTACTTTTACATTAAACGCAGTGAGAACAGGGCAATAATGCTAGGCAGAAATTTAATCAGTAGGTACATCTGAACCACATACTGATTATGGAATAGTAATATAGATTATCCCTTCTGGAGACTAATTGAATTGATTTTAATATGCTAGTCTATAAGAAAGCTTCTTTAGCTATTACTCTAGTATACTGGTATTATGGGCTGTTCCAAAGCTCCTGAATTATTCAAAATAAGGTTTAAAAGCACATTCAGGATTTAGATTTTAGATTAAGGCTTAGACTTGGAAGTAAAGTTAAAAAAGAAAAAAAGCCTAGAGGCTCTTTTGGCAAACAACATAAATATTTTATTACTTTTTATTTACTAAATATTAATTCAGTTCATGTTTATAGCCATCATTTTACAAGTTGTAATGATCTATATGGGACCTTGGAGTTTTGGAGAACACAGGCCGTAGCTGCATAGTCTCTGTCTGCTCCTGTGCTTTGGTGTAAAGGTGGCTCTGGGCTACTGTGTAAGATACGAGAGTGAGAATCTGTCATTACAGCCCAGTTTGGCCCACAGTGTCCTAGCTACTTGACCCATTCATTTATTTATGAAGGGTCTCATTGCTTTGCCTACCAGACATTGAGCTCTTGATCCTCATGCGTCAGCCCCTCAAATAGTCTGCATTATGTATTTATTATGCCAAGGGTGTGATATCACGCTCCTCTCCCCAAACTAGATTTAAATATCCTTTAAAAAATGGGCTACAGCGGGGAAAACCCTGTGTTACGGCAGTAACAGCTGCCTAGCTACTTTTCAGGGACTTGAAGGCTGCCCTTGTTGGAAGTACTGCCTCTTCACTGGCTGCAGATGCCTGATGGGTGACCGGATGGGTGATGGAATACAGAGGTGTGGTGGTCTCTCTGTATTCATATTTCTCTGACTTCTTTGCTGCTTCAATCTTCTGGTCAGATGCTCCTCAACTCTGCGGGTAGACAAGCTATCTCTGAAAGCTTGCTTAATCTAGATGACTCTGTCTCCCTCCTTCTGCGCAGAAGACCTAGGCAGCCATTGTGCCTGGAAATACAAGTCTGTGAAACATGTAGGCGGAAGCAGCTAACTTCTGTCTAATCCCAGGAAACACGTGATCCTTCTCCCTCTTCCCTCGCCTCCTCACCTTACTTCCTTTCACCTTGTGTCTGTAACTTCTCTATTGCCCACAAGTGCTCAGGGTCATTTGAAGTCTACCGCCCGTTTCTGTTCCTCACTAAGAACAAAGATCTTCATGGCTCAATTGATTCTGACAGGGAAAGAACCCAGTTTAGCCTCAAGAACTGGCAACAATGGGAAGACCAAGACCTAAAATTAGTAATATAGTGAAGATACCACGTACCAAGATATTAAGTCAGCTTTGAGTTCCCTCATTCTACCGTGGAACTGGCTGCAGATCGTCCATCGATGGTGCTCCACTCCAGCCCCCAGCTGCAGGCATGAACCCTGGTATGCTCTAGTCGCCGAGAGAGTTTACTCGTTTCTAGGAGACGTGTGCCTCAACTGATTCATATTAATTGCATCTGGATTTATACAATACAAATTTACAAAGTTTGCAAACTTGCTATTTGTCAGCTACATTTAAATAGAGCCTAGAGAAAGGGGTATTTCCCTTCCGGGTAATCCCTGGGGTCTCGGAAAGGACCATATGCTGCTGAAAACCTCCCGGTAACATTGTGATTTGGAGTTTCTATTCCTTGCTTATGTTTTTCTCACCTTTCTAGAATTCCGGATTTTGTCTTTTGGAATTTAACACCAATTTGTGTTCTCTTAGAAGCATTTCCTGGGCACCCTCACTTCATCCTGGTCTAGATGTTCCTTGACCATCGTGTATATAATCGTACTGTGAAGTTCTGGGATGGTTTTCCTGTTTGCCTGCCTCACTATAGTTTCAGGGTAAGCTGCAACACAATTCATTTATCTTTGATACTCTAGAGCTTAAGAAGATACCAGGCCTACTGGTCCTCAGCAAGTATTTGTTGGATAAGGCACTTGAAGTCTATGTCAGGGTCTTCTTTTCTCTTTACTTCCCCCCTTTCTTCTGCAGTGCTCCGTTTCATGCCTTTGTGAA
Organism: Grammomys surdaster; assembly: GCF_004785775.1. Lineage (NCBI taxonomy): Eukaryota > Metazoa > Chordata > Mammalia > Rodentia > Muridae > Grammomys > Grammomys surdaster. The sequence goes on from NW_021620970.1 coordinate 7,317,545, forward strand.
CGTCTCCCTTGCTTGCCAATGGCTTCTACTGCCACCATTTATCTGAGTTTGGAAATAAGTTTATTTATGCTGTAAGTTACAAACCTCTGGAGAGTTGTTTAATGGTTTGAATTTTAAATGATCTCCCAAAAGTCCATGCTTTGCAAGCTTGGCCCCCCAGCTCATACCCCTATTGGTAGTTAGTGGGAAATTTCGGACAGGGGGCCTATGACATTTTTGTTTCTGTAAAATTGAGATTACTCTCTATAGAGTCCTTTCCCTACCATTTCTACTTATCATTAAGTATAAGTTTGGGAATTTAGTTCAGTGGTAGAATATTTGCTCAGCAAATTCAGAACCCCGAGTTCAGTCCCCAGAAGTCAGGGAAGGTAAATCAAATTACTTTCCAATCATGACCATTTTATTATGACATGAAGTATTTTAATGTCATTTACTAGATACTGTACATATTTCTGAATAATCAGGTAATTTCTAAAAACTGTTCTTTTTAAAAACAACAACTGTGGAAAAACTTGTGCATGAATCTATATATTTCCAGTTATGTTTTGAAGATAAATCCCTAAAGTTATTTGTTCCTTCTGGATGAATATTTTAAGATATATTGACATATATTGCCCAACTAACAACCAGATGTGTTAAACATCCATCCACCCATTTGGCAGGCATTTATTATCGCAGCATGCTTGGCACTGTGTGGCAGTTAACGAACGTTATAATAGAAGTGGCACACTCAGGGCTCTTACCACTAAGGAACTCGAGCTCTGCTGGAAGAAGATGGACCAACAAGGAGAAGAGACAGCGGAGAACAATATCTTGTTTTGATGTTCTGAGGGAAGCTCTGGTAGCATAGGCTGGGAAGAGTGAGGGAAGGATTTTCTGCAGGTGCTCGTTTATCTGCAACCTGAAATACTGAGAAGGCACCAGCCATGCAGGGAGAGTGCTGATCTCTAGGGTTCAGGAGAATGGCAAGAAATGAGGTTGAGAAGAGAGTCCAAAGATGAAAGGGCCAAGTCATGGTTCTCTATTAGTTCATAGGAAGCTACTAAAACCAACAACTCATACCTTGTGTTGTTTATAAGTATCACCAGATCAACACTTCACCATGTTTTAGTGACACACACACACACGCACACGCACACGCACACATACACACATCATATCTCTCTTTAGTCCAGGCTATGTAAACCAGGTTGCTCTAGAACTTACAGAGATCCTCCTGTTCCTGCCTCCCAAGTGTTGAGATTAAAGATGCATGCCACCATGCCTGGCCTTGTTGTATACATCTTTACTTAAGGGGAAATACCTTGTTGTGTAGTCCAGGCCAGCCTCAAAGTCACGATCTGGCCTCACCTCTTGAGCAGTTCCACAGTACCCAGTAAGCATGCCTGCATTTTAATAAATCTCTCCTAGACACAGTCTCCTTAACTCAAAAAGTGTGCCCAGGGTAGATTGGGGCACTGTGGTTGGTGGTCATTTTATTGTCTCTCAGATCACATTTTTGCAACTCGTGGCTTACAGTTTTCACACAGAGTTTCTTCTTAGGTTTGTCCTCTTTCATGAATGCCCAAAGGTCTGTGAGTAAACATACACAGCAGCTAAGCATGAAATATGGTTAATCTTTTCTTCGGTTAAAATTAATAAAAACTGCTTGACCATTTTGTTGTCGTTGATTATACCTCGAATATCAGTAGAATTTGTTAAGGCAAATTTTAAAGTATTTAATTCAAATATGGTGACCACATCTGCACTTTCTAATATATATGACTTTACCTATAAATAAGTAGATTTTCTAGTACATATTATAAAAATTATACAATGCATATTACCTATCATTGCATATTATGGATATATCAATATAATAATACCATATGGTCAATGAAAATCGTTTATATAGAGGAGGAATTAATTTCTTCCAACCTTCATAGTTATAGTCAAAGTATGTATTTGCATTCACCAGTAGAAGCAGTTTCCAGATCACCGTTCTTGGCTTTGATGAGTTTGTGTTTTTCTTGAGTCAGAATCTATATTTGCATGTGTGTTTATCCTTTGAGTATTGTGCATTGACGTTGCAGAGCAGTTTCAGACTCACACGTATTTATAAATGAAAAGAATATTTATTCTTTTGGGGCCTAGATGTTACTTTATTTCTTCCCACTGAGAAGGGAATGGTCTTTTATTAGAATATAGTTTCTCTAAAGGCTACTCAAAACTAAAGCAAGATTACAGCGAGGAAGCATCCTTCTAATTCTCTGTCTAAAAATGTGGCTCTATACAATGGTATCCTGATTTTTCAGTTTGACAAGATGTGTTATTTGCAAGCAATCAGAACAAACTATTTTGCATAAACTCAACAAACACTGAATGTTGCAGTATTCTAGCACCAGAGCAGGCACTGTGAGGACAAAGAAGTAAAATGTGTCATCCTACCCTCCATGGCACTTACTGCTAGACACGGGAGACAAAATGGGGTTGGGCTGGGACACTGACACCTATGGAGTACTTCCTACGACCTAAGAATTGTGTGATGCACTTACACACAAGGCACCCGTGCATCCCTAAGCTCACTCTCGCTCCATGTTTTCCAATATCCTCTTTCTCACTCTTGAGGCACTTAGCCCAGCCTTCAATCTTTCTCAGTCCCTGTCACTCGTACTTCCACATCCAGGCAACACCCAATTTCCAACTTCCTGGATCCTTCCAATGAGCTTCTGATTAGCCTCCTTTGCATCTGTTCCCTTCCTTTATTAGCTTGTCCTTCTTCCATATTGTAAAGAGAATGCACGCACCACAACGGAAATATCAGTAGTTGAATCACAGTCTTTTTGGAGCAAGTGGCAGAGCTCATTTAGGAAAGCAGAAGTGGTTGTTGGAGGGAGAGGTCACTTATCATTGTGACTGCAGTGGTGACTTGTGGGTTTTGAGAACAGGATGCAGCTGGGTCAGATGAATCAATGGGCAGAGATTATAGTAATTTGAACAATTTAAAGTGTTGTCTTTGTTGCTTTATTTCTTTCTGAAAATCAATTTCTTCTTCTTTCATCTATGTAACAGAAAATGACAACCAGCCTAAGCTTGGACTTTCTTTGGCTGGAGTTTTCGTTTCTTCATTGGTCCAGTTCAGGTCCAATGAATGAAACCCAAGGATTGTTATATCTAGTCAGCAGAGATAAAGGTCACCTTATGTTGACCTGGGGAAGTCCATCAAGTAGACTTTACAGTTCTGAACATATATGTACCAAACACAGATGCTCCGAACTTCATAAAACAAATACTTCAAGTTATAATATCACAGATCAACTCCAACATAGTAATACTGGATGGTTTCAGTATTCCACTCTTAATAAGGTTTTCTGGACAAAAATAAATAAACTTTGGAGCTAAATTACACCATGGATCAAACAGATTTAACACATATCTATAGAACATTTCACCCAAACACTGCAGAATACACATTGTTCTTAGCAGTTCAGGAGACAGTCTGAAAGAGAGCACAGATTAGGACACAAAATAAGTCTCGAGGAATATAAGAAAATGAAAAACTTCTTTTATTCTATATGACAACAATGAAATAAAGCCAGAAATCCACAGCAAGGGGAACTACAGAAAATACACAACTTGTGGAGATTGAACACTTTGTTATTGAACGATGAGTGTGTCACTGAAGTAATGGAGAGGTAAGTAAGTATGTTATTAGAACTGGATGGAAATGAATATACGAGATATCCCAACCAACAGGCAGTCCTGAGAGGAAAAGTTATTGCTCTAAGTGCCTACATTACAAAATCAAAGACTTTATTATGAATCATATGACTTGGAATAACAAAATGAAATCACACCCCAAAATAGTAGATACAAAGCAATAAATACAGTGTCAGCCAACTACAAATGAAGAAAACAACAAAAAGGGTCAATGAAATAAAGAGTTGGTTCTTTGCAAAGATAAGCAAAGTTGACAACTCTCAGACAAATAAATCAGAAGAAAAGAGCTAAGACCTAAAATAATAATTAAAGATTGAAAAAAAAAAGACTTTACAACAGATGCCAATATTCAGGAAATCCTAAAGACATGTCTTGAAAGCAGATACTCTACCAAACTGGAAAATTTAAAGGAAATGGATGAGTGAATGAAAGTTTAAATGCGTATGACTTATCAAAGTTAAGCTAAGGTCTATAACAACAACTCCATAAATAGTTTAAATAGGTCCATAACAAGCAATGAGATTGAAGCAGTAATAATAATAAAAGAAATCTTCCCATTAAAAATGTCCAGGACAGATGGATTCACTGTAGATCTCTCCTAGAACTTTAAGGAAAATAAAAAAAAAAAAAAACAATGTTTCTTAATTTATTCAGTGTGTTAGTTTACGTGAGAAAGGCTCCCATAGGATCATATATTTGAATACTTGGTCCCCAGTTGGTGGAACTGTTTGGGAAGAATTAGGAGGTGTGGCCTTGTTGGAGAAAGTATGTCATTAGGGGTGGACTTTGAGATTTCAAAAACCCACGTGATTTTTTTCAGTCGGCTCTCTCTTCCACTGTTGTGTTTCAAGATGTAAGCTGTCAACTACTGATCTAGTGCCATGCTTGCCTGTTGCCATGCTTGTCACCGTGATAGTCATGGACACTCTATGACACTATAAGCCTCAAACTCTTTCTTCTGTAAGTTGCCTTGGTTATGGTGTCTTATCACAAACATTGAAAAGTGACCAATGTATTCTGTAACTAGAAAAGGAAAGGGTCCTCTGCTCTTGCCCTACAAAGCTGGCAAAGTCAGATTGAGATATAGACAACACCAAAAACTATAAGATAACTTTCCTGATGAACATTTGATACAAAAATTCTTGGTAAAATACTTGCAAACCATATCCACAAACACATCAAGGAGCCAAGGAGATGGTTCAGCTTGTAAAAGCACTTGCTGTGCCCTTTAGTTAGGCTTTCTATTGCTGTGACAAAATACCATGACTAAAAAACAAGTTGGGGAGGAAAGAGTTTATTTGTCTTATATTTTTATATTGTCATTCATCATTGAAGGAAGTCAGGACAAGAACTCAAATAGGGCAGGAACCTGGAGGCAGGACCTGATACAGAGGCCATGGAAGGAGTGGTGCTTACTGGCTTGCTCCTAATGGGTTGCTTAGTCTGATTTGTAATATAACCCAAGACCACATGTTGACACCACAGTGGACTGGGTACATTCTTTATTCAAGAAAATGACTATAGGTCAATTTGTTGGAAGCATTTTCTAAAGTTCTGGATGACCCTGGCTTGTGTCAAGGTGACAAAAAAAAATCTATCCAGGACCACAGAAGTTCTATTTGATAAAAACTTTAAAACACCAATGTGATATAGACTCAATGCAATCCCTATCAAAATTCTAGACCTGCTCTTTACAAAATTAGTAAAAAAGCAATCTTAAAGTTTATATGGAAGCACAAAATACCCTCCAGATAGTCAAAGCCACCCTGAGCAAAAAGAAAAATGTTGGCGACTTGATTTTAAGTTACATTACAAAGACACAATAATAAAAACAGCATGGCATGGGCTCCCCAACAGACATGTAGGCCAGTGAGGTAGATAGCTCAGAGAACCTGTGCTACACTCCCATTTCCCTCTTTGACAGTTTTATATGTAAATATAATACATCCCGTCACATGCACATCTGTTATTCTTTTCTTCCCACCAGCTCTTTTTCTTCCCTCCCAGTGCCCATCTTAGTTTCATGTTGTTAGTTTGTTTTTGCTGTGGCACACTGGGTTTAACCAGGACCACGTGCCTGAGCACGAGCATGAAGGACAGACTCAGCAGATTATGAGTGCCTCACTAGCAGCTCCCTGACTTTCTGACAAGATGCTGAAATATGTGCTGTAGAGGAGAGCATCTTAGGCTAACTGTGCCAGAGAAGCTAGATGCCTGCAAATAGAGTGATACTAGATTCTTATCTCTTGCTCTGAAGAAAACCAACTCTAATCTGATAAAAGACTTCAGTGTAAAACCAGAACTTGCTAGAGATAAATGTAGGGAGTGTGCTACAACACACGGCATAGGACTTTCTGATCAGAACGCCTTTCACTAGAAAGTAGGGCCAACAGTGGAAAGATGGGATCTTGGGAAATTAAAAAATTTTCTGGCCGGGCAGTGGTGGCACATGCCTTTAATCCCAACACTTGGGAGGCAGAGGCAGGCAGATTTCTGAGTTAGAGGCCAGCCTGGTCTACAGAGTGAGTTCCAGGACAGCCAGGGCTACACAGAGAAACCCTGTCTTGAAAAACCACAAAAAAATTTTTTTCTGTACAATAAAAGAAATGAAGAGAAGTAGTTGAGAGAATGGGAGAAAATCTTTTCAGCTATATGTTTGTATTAGCTGATGTTCTCTAAAGGACCAGAACTGATAGAAAGAATGTGTGTGGAATGTGTGCGTGTGTATGTGTGTGTATGTGTGTCCATATATATATGGGTGGGGGGGCTCTGGGGTAATTCAATAATGGCTATCTTGCTGCAGCAACAGGAGAGATGAACTTGCCAGCAAATGTGAGAATAAGCAGGAAAAAATGCAGCTTTCTTCTTCCTCCAGGTCCCTTTACAATGGCTGCCACCAGAATGTGTGGTCTTCTCTTTCAAATAATCTGATTAAGAAACTCCCGTAGAGGACTGCCTAGCAGTTTGGGTTTTTGTTCATTTCAGATGCAGTCAAGTTGATCGGCTGTCACAATATCTGACAGAGGATTGGGATCTAGGACATACAAACAACGGAAGGAAACTAAATATCAATAAACAACCCAATTTTAAAAAGAAAGGGGCTATCGAACTGAATAGGGAGTTCTCAAATGAAGAAATAGAGATAGTAAACATTTTAAAAAAGTTTACCATCACTAACCACCTGAGAAATGCAAATTAAACTACTTTGAGATTCCATTTGATCCCAGTCAGAACAGCTACTACCAAGAAAACAAATGACCACAAATATTGGTGAGGATTTGGGGAAGGAACCCTTATTCACTGTTGGTGAAACTGGTGTAGCCAAGGTTAATCAGAGACTTAAAAATCATGTGTTATCTCATGTGACTGAGCTATACCACTCCTGGGGACATATCCAAAAGACTCCATATCCCACTACAGAGATGCTTGCATGTTCATGTTCACAGTAGCTAGGAAGTGGGCTAATTCTAGAAGCCCATCAGCTGGTGAATAGATTTTAAAAATGTGGGACACATACAGAATGGAATTTCATTCCATTGTATAAAAAATGAAATTGCAGGAAAATGGATGAAAATGGAAAATATTATTATATTTAGCAAGGTCCAGCAACACAAGTATATGTTCTCTCTTATATGCAGATCCTAGCTTTGAGGTTTGAGAGTTCTGTGCCTCAGTTGGAATGATTGTCTGTACAGGGCAGGAGGTAAGAAGAGAGCCATGGTGAGGGCAGAGTGCTGAGTTGTTGTTGTTGTCGTGTGTGTGATATCACACACACATCACACATATATAGAAAGATGTAAAACAACACGTGATAGGAAAGTGAGGGAATTCTAGGTGTAGAAATGTTTATGAAAATGAATTGTGGGGATGGGGAAAGGTGGAGGTGGGGGGGAAGCCTGTCAAAACTAAGGACGTGTGAAAAAGTCATATAGAAGCCTGTTATTTTATATGCTAACTAGATGTTCTTTTAAAGATTTATTTATTTATTATCTATATGAATACACTGTCACTGTCTTCAGATAAACCAGAAGAGGGCATCGGATCCCATTACAGATGGTTGTGAGCCACCATGTGGTTGCTGGGAATTGAACTCAGGACCTCTGGAAGAACAGTCAGTGCTCTTAACCCCTGAGCCATCTCTCCAGCCATAGTTTTTTTTTTTTTTTTTTTTTTTTTTTTTTTTTTTTTTTTTTTTTTTGCACTTGAGTGGAGATATTCTGAATGGCTAGATAATGTCCTTAAACCAGAAACTTGCAAATCAAGGCAAGCTATTGCCATCATTCTTGGTTGCCCACTAGATCTAGATGCAAAGCCTCGTGGCTAAAGACACAACACGTGTCGGATACAAGACAGAGAAATCAAGCTGGAATTGAGATGGGAGCTTCCTCCCTTCTGGCTAGTATTCAGAGTTCTGGAAGTTGCCATGAAGGTTGTTTGTTGAGAAAAGCCAACAGTGGTCTTACCCATCGGTGGGCTCTGCACACTACAATACTAATCTGCCACACAAGATATGCTCGCTGGTGAAGCATTGGTACATTTGTCTGTGATTCAGTTTGAGGCCCACCTCATAAGAGGGAATACATTCCTGATTCTTAAAAACAAAGTCAAAATCCCATGGTTTAGGAGGTCACAGTCCCTAGGGGCTAATTTATTGTGATGCTTTGCTAAACAGACATGTTAACAAACGCTTTCTAAATGTTTCTGTTCATACACATAGCCTTCCCGTGTCAGTGAAGCTTCTTTAAGCCATGGATTATTATTGCAAATATTCATAATTGGTCATAGCGCTTAGACTAAGTGACTGTTGTGTGCTCAGCTCTAAATGTGGTACCTAGATCACCTCCCTTCCCGCCCTAAGGGGCAACAAAGCACTGTGGAGAAGGAGGTGAAATGTTTTGGAGCCGGAAGGTTGAAATACTACTATAAAATGCTGCCTTTCTAATACGCCATGGTCTTTGTGATCATGAACACACATCATCTGTGGGCGGCTGCACAAGACATCAGAGTAGGAGGAGAACTCACCGGGAAGCAGCAGCAGGCCAGCAGGAGCTGAGGGGAATAGCAGGGGAAATGGTGGATGAGTAGGATCAGAGTGCTTTATAAATGTGTGGAATTATCAAATCCATTTAAAATAGACACATTTACTTCTAAACATGTTGTTTCGATGCTATTGTAAGTGAAGTTTAAAACTTTCAGTTTGGATTGTTTATAGTTAGCATACATTAACTAATTAATTAATTTATTACTGATTCATTGATTGGGGACAGGCCTTGCTGTGTGGCACAGACTGGCCTTGATCTCACAGTCACTGTCTCAAATTCCGAATGCTGGGAACGTAAGCTAAATTATTTATTTATTTATTTATTTGTTTATTTATTTATTTATCTTAGGGATTGTACATAGGGAGCTTGTGCATGCTAGGCAAACACTACTATTGATTTCTGGATATTGATCTTATGTGCTGACACCTTGCTGAAAAGCTTGACCAGCTCTAGTGGTTGTTAGTGGATTTATTATGATTTTTCTAGACATGAGCTCACACTACCTGCAATTGGAAATAGTTTCACTATTTTTTTCAGTTGAAATTATTACTGGTCTTGCTCTTGATCTTAGGGAAATAACAGTTTGTGTTATTCTGCACACACACACACACACACACACACACACACACACACACACTCTAGGGTTTTGTTATGTAGTTCAGTCTATCCTTGATCTCATGATTCTGTGTAAACCTCCTGGGGCTGGAATTTCAGGTCTGAGCCATCACTCTTGGATAATAGTGGCGTTTTTTTTTTTTTTTTTTTTTTTGACATAGGGTCTCACTATGTTGCTTATGTGGTCTGAAACTCACAGGTTTCCATTCTTTTGCCTCAGCCTCTAGAGTTCTGGGACTACAAATATCAGATACTATACCCAGATGTAGATTACCTTTATTTCATTTTCTTGTTCATAATCCTGGGGAAGTAATGGTCTATATTTCACTTCATAAATATTAGCTGTGGGTTTTTCACAGATTCCCTTTACAGGGTGTCTGAGAGAGGCAAGACAGAACAGAAAAAAAATGCAAAAAAAAAAAATGGCAGATCTCTCACAGAAAGTTCTATGGCCTGTTCCTTGGACTAAGTGCCAAGGGAAATATATAACTGATGGCTTCAAGTTATCCAGGAAGATAGCCAGATGGTGCCAAGTCCATAAAGATAGAATTACGCTTCAGAATAGAAATGAACTTGATTTGTAGGAAGGAAAAACTGGATTTCTTGTTCACTCAAATGGTAAGCTGAAATTGTTTATCATAGTTATTATTAATCAACAAATAGCTTTTAAATAACGATTCTTTCTTTTATTGATAACTTGCAATGAACACATACAGCTGTAGTTTCCATAATGGATTTTTTTGGTTGTTGGCTCTGCTCAAGATGAATCAATCTAACATTAAAGTGAAGCAATTTAAAAATTCTAAAATACTTTAGAATTAACATTGATTTTCTTAAGGATGGATACAGTGGGGAATCTCTAATTGATTTGAAGTCAGAATAATCCACGGCAAGGAATTATTTCCATTATTTCCATTGTATATGGAAATCAATATTTTCCCATGGAAAGCCTTTCAGAAAACTGACAGAAAATTTGAGCCTTAAGTATCCTCTTTACACATTACAAGAAACATTTACTCATCTATAGGAAATTAAAATTATACTTTTATGTATTGTAGAGCTATTATATCAGAAGAAATATCTCATACAAAATGTAGATATACATGGTGAACTTTCTAGGAGGAAAAATTACTGTGTTGTATTTTACTTTTCATTAATTTTAATTTTTATATTTTAAGACAATGTCTTAGGTATCTCAGGCTGGCCTTAAACTTGATATGCAGGTGAGGCTGTCCCTGAACTCCTGATCTTACTACCTCCCAACTGTTGTGGTTGCAGGCACGTACCATAATAATTGGCATGCGTTTTAATGCTTGCAAGTACATTTAAGTTCTTGAATTTGGCCTTAAACTTCAAAATGGAAGTATTTTCTTTTCTATCTTTTCAGAATATTGTTCATTCTGAGCTGCATACATCATTGTATCCTTGGAGATGTTACTTTCTTTCTGATTGGAAACTTTAAGAACTATGGAAAAGTACATTCTTGAAACTAGTAGACTGTGGTCCTGGCTAGACATTGGAACAAGCTATCCTACTTTTAAAAAATTAATGAACATAGGCTACTCTAGCCATCCGTATTACCTAATTTTCCTGGCTCCCATTCTGTGTCTAGCAAGCAAGAACAAATCTGATTATACCAACATATAGTTTTAACAGATATTTTTCATTAAGCAGTTTTACACACACACACACACACACACACACACACACACACACACAGAGAGAGAGAGAGAGAGAGAGAGAGAGAGAGAGAGAGAGAGAGAGAGA
>NW_021620970.1:7328677-7374231 GCF_004785775.1 Grammomys surdaster
AGAGAGAGAGAGAGAGAGAGAGAGAGAGAGAGAGAGAGAGAGAGAGAAAGGAGAGAGAGAGTTATCACTCACCCAATTGTCTCTCCTAATCCCCACTTTTCTCCTGATTAAATCCTTGTCAGTAAGCACCTTCCTACCTCGGTCTCTTTTAAAAAGTCTCACTGGATTTAATCATGATTGCTCACATGAGTAAGAGTGGAGGGCTATATACTGATTCTTCAGTTTTAAAAGTTGTCTTATTATGCTCAGAGCATTTAATTCTTCTATACTCTTGTACATCACTGTGTTGGCTAGTTTTATGTCAACTTAAGATGGAGTCATTTTGGAGCCTCAATTGAAATAAAAATGGCCAAACTATATTGGCAAGCCCGTGGTGCATTTTCTTGATTGATGATTGGAGGAGGCCCCAGATTACTATGGGTGGTGCCACCCATGGGCTAATGGTCCTGGGTGGAAAAAAAAAAAGGGCAGACTGAGCAAGCCACGTGAAGCAAGCCAGTGGAGCAGCGTTTCTCTATGGCCTCCACGTCACTTCCTGTCTTTCAGGTTCCCACCTTGAGTTCCTCCTAGGTCCCGCCTTGAGTGTCTCTAGGTTCTGCCTAGATCTCCTTGGACAGTGGATTGTAAAGTGGAAGTGTAGCGAGATAAAGCCCTTTCTCCCCACATTACTTATGATCTTGATGTTTATCACAGCAATAGAAACCCCAACTAAGACAGAAATAGGTCATGGAGCATTGCTGTGACAACCTGGCCATGGGTTTTGCGGAAGACTGTGGTAACATTTAAACTTTGAGCTAGAAACGCTGTTGGAGGCTTCTAGCTCAGTGGGCTGTTCTGTGGACCATGGAAAACAAGCTCCCCTGTATATTGAAACCAATGGATTCAGTGGAGGTCTGCGGACGTTTCTAATCTCTTAAAGATTCTATTGGGACTGTTAATATTTTGAATTGAGAACTGCCAAAGTGAGACCCTTGCTTTGCTGGGACAATTGATATTGGTCAGCTGGGGCTGAAGAATCAGCTGTGATTAAGAAGACACTACTAAGAAATGTGGTGACAGCGGCACAGGTAAGGGTGGTGAATAAAGGAGCATGTTGTTGCTGGGTAGGACCTGTCCTCCAGCCATCAGGAGGCTCAGGCCACCACACAGCCTGCTTTTTGCCCTGTCACTGCCTACTAGGATGTTGATGCCACTTGACCTGCAGGCTGAGCCTGGGTATGAAGCCATCACTGCTGGGGGTGCTGCTTACGCTGCTTGCCCTGCTTGAGGAGGAGAGCATGGGACTGTGGCGCTGCCCACCGGGTGCAGACACAAGGGATGTGGCTCGGGTGCCGGGCAGCGCAGCTGACGTTGTGGGCAGGGTGGTGTACAGCCGCCTGGAGCTTGCACAGGTCCTAGTCATGCTGCCCAACTGCATGATCACCCTGACCCTGAGCAGCAACAGGAAATCTGAGATGAAGAATGGTTCATTTTCTGGATTGGGTCTCAACGAAAGACTATTGTGATCCCTGCCGCTCCTGGGGGCCATGTTGATGTCCGTAATACACGCTGCCTCTGGCTGACGTGGGCATGGAAGCTTCTTTTGTAGAGGTATCGATGACTGCAGACTCCTGAGGATGTGACACATTGAAGGCTTCTGTGACAACCTCTTCCCCAACTCTACTCCCCAAAAAGAAACAGTCCAGACAGGAAGATATTAAAGAGAGTCCTTAATTGTGACAAAGATGCTGACGTGTCGCTCTTAACAGTCGATGGCTTCTAGTGGGATGTGGGGAAGGACTCAGTTTTCTTTAAGAGGCTGGCCACTGAGAGGCTGACCGTGCTCCAGTGAGTATATTGTCAACACAAATTAGACTTGGTGGTGTTTGTTTGTTTGTTTGTTTTTTGTTTTGGGGGAAGGCACAAGGGTGGGAGGGTGAACCTGAGAGGAATGGGGAGAGTGATTATATGAAATCCCCAAATAATTAATAAAAATACTATGTTGAGGGCAAAATCTTCTAGGAAGTGTTTCCTTAGAGTCAGCACAGAGAGGATGCCGAGGCTGCACCTTGTTTTGGAAGCCAACCTTGGTATTGTGTCAAGGCTCCAGGTGGTACTGGTTTGAAGGCATGAAGGGGCCATGGAGGGCAACTGAGGCTTGATATCATCAAATGACAGGAAAAGCCATTGATACAGCTATAGCCCCAGTTACAATTGAGGGCAGGGGTAAAAGGGTCATGGAGAGAAGCTGAAACCTGGCGCCATGTGACAAGGTCAGAGTCCCCTAAGAGGGGTCAAGGGAGGCTGTTGGTGGAAGTACATCCCCATTGCAGCAGGAGATCCCAGCATTTTGGAGCTGCTGATGCTACTGACGACTCCTAAGGATAAAGTAACCATGGAGTGCAGCCAATTTGAGTCTAGGAGCTGAACTGTGTGAGCCAAAAGGGTAGAGTGGGCCAGGTGGTCTTTGGAGATGCCCAGAAGATCATGAGCGGATTCCCAGACACTGGACACTGAGTACACTGTTAGAGTTGGCTTATGCTGTGTCCAGACCGTGACTTTGCCCTGGTCCTTCCTTCTAGTACTAAGAAAGTATTTAACCTATTTTTGATTTTTAGAGGAGCCCACAGTCAAGAGAATTTGAAATTTTTGACAGATTTTGGATATTTTATAGAAACTTATTTTAAAAAAATAATTTATTTTTATTTTATGCACATTGGTATGTTTTTGCCTGCACATGTCTGTGTGAGGTTGTCAGATCTTGGAGTTACAGACAGTTGTGATTCGCCATGTGGGTGTTTGCTGGGAATTGAAACAGAGTCCTCTGGAAGAGCCGTCAGAACTCCTAACCACTGAGCCATCTCTCCAGCCTCAGATACTTTTAACTTTTGAAAGAGATGTTGAATATTTTAAGAGACTTTTTTAAAAAAGTGTTTTAATTTGTAAAGACTGTGGGACATTTAAAGTTTGTAATATATTTTATATTGCAGTATTGATGCCAATAAGACTTCCTGAAAACAACAAGAAAGGAAAGGTTACATTTTAATAATGATGTGTGTGTGTGTGTGTGTGTGTGTGTGTGTGAAGTTGACAAGGAGTCAACTCTATTGAACAGTTTCATGTCAAATTGACACAGGTTAGCGTCATTTGGAAGAGGGACCTCAACTGAGAAAATGCCTGTGCTAGGGTGGCTGGTGGGAAAGACTGTGCTGCAGTTTCTTGACTGATGACTGATGAAGGAGGGCCCAGCTTACTGTGGGTGCTACCACCCCTCACCGATGGGCCAGGGTGCTATAAGAAAGCAGGCTAAGCAAGCCATGGAAAACAAGCACAGAAGCAGTGTTCCCTCATGCCTTCTGCATCAGTTTTAAACCTGTCTTCAGGTTTACTACCTGGAGTTCCTGCCCAGGCTTCCTTGTATGAGAGAATGTGATGTAGATTGAATAAGGGAAATAATCCATTTCTTCTCCAAGCTGCTTATGCTCTTGGTGTTCTGTCACAGCACAGGAACTAAGACCTTCGAAGTGACACCTTTTATTTGACCCTCTAGTTTTTCTGCCTTGGGAGTGTCTCTTTAGTGGACAGCATCAGCTGACCCTATGGCCTTGGCTTCTTGGTGGGTTGGTCACTGTGGAGCAGACAGAGGTCTAAGAGAGAGAAGTCAGGAGGTTGGTGTGTCTGTAACGCCAGCTCCCTCCAGTGTCCTTCAAACTGCTATCCTTTCTTGTTGTGGTGACTTACACTTAACAGCCCCTCCTCAAAGGCTTCTTCCCTTCTTTTGAGCTTACAAGAGCCAACCTTTGATCACTCTGCTGCTCTTGTAAGCTGCCCATATATTTGTGAAGAAGCCCTTCAGACTGATTGAACTAGAGTGTATGATCTGCTTTCTACTGTAATTGACTAACAGATACACATTCATTTCATCATCCCAATTTAGTTATATGATGGTTTTTGGTTAAATAAATATTGTCTATCATAATGTAACATAATACCTCTCATAGGATTCCTAAGTACATTTCCTTTCTATTTCCTTTCTGACACAGCCTTTGATTTTTTTTTCATAAATGGGTTATTTTTTCCCCATCCACTTGGTTTTCTATGTAACATTTTAAACTTCTTTCCAAGAAGGTAATGGAGCACAATAGGCACTATAAAAATGTATTTCTTCATGGAAACTTCCCTTCTGGGCTGATAATATATATATTTTTTCAATAATCTTTAGGTATTGTCTAGGCTTTCATTCAATATCTTTGGTGTCTTATGACTTAAGTTGGTTTATGGTTTATTCCTTCATTCTGCTGCAGCACACACTTGACGAATTTCCCAAATAATGGTACCCTGGTGGTAAATTTTGGGGCTGTGAGTATTTTAAATCGTTTTTGAAGATTGGAGTTACAGAAACTGGACAGAACATAAATTTTTCCTCAGGGTTTTGAAGGCATTGCATCATTAGTTTCTAATGTAGTGTTTTAAGTTTAGAAACGCAGTTTCTGTATGTTGAACAGGCTAGCCGCGTACTCACAAGCCTCCTCCTCAGTCTCCTCAGTAGCTAGGACTTTGATCATCCCACCTCCCTTGGCTTTTGTCCTATATTCTTGTTGCAAAGTATGCGCTGCTCTAAGTTCCTAACCTTTGGATGTATCAATCAAGAGCATTTTATCTTGAAGTTTGTCCTTGTTTTTGTTATGTGTTGGGGCATGTACTCTTGGATTCTCAGCATTGAGATTATAGTTATAATTACTATAAATTACAGATTATAGTTATAAAGCCCTACCCCCTGCCTGAGGATGTAAGGATATATAAGTAATCAACAGTTGCTGGGCAACTGTGAGAGGCATTTTCTTCAATAGTGCAGCCAATTGTAATTAGTAAACCTTAGTTACATTTATTTTTCCCCCACCAAGCTTTACTTATATGGAACTATTTCTTTCTGGGAGGAATAGATCTGGGGTTCATCTTCCCAAGAGAAGCTCATGCTTGTACCTGGCTTTTCATACACTCTTTCATTCTGAATATTCACATCTTTCAATTCTGACATTTTTTTTTTGCATTAGTATATAGCATAGTGTTTTGTTAACTTTCTAATAATGTAACAAATATCAGAGACAATAATTTTGTAAAGAGGAAAGGTTTGCTCAGCTCAGAGTTTTGGTAGATTTCATTTCCTAGTTAATGGGTCTGGGGTGACAACTTTGTGGAGGGGTTGTATGGAGTGAGAACTGCTCATTTTGTTGACTAGGTACAAGAGGGAGAGAGAAGAAGAGGAAACTCCTGGTGTGCCATTGTCCCCTTCAAGGGCATGATTCTGATGACAGGAAGAGCCTTTTAATACTGTTGTCCGGGGGCCTATGTCTTTAACGTATGATCTTTGGAGGTGATTAAAGATGAAGTTAGTATTAGTAACAGCACTTGTAATGATTAATGTGGATTTTCATCTTGACAGGATCTAGGTAGCATCCCAGGGCCTAGAGACCTGGACTGAGTAAAAAGAAGAAAGGGAACAGGCTGCAGGCCTTCGTCCCCCTCTGCTTCCCGACTACAGATGCAATGTGACTGGCCACCTCAAGCACCCATTGCTATAGCTTCCCTGTGATGAGCTATGTTCTTGAAATCTGAGCCAAACGAACCCTTCTTTCCTTAAGTTGCTTTCATTAGATACAGAGGGAGCTTGTCAGCCTGGTATGTGTGTGGAGTGACTTCCTTGAAGGGTGATGCGGCTGTAAGCAAGGCTTTTATGGGAATCTTCCCTGCCTGCTTCCCTGAACACTATAAATTTGTGGCTTTTTTTTTTTTAGTGTTTTATTTCTTAAACAAGAATCCTAAAGGTATGTGGACAGAAACACGCAAACATTCTAGAAGCAAGGTGGGTGAACGTGAACATGGTTATGAATCTTACCATTCATCACCTAGACCCTCTCCTCATCCTGCTCAGTGATGTGCTGGTAAACACTGACAACTAGCCGTCTACAGCTACAGCAACAGAAACTGATGTGACACTTAAGACTGGCCAACATATGTAATATAAATATTCCTGTGGTCGGTTTTCGAACTGCTAACACGACGTCAATGTGGAATGGGGAAGATATACACAGTGTAGTATTACATATGGTACACATGTATAATATAGCTAGCTTAAAAGGAATAAATTATAGTGAAATATAGTAAAAACACCCAGAGGTTGTGTGTTCTGAGCACCTGTCACATCTATTTGTGTTTACTTAGTAGCATGCTTATGCAATTTAGCTTTAAAACATGGCTGTGTTCAGCAGCTGCCTTACAGAATCTCTGGAAGACGAGCGATGGGCTCTTGTGAACTATCCAGCGTCAGTGCTGCTTCTGGGTGACCTTGACCTTGCTGTGTCTGCTCGTCCTGACTACAGCGTTTCTACTGCTTTCTCTTGAGACCACAGTTCTGATCACCTGCAGGAGGCAGGGTCATGGAGGATAAAGAGGTGTGATGGGCCAGCAAGATAGTTCAGCTGGTAAAGGGTCTTGCTTGATCTCAGGGCCCATATGATGAATGGAGAGAACCAGGTTGTCTTCAAACCTCCCTCCCTCCCTCCCTACACACACACATGCACGCACACACGCACATACACATGCATACAAGTAAATTTAATACTAATAAGTTCTTGTGGCAAAATAGGTGACAGAGAAACCTACAGAAGAGTAGTGTATTTTGGCTCTTAGTACCAGAGGAACAGTCTGTTGTGGTAGAGAAGGCATGGCAGCTGATATGGGTCTGTCTTGGTTACTGTTCTATTGCTGTGATAGATGCCATGACCAAAGCAACTTATAAAGTATTTAATTGAGCTTACTGTTCCAGGGGGGTGAGAGCATGTGATGATGGAACAAAGGTATGGCAGCAGATGGCAAGAGGGGCGGCTGAGAGCACACATCTCCATCTGATCTGGAAACAGGAGGCAGAGAGAGCTAACTCAAATACTGTGAGTCCTTTGAAATCTCCATCTTCCTCCAGGGACATACCTCCTCCAACAAAAGCCATGCCTCCTAATTCTTCCCATATAGTTCAACCAAATGGGGAGCAAGTAGTCAAATATATGAGCCTATACAACCATTGTCTTCAAAACGACCACAGGCTTCATGCTAGTGGTAGAAGCTTGAGGCTGCCTATCTTCCCATGCTTCCTCACCAGGAAGCAGATAGCAGGACTGGAAGTGTGGTTGGGTTATAGCCTATAAAGACACACCCCAGGACTCCCCTCTCCATTAACCAGGCCCGACAACCTACAATATCAGCGCCACCACCCCAGGGCAGGTATTCAAATATGAGCCTGTGCAGATTAATGCCAGAACAGCGATGACATAAATCACAAATAGTAAATATAGGCTCTACAGGTACCTTGCAGGGTTTTTGGCAAGTTCCTGTATTTTCAAAACTCCAAGCCTTAACCAAGCATCCCTCAAATATCTCGTGTTATAGACCCCTCATATCCTTGCTTCTGCTGTGAAGGAAGTGTCCCTGCTGGCTCCTAAGAGCAGTTTCTCTGCCCATGAGCTGCAGCTATGTCTGGTCCTTAATATCTAAGAAGGTCTCGATACCACTTCTTGGTTATCATCTTCTTTCTCATTCTCTCTGCCTTTGTCCATTTATATCTTTCCCACTTCTTTTACCTACTTTAGTGGCAGGAGATAGATGAGCTATCCAATTAGGTTTGTTTAACTGGGAAGTTGCTCAATAAATATTGTATTTAAAATCTGTTGAATTGATCTAGGATTCCGAGAGTGTTAGTAACAGCAACTAAATCCAGTCAATTAACAGGCACCTGCTCCTGGCTTATTTGGTATATGTTGTGTTCCGGACCATAAGATAGTTCTTTTATGTTCCTTTTAAAAATGATAAGGTTTGAAAATTTAGATTTATCAAAAATATACAAAAACCACACAGAATATTCTCATACACCACCACCACCAATATTCCTTATTCCCTCAGTAAAATCGTATTTGCAACAATTGACAAATGCTTTTTATTTATTATCACTAGTCAGGTTCATATTTGATTTTAGTCTCATTAGTTTTTGCCTTGTGTCCTTGCACTGTTCCAGAACCCAATCCCGAGTCTCTGATTCCATCCAATTGTGGTGTCTCTCTAGGTGTCTCTCAGCTGAAATGATCTTCAGACTTCCTCTGTTTCTGATGACTTTGACAGCCATGATCCTGGCCCTCAGCTAGGACTCTTCTCATTTTATGTATTGTTAGACTAGGATCATGTATTTGGGGAGAGATTACAGAGATAGAATACACTGCACGGTTCTAAAGTCAACCGCTCGGAGTTAGTGTAGACACTGGGTTAAGGGCCTGGTATCCAACAAGACTTAGTTTCTATAAATCTGGGGCTCTTCCATCCATGCTATCTTTAGCTAGCTGAAAGCTAAGGATTTCCTTGAGTCTGTAGTGATAAGCCACTCTAAACACTCATAGGATTCAGGGACAAAATGCAATATTGATTGTAAATTGTTATGGTTTGGTTCTTCATCATCTTTAAAAGGCCAGGTGTTGAAGGCTTGGTTGCCAGTCTGTGGGGCTATTGCGAGTTGCTGGAACCTTTAGGAGGTAAAGGCTAGTGTGGAAGTTAGTCATCGAAAGTATGCCCTGAAAGGGTGCCTTGAGAGCCCTGTTACTTCCTCTTTCTCTGTTTTGCTTCCTTGCTGTTCTGAGGTGAGCATCTCTGCTCCAGTATGGGAACCTCAGCACAGTCTTCTACCTCACCTCAGCTGCCATAGAGGACCCAAGTGAGCACGGACTGAAGCAATGAGCCAAAATACACCTTCCTTCCTCATGGTCTTCTCGAGTGTTCCATCACAGTCATGGGACAATGCCGTGTACTTTTATCATAAAAGATACATATTGATACCGATATGTATCACCCAAGGGAAGAGACACACAAAGGTAGGTCACAACTTTATAGCATGGAGCTTCCACGTCCTTTTCAAATGGTCACACTCTCGGAACATCAATGTGTCCATCAACTAGAAAGTGCTCCCAAGCTGTGGAGTTCAGGATTTATCTTGGGTCAACTTATTTGAATTTCTGACTTTGTTTCTGACTCAGTCTCCAGTGTTTCTCTCCTCTGTGGAAGGTGCTGGACTGAGCTGGCCTCCCTTGCCTCCGAGTTCCCAGCCTGCCAACTCAGAAAGCCACGCCCTCGTAGCGGATGTTTCTACCAGCGCCAGCCTCCAGCCTGCGCCATCATGTTACAAACTTAGATGTGGTCTGAGACGTTTATGACTAACAAAACCACTCCTATTTCTTTGAAAAATTCAAGGCTCCGTCTCCATTCTAGGAGCCAAGAATGAAGGCTAGTCAAATTCATCAAGAAATAGGTTTGTGCTATCAACATGACTTGTCACTGTGGAAGTTAACCTTGACTGGCTGGCTGAGGTAATGTCTATCAGGTTTTCTCTGTAAAGTTATCCTCTTTCTCTACCCTTTGCATACTGAAAGCCATTGCTGTACGCATTTTGGATATGGGAAGTTGTGGTCAATCTCCTTGAGGAAAAGGGATCTGCATTGACTTCTTTGAGAAGGGAGATTTATGTCTTTTATTTAATAAAAGACACCATCTCTTGTTCAATCCATTTCTATCCATCTATCCATCCATCCATCTATCTATCTATCTATCTATCTATCTATCTATCTATCTATCTATCACACTATGGATATATACATATTTTATATTTTATTCATTGTGCTATAGCTTTGTTTTGGATTTTGTTTTGTTGTACATATGGTACTAGTCTTGGGCACTGAGATGGATCCCCTGTTTCTTTTTTGACATGCTCACATCATTGTGTTTGGTTTTGCTTTTTAAATTTTATTTTATATTTTCAGTTTATTTTATGTGTGTGTGTTTGTGCACCACATGTACATGGTACCTGCAGAGGCCAAAGAGGGTAGTATATCCCTGGGACTGGAATTACAGATAGTTTTTTCTTCTAAGTGGATGCTGAGACTCAAACTTGGTCCTCTGGAAGAGCAACCAGTGTTCTTAACCACCGAGCCATCTTGCCAGCTCTTGTTTTTGTTTTTAAATACCATTTTCCTTAGATAATTTATGAATATCGGTATTACCCACTTTTCCAAGAAATGCCTCCCTCTCTTTCCCTCTCCCCCGACACACTTTCTTTCTTCTTAAAAGAAATTGGAGAATGATATTATTCACATCATTTTAAAGCCTTTTCTTTTTTCCCTAACTCTCATTTTAAGCTTTATTTTTGGAGGTAATATTACTAGACAATGCTCATTCCATCCATATTTGGATGTGATTACCAAGATATAAAAATCTGTAAGTTAGAGTCTATCTTTTTCTGAAAAGGAGAGAAAAGAAGAACTTTAAGTAGAAATTGCAGTTTCAAGGATCCTGAGTATTTCTCTTTTGATAATACTCAAAATCCTTGAAAAGAGTGGAGTTCTTACGTGAAATAGAGAATCTTGCCCGAGTTTGTAAGATGAATCTATGGCAAGAAGCTAGAAAAACACAATTTTGAGCTCATGGTTTTCATTGCTCCCATTAAAAAAATTCTGCCTAGCTCTATAGCTTGGGATGACCTTGAACTCCCAAGTTTCTGAGTTTTCAGATGAGCCCCACCACCCCTCGCTTTATCCAGATTTACTTAAGACCTAAAATTGGAAGTCCATTTTTGGGAGAATTATCTCTTAATCATCAAGAAAATGAAACAAATAGCAAATTTGAAAGAGTTTGAATCAAATAATTTTAGATGGATTTATACTATCTGGATTTTATTAGCCTTTTAAAAAGAATCTATCTATCTATCTATCTATCTATCTATCTATCTTATGTGTGTGTGTGTGTGTGTGTGTGTGTGTATACAGAGATCCTTGGAGACTGAATAGGGCATTGGATCTTTTTTTTTCTGTTCTTTTTTCTCTCTTTTTTTTTATTGGATATTCTATTTATTTACATTTCAGATGTCGTCCTCTTTCCCCATTTCTCCTCCCAAGAACTCCCCTATCCCATCCCGCCTCCTCCTTTTTGCTTTTATACCATTTTATTTTACTTTCTTTTGGTTTTGGATATTTTTATTTCTTCAAATTTTTATTAACAGCAGCGACTGAAATAAAAAAATATAACTGAGTCCCATCATTCTTGTCATTATGGAAATGGCTTTAAGAGAAAACTGG
The DNA here is from genome assembly GCF_004785775.1 of Grammomys surdaster. Classification (NCBI taxonomy): domain Eukaryota; kingdom Metazoa; phylum Chordata; class Mammalia; order Rodentia; family Muridae; genus Grammomys; species Grammomys surdaster. The sequence goes on from NW_021620970.1 coordinate 7,339,819, forward strand.
TCAGATGAATATTATTGCTTCCCACTTTTCAACTGGTAATAGTTGTCATTGATAAAACAGACAAGCACAGAGAATCTGTCCAGAATGTTCAAGATATGGTATATTATACAACATGCCTGTTCTCGGGGAGAACACCTAGGACATAATTATCTGTACTTCTTGATCTCATCATACAAGACAAGCACAAACACATCACCCATGCCTCTGAGAACGTTGGACCATGCACCCTTGAAAAAAGCCTTGCTTCCTTCATCGCGAGCAATCTTCTGCCAGCAGTCAAGCGTGCCTGTATACATGATATCAGTTCCTTTGCGTCCCAACTGCATCATCATATGACGGCGAACCGTGTCAAAAGGATAGGAAGTCAGGCCAGCAACAGCAGTGACAGACTGTGCAATCACCTAGCTGATGAAGATGTGCGTATTCTTGGGATCTGGGAGCATTCCCTTTGCAGTGTCATAGATACCAAAGCAGGCAGCTCGGTAGATGATAATGCCCTGTACTAACACATTAAAGCCTTGGTACAGGCCCTTAATCCCATCAGATTTGTAGATCTTAACCAGGAAGTCACCAAGGCTTTTGAATTCCCTTTCAGCTCCAGCTTTGCCCACATCAGACGGGTACAGGCAAAATCAAGAGGGTACACAAAGTACAAGGATGTGGCCCCAGCGGAACCACCGGATGCCAGGTTCCCTGCAAAGTAGCGCCCAAACTGGGTCCTCTTGTCCACACCACCCAGAAAGATCTGCTTGTATTTATCTTTGAAGGCAAAGTTGAGAGCCTGGGTAGGGAAGTATCTGATGACACTAGCCAGGTTACCACGCCAGAAGGACAGAACTCCTGTTCCTTGGATATACGAACCACGCAGTCTATAATGCCCTCGTATTGCTTATCTGCCATTTTGCTTGCTGGCATGCTGCACCTGCCGCAGCAGCTTGACCCGCTCGATGGGTGCTCCCGCCGTCTTGGAGATGGCCACGGCCACTTCGCCAGCCAAGAAGTTCTTGGCGAAGGACACAGCGGTATCAGTCATGTTGAAAGCAAAAAAAGAAGAGGCAGGCGAGTGCAGGACAGGACTGGGTTGACAACCGGCTTTGACTCCTGGATTCTGGGGCTTATACCATTTTAATTACATGCATGTATTAAGGTCAGTTCTAGGTTGAGGGTGTAGCAATACAATAGATGCAAATAGTCAAGGAACGCGCCAGACAATAAACACAAACAGTCCAAGAACAAGCAAGGCATTAAACACAATTCCAAGACACCCCCGTGATCAGTATTTCTAAGGGGGCTTATCAGGATGACCAAAGTATCTGAGCCAACTTTCCAGTCCGAGCCCGAATTGGATCTTTTGAAGCTGGACTTGCAGGTGGTTGTGAGTCATCCAGTGTAGGTGGAAGTACTTCCCTGGCAAGCCGTCTCCCCACGCCTAGATTTTATTCACGGTTTATTCCATCACTTTCACGTAATTGTCTATCAATTCATCCTTTTATCAATCTGTAAATTCATCTAAATTGATGAATATCAGATAGTTTCCCCTATACACTTTAATAGGTATATTAACAACTGGAGCTCAATATAGTATTCATTTATAGCTGTTAAAACATCAATTTTTATACCTAAGCTGTGCAAATATTATTTGGATTGGTATATTTTAACAAATAGATATTCATGGGTAAATCAAACCATAATGGTGATTTAGTTTTGCCTCTTTTTTTTTTAGAGTTTTACATAGAGGGAATCGTATTGTATATTTTCATAGTTGTTAGCTTTCTCTCACATGTTTTTGAGATTCATATATGTTGTATCACTATCCTTTTGAATGTCTTTTTCTTGAAGAATACAATACAATTTTCCATTTTCCTATTTGATTGACATCCGAACTGCTTTTTCTTTTAATTCAAGACTTCTAGAAACAGAGCTATCATGAGCATTTTTATTTAAGTCTTGTGGGTCATGCATTTTCATTTCTCTCAGGCAGATGTCTGAGATTGAATTGCTAGCTACCAGGATGAATCTTACAACATCAGGATATATTCCAGATTGTTTGTGTTGTTTTAAATTTCTTCCAGAAATGTATGAGGCTTCTTTCTAACTCTCAAGGCTAGAGAGTAACTCTCTAACCTTGTCATCATTTGATTTTGCCATTCCTTACGTTTTAGCTATTCTGGTGAGCCTGTAGGATATTTTATTGCACTTCCTTGTCTGATAAGTTTGAATACTGAGTGTTCCTGTTGGGCACTCCTGTAGTTTCACTTTCTTAGTTGTTTTAAAAACCTTTGCTTGGGCCAGTGGGATGGCTCAGTGTTTAAAAGTATTTGTCACTCAAGCTTCAGGAATTGCATTCAATCCCTAGAATCTACAATAGAAGAAGAAAACTAACTCCTGAGGACTGTCCACTAACTACATGTGTGCCATTGTGGGCGTGCCTGCATCCATGTCCTTCCCCCCTTCTCTGGCCCATTCTGTTTTCACCTCTGTCTAGCTTGTTCTCGCTTGGTACTCTATCTCCTTGTCTCTGTACAACTCTCCAGGTAAAACTACCCCCCACCCAGCACTGCCCCCAAGTACCTTCCCTGTCCTCTCTTTTCTGGCTAGAGTTGGGCATATCCTATTCTGTCAAATCTTTCTTTTTCTGATCTGTCACTTTGTCTTGCCACTCAATTAGACATCACTTTGAAACATGGGTGCTTCCTTCTACAAATTAACTTTACCTTCCTTGTTTGGGATTAAAGATGGTACTAAGGCGTGTCTGTACTCCAGTCAGAGGGGTTCAAGGTATGTGCTAAGGGTGAGCCACACCACAACTAGAAACAGGTTTTTTTTTCCCCCACTAAATACAGTAAATAAGAAAATCTTGGGGCTCCAGTGTGATAAAATATCCTGCAACAAGAATCTTGTGTCTTAGGATAAAGAGAATTTACAATAGTGTTTCTTTCATTGAATATTGCCTTTTCAGGAAGGATTTGGGTTTACAATTTCTTTTTAAAGTTATTTGAAATTAATTGAATGGGCCAGGCATTCTGGCACACAGGAAGCACTCAGGAAGTAGAGGCAGGCAGATCTCTGTGAGATTGAGGACAGTCTGTTTTAGATAGTAAGCTCCAGGACAGTTAGGGATAGGTAGTGAGATTCTATCTCAAAACAACTATTTTTAAAGATAATTTAGACGTAAGAATGACAGGAATTAATGGTGTCGTATTGCAGGATGTTTAATTCTGTTTCTTCAAACTGATCTTCACGGTTAAAACATGAAAAATTTTGTCTCCTCAAACATTTCCTCATAGTTGAAACATGGAAAATCTTGTTCTCGGTTTTTAGATATGCAATGCAGAGTTGTTGTCTATGGTCACCTTACTGTGTACCCCAGAGCTTCCTGTTCCTATCTAACTGCCTCTGGTAACAGCATTCCACTCTCATTTCCTGGGAGACCAACATTTTCTAGACTCTATGTGTGAATGAGAGATATAATACTTGTTTTTCTCTACCTGCCTTAGTTCACTTAACACAAGGATCTCTAATTCCACCCATGGAGATGCAAATGATAAGATAAAGTGATAGAACTGTATTTGGTTTCGATAGGTACCACATTTTCTTCATCCATTCAACTGTTGATGGATACCTAGGCTGCTGTGTCTACTTCTTGGCTACTCTGGAAGGAACATGGCCGTCTCATTGACATTGATACTGTTTCTTTTACAGATACATTTGTCTGTTACTGGGGTTGCTGGTTCACATGCTATCTTTGTTAGGGTTTGTATTTCTGTGACGAAATATCGTGACCAAAAGAACTTGAGGGAGGAACAGGTTTATTTGGCTTAATGTTCCATATCACAGTTCTTCATCAAAGGCATTCAGAGAAGGAACTCAAACAGAAAACCCGGAGGCAGGAGCAGATGCAGAAGCTGTGGAGAGGTGCTGCTTACTGGCTTGCTCCCTTTGGCTTATTTGGCCTGTTTATTTGGTCCCTGGGACCATCAGCTCAGGGAGGGTACCACCCCACAATGGGCTAGGCCCTCCCTGTCAATCACTGATAAAGAGAATGCCCTACAGGCTTGCCCACACCTTCCTATGGAGGCATTTTCTCAGTTGAGGTTTCCTCCTCTCAGATGATTAGCTTGTGTCAAGAAGACAAAAAACTAGACAGCACACATGCTGCTTATACATGGGCATTTTTGAAGACCCTTCACGCTACCTTCTATAATGACATGTTAATCCTTACTCCCAACAATAGTGTTCAGTGAGCTCTCCTTTCCCCATTTTCTTGCCAGAACTTGTTGTCTTTTGCATTTTTGAAAACAGCAATTTTTAATGGAGTGAAGTGTATCTCCTTGTGACTTTAATTTGCATTTCCCTGAAGATTAGGAATGTTGCATACACTTTTATATATTTTTGGCAATTTGTATGTTTTCTTTTTTTTCTTAGATATTTTATTTACATTTCAGATGTTAATCCCTTTCCCCATTTCCCCCTCACCCAGGAACTGCCTATCCCATCCCCCCTCTTCCTGCTTCTATGAGGATGTACCCCCACACATACACCCACTCCTACCTCCCCATCCTTGAATCCTCCCCCCCCACTTGTCCAGCCTTCATGGGACCAAGGATCTCCTCTCCCACCTATGCCCGACAAGGCCATCCTCCCCTACATATGTAGCTGGAGCTATGGGTCCCTCCCTATGTGCTCCCAGGCTGGTGGTTTAGACCCTGGGAGCTCTGGTTGGTTGGTATTGTTGCTCTTCTCATGGGACCACAACCCCCTTCAGCTCCTTCAGTCTTCTCTCTAACTTCTTCATTGGGAACCCCATGATTAGTTCAATAGTTAGCTGTGAGCATCCACCTCTGTATATTTCAGGCTCTGGCAGACCTCTAAGGAGACAGCTATATCAGGCTCCTGTCTGCATGCACTTCCTGACATCCATATCAGTGTCTACCTTTGGTGATTGCACATGGGATGTATACCCAGGTGGAACAGTCTCCAGACAACCCTTCCTTCAGTTTCTGTCACACACGTTGTCTCCATATTTGCTCCCATGAGTATTTTGTTACTCCTTCTAAGAAGGACTGAAGCACCCACACTTTGGTCTTCCTTCTTCATGAGATTCATGTGGTCCATGAGTTGTATCTTGGGTATTGCGAGCTTTTGGGCTAATATCCAATTATCAGTAAGTACATACCATGTGTGTTCTTTTTTGATTTGGTTACCTCACTCAGGATGATATTTTCTAGTTCCATCCTTTTACCTAAGAATTTCTCGAATTCATTGTTTTTAATAGCTGAGTAATAGTCCATTGTGTAAATGTACCACATTTTCTGTATACATTCCTCTGTTGAGGGACATCTGGGTTCTTTCCAGCTTCTGGCTATTATAAATAAGGCTGCTATGAACATACTGGAGCATATGTCCTTGTTCTGTGTTGGAGCATCTTCTGGGTATATGCCCAGGAGTGGTATAGTTGGGTCCTCAGGTAATGCTATGTCCAGTTTTCTGAGGAACCGCCAGACTGACTTCCAGAGTGGTTGTACCAAATTGCAATCCCACCAGCAATGGAGGAGTCTTCCTCTTTCTCCACATCCTCACCAGCATCTGCTGTCAGCTGTGTTTTTGATCTTAGGCATTCTGACTGGTGTGAGGAGGAATCTCAGAGTTGTTTTCTTTTGACAAATGTTTATTTAGACCTATTGCATATTTCTAATTTTTTTATTTATTTTTGTTTAAAGGCCTTATGCACCCTAGACTGGTTTTGAACTCTGTTCAAATGATCCCTATCTTGCTTGGTCCTGAGTAAAGGCTGCAGCTGGGGGATTTCTTAAGATTAACAAACCTCATACCACACAGAACCTAACAGGGTGTGTGGTCAGTATGACTCTGCTCTGAGTCAAGTTATTTTTCCATGTCAATGACTAACAGGCATATTATTACAGCAATAATATGAAATAGCTGGTGGGCATGGAACAAAATGGCTAGAGCTCTGCTAGCTGAGGACAGGGCTCAACAGTAGCTGTGATTAATCTTGGTTGTCACCTTAACTAGATCTGAAGTCAATCAAGAGGTGTGCCAGTGAGCACTCCCGTCAGGAGCGTTCTTTCTATTTATTTATTTGATTAATTATTTTATTTACATTCCATCTGTTGCCCCCCCACAAGTCTCCCCTCCCACAGTTCCTCATCTCATTTCCCCTCCGCTTGCTTCTGAGAGGATGCTCCCTCCCCCCACCCCCTTCCCGTTGAGTCACCATCCCCTTCAGCTCCTTCAATCCTTCCCCCAATTCTTCCATAGGGGTTCTCAACTTCTGTCCAATGGTTGGATGTAAGTATCTGCCTCTGTCTCAGTCAGCTGCTGATAGGGCCTCTTAGAGAACAGCCACGGTAGGCTCCCATCTGTAAAGACACATCATGCCATCAGTAATAGTCAAACCTTAGTGCCCCCCTCTCTCCGCTTGATGGATCCCAAGCTGGGCTGGTCACTGGACAGCCTTTCCTTCGGTCTCTTTTCCATTTTTGTCCCTGCAATTCTTTTAGACAGGAACAATTCTGGGTCAGAAATTTTAACTGTGGGTTGGTTACCCCGTCCCTCCACTCGGAGCCCTGTCTGTCTACTGGAAGTGGACTCTTCCAGGGCCTTTCTTGATCCAATCATTTAAAGTAAGAAGACTTACCCTAAGTGTGTGCAGCACCTGCTGATGGAAGCCCAATTAAAAGGAGATGGGAGATGGAAGCTTTGCTTTTGCCTGCTTATCTTCATTATTGATGCAAGGGCGTCTATCCCATTGCTGGTGTATTCCTTTACAGATTCGCCAGGTTTCCAACATAAGTTGTATACCAGTGGCTCACCAAGAATCTTTCAGTCATTCCATGACACATTAGTACTGTTGAGGCCTCCAGCCTCGGGTTCCTGTCCTCTCCCATGTGAGGCAGCCACTGTTGGACTAGCCGGACTGTATCATATAAGCCAGTCTAATAAATCCTCCTTTAATACACGTTCTGTTCTCCTATAGAATATCGACTAACACGGAAGCCAAGTATGACCTTGAACTCTCCAAGTTCTGAGATTACAGGTCCGTACTACCATGCTTAGCCTTTTACTTGACACAGATTAATCTGGGAAGAGGTGTTGCAGAAAATCTTTAACCCAAGAAGTCCCAATCAATAAAAACACAATTCAAATATTATAAATACAAACTGTACGCCTAGATTGGGCAGAATTACCACTACACTACTCTACTCCCTATCCATGAGATCCCTTATAACTTGCAGTTTTTCCAGGTCACATGCTTCTCTTCCATTGTCCTTCCATCTTCCTCTCTGTCATCCTCCTCCTTCCTTCTCCCCAAAACTCTTCGCCACCTCCTCTTCTACTGGCCAATCACCATCTCTAGCCTTTATTCTACAAATTAAGGTGGGCAGAAGGTTCACAAGAAGTCACCTGTGTACTGATTCACTCTTCATCTGCAGCCCCTCCCAGGAAAGCGGAATTAGCACCAAAATACAAGACCAGGGCTATCCACAACAAAGAGGAACCTCAACTAAGAGAATGCTTTCATGAGATTGCCTGTAGGCAAGTCTGTAGACCATTCTCTTTTTAGATTTGTGCAGGAGGGATCTGATCCCTGTGAGTGGTATCACCCCTAGGCAGGTGGTCCTCAGTTGTATAAAAAAGCAGGCTGAGCAAGCCAGGAGGTAAAGCCAGTAAACAGCACTCCTCCATGGTTCCTGCTTCAGTTTCTGCCTGAGTTTCTGCCTTGACTTTCTTGGGTGATAGGGGATGGTATGGAACTGAATGTTCTGGAAACCAAAGCCAAAATAAAACAAAAATAAAAACAAACGTTCTTCTCAAGTTGCTTTGGGCCGTGGAGTTTTATCACAGCAATAGAAATCAAATCAAGGACAGAGCAAATAATGGGCTTCACTGTGACAGTCTCACGACTGTAGTGTATCATGTACTTCAGTCTTGTTCCTCATTTCTTTTCTCAGTACTGCTCCTTTTGCCTCCTGTTCTCGTCTTCTCACATATTATCCAAGTTAGTGTCAATACATATCCAAGTTGGTGTTAACAGTTTTATTGGGAAAATAGTATCATCCACTGTTATTTGTTTTTGTCGTTGAGGCTTTAGAGTCCTTATGTTTTCTGGATATGCAGTCCTTGTCAGAGTATAGTTTGCCACTGTTTTCCCTCAGTCTTTCCACACAAATGATTGTTCCCTTTGTTGTGTATGAGCTGGAGTTCGATGTCACTACTCTTTTTATCTAATTTTGCCTTTATTTTCTATGCTTTTAGGGTTTATGTAAAAAATTATTATGCTATAATTGTTTCAGTGGTTTCAGTTTCTGGTCTTATATCTAAGTCTTCGGTACATTTTGAAAGTGAATTTTCTTTTTTTTTGCGCCTGGAGCTCATGTAGCCCAGGCTGACCTTGCCTTTGGTATGTAGGCAAGGATAGTTTTAGATTTGGAATATAGTCAAGAATGGCCTTGAATGTCTTCAGCTCCTGTCTCCAAAGTTCTGGGGTTTCAGGTGAGTGCCATCATGGCTTGTTTGAGAGTTGAGTTTTGTAACTGGTAAGAGAACGGGTCTAGTTTAATCCTGTTGTATGTGGATACCCAGTTGCCCCACTCATTTATTGAAAAGGTTGTCTTTTCTCCAGTGTTCTAATGTCAAGAATCATTTGGATGTAAATGTCTTTGGCTGAGCCTGTGGTTTTTGGGGCAGAGTACTTGGATCATGAGAAGGCAAGGATCTGAGTCCTGAAAGGTAGAGCAGAAAAACACTTCTGAAATAAGTTAGTTATGATAAATGGGAAAAGTCCTATACACAGTATTTGATTTGTGTCTTATTTAGCCAGCATATTTTGTTCCTTTCCTGGTCTGAAGTTTCTCTAAATGACCTACCCTAATCTTGTTCAAAATTATTTTAAGAGCAGTCAGTCATACAAATGTGCTTTCTCACTTCTTTTTTTTTATTTTTTTATTTTTTATTATTTTATTTTATTTTTTTTTGCTTTCTCACTTCTTATTTTAATTGAATATGAGAAGTCTACAGATTATTTAGCTGAATACCTTCTTCTTGTATGGAAGAGATAACTTATCTCTGAAAATAGAGTTATCTCTGAAAATAGATTGTATAAGATATGTCCTAGCAAATTAGCTTAAATGTGCAAAATAAAAGCAGTCGATGAAACTTAAATTTATGCTCAACTAAGAAAACATTAAGAGCTATTACAGAAGGTGAAAAGCAATAACTGATGAAAAAACCAGAGAAGTCTTCTTGGGAATAGAAACAACAGACACAGAATATCAAAGAATGTTTATGTCAAGGAGGGAGGAAAATTACAAACTACCACAATCAGGACACGAGCAATGTAATAATGAGAAATTGATACCTTAGAAATTAAAACACAATTCCAACGCAGTTCAAAGGAAGGCCATTAAACATGTCTATGGACCTTTGAAATAAATTGCTGTTATCTAAAACCAATAAAACCCCAATCCACACAAGTGTTTAGCTGTAGAAATGTGTACTGCATTAAGCAGAAGAGCAGGTATCCGGATCTCATTTTGTGTCCACAAATCTGCTTCTTCTAAGTGCTTCTCCGGTGGTGGCCACTCCAAGTGGACTACCATCCCTCAGTGGCATGGATTCATCTGTATGGGCATTAAGAAATCTGTGTGCTTTCAACAAGTTCCCCTAAAATAAATCGGCCAGCTACTCTGATCTTTAAAAATAGACGGTCACAAATCGCCCTGAGGGCTTAGGGTGATGACGCAACAAATCAGTGCACCTATGAACATGAGAGCCCAAATTTGAATTCCCAGAACTCACATAAAGAATTGGGCATAGCTATGCATGCCTGTTACCCTGAGTGCTGGGGTGATGGAGAGGGGCGGATCTCAGGGGTGCACTGGCCAACTAACCTAGCCAAAATAGGGAGCTTCATGTTCAGTGGGAACTCAAGGGACTGTAGCAGAGAATGAGAATACCCAATGTTCACCTATGTGTGTATCCACATGTACACACATTTATGCAAATTAGCATACACACACATACATACACACACACACACACACACACACACACACACACACGGCCTTGCTGACCTCAAAGCATGAACAATCCTGAATGTAACCATTGTTCATTCTATGTCTTCCCCATTTATAAATTATACCTAGGCCTTAAGCTAGGCTTGTTCCTCAACTAGCTTGTAATTTGATTACTATCTATACTATTCTATGTCACATAGCTAGTTATCTTTCCTCAGTTTTATTCTTCCAGCTTTCTCTGAGTCGTGGTGGTGAATCCTCCAGCACCTGACTATCTCTCTACAGGATGTCTTACTTCTAATCCTACCTCAGCATATTGACCATCAGATTGTCATTGACAGGTGATGCTTTTACATAATGCACAGGCGATTATCCTACACCTCAATATATATAATTTTATTTGATTATTATATTTCAATTAAACGGGGAAAAAAAGTGATTTGTAAAGATTATGGTCCAGTTGAATTTCTAGCAGGTATTATGAGGAGTAGGTTCTATCACATCATTGATTTGGGATATCTCCAATGATCCTAACAGGCATTGTCATATCCTTCCATGAATATGCACAATATATCAATTAGATATTTTATATGTACTGAGTCATCAGAATAATCTTTCATTATCTAGGCTGACAGATGTGCATGTTACTTAGATGTTATTAGAAAATCTTTCTTTGTATTACTTTTATTTATATATCAATTATAAAATGTTTGATTTATTTTTATAAAATTAGAACTTATTTTTAAATTTTTATTATTGTTATATTTTATGTATATGAATGTTTTACCTACATGTATGTGTACCATTGTGGGGAAAATTTAAAAAAGGCCGCCACAGCGACGCAAGCCCGCGCCGTGGCGGGTCCCCACATCAGGGAGGGAGATCCTACGGTTCCAGCGGCCTGAGGGCCTTGGTGACGGCGGGCCCCAGTAACACGAGGAAGTCCTTGGTTCCAAAAAGGTTTATTGACATGACGGATAATAGATGGATCTAGGCGTACCCCCAAAAACTCAGGGCCGTCCCGAGTTATATAGGGAGGGAGAAAGGGGGAGGATTAGGGGAGGATCTGGGGGAGGAATGTTTAATTTGCTCTGCCCTCTGGCCTTCATTAGTATGTAAATCTCTAGGGCCTGAGGCCTATATGTGACTCAATGGAAATGTGACTGTTTTCAGGATCCTAGATAATGGGAAGGACCGAACTCCTGCCGGTTCTCACGAAGAATTCCATGGAGAATCTCGGGGTTCTAAGTACCTGCTCAACCATGACCCAGGATACCCTTATACAGTCCCACATACCATGTGCATGCAGTGCCAGCAGAGGCTGGAAGAGGGAACCAGATCTTCAGGAACTGGTGTTAACAGCTGGTTATGATCTACCTCGTGGGTGCTAGAAACTGAATAAACCTGGGTGTTCTGCAAGGGCAGCCAGTTCTCGTGCCTGCTGAGCCATCTCCCCAGCCTCAAGCATTGATTTCTTTACACTTGCACGTGAGCAGTTGCACTATTGATGGATGATGATCTGCTGGGGCAGAGTGTGGGGCAGAAGCTCCTGTTTCCTATATAACCACTAATGTAAAGCCAGTACTGTCACTGAGAAGAGCAGAATATGAGCTACGATAGTTTAGGTAATTTTTCTTTTGGTTAGCAATGCCTAAAATGGATGTGGTTCTTACAAACAAGAAATGTTGGTTATTGAAGCAGAGAGATTCTTCAGTTTGCCACTTCCATGTTGTTATTCTACAGTAGATAACACTACAATATAATTTATGAGGGTTGATAATTATTATAAAGTAAAATGATTTTTAATAGTAATCCTGCTACTGCTTCTGAGTGTATGACCCTCTCAATGAGGGTTTTTGCTCCATAAAGGATTTAAGTTCTTAACAAAACATGTAATTTAAAAAAAGTGTCATTTTTGACTTCACAAAATTTGCAGGCAAATGGATGGAACTTAAAAATATCATCCTGAGTGAGGTAACCCAGTCACAAAAGAACACACATGGTTATGTACTCACTGACAAGTGGATATTAGTCAAAAAGAAGCTCAGAATACTCACGATACAACTCACAGACCATATGAAACCCAAGAAGAAGGAAGACCACACCAAAGTGTGGATGCTACAGTCCTACTCAGAAGAGGGAAGAAAATAATCTCCAGAGGTAGAGGGAGAGAGGGATCTGGAAGGGAAAGGGAAAAAGAAGGGCCGTTCAGGTACAGGAGGTGACAGAGGAGAAGTATAGAGGGTCAGGAATTTGAAAGGAGGTGTGTAGCAATGGGGGAACTGGGGGTAGATACTAGAAAGTCCCAGATGCCAGGGACCCAAGAGGGTCTCAGGACCCAATAGGGAGGCAAGATAGAACCTGTAGAGACTATATCCAATGGATAGGCACATCACTCAGTTGAGGGATGGGGCCACCCACCCACCTCAAAAATAATAATCCAGAATTCCTCCTGTCGAAAGGCAATGCAGGAACAAAGAGTGGAGCAGAGACTGAAGGAACGGCCATCCAGAGACTGCCCCACCTAGGGATCCATCCCATACATACATACATACAGACACCAAACCCAGACACTATTGCTGATGCCAAGAACTGCTTGTTGACTGGAGCCTGTCTGGTATAGTTGTCCCCTGAGAGGCGATGCCAGAGCCTGACCAATATAGATATGGGTGCACACAGCCAAATATCAGACAGAGTGCAGGGACCCCAATGGAGAAGTTAGGACAAGGACTTAAGGAGTTGAAGGGGTTTGCAACCCCATAGGAAGAACAACAATATCAACCAACCAGACCCCCCAAAGCTCCCAGGGACTAAACCATCAACCAAACAACCAACATGTGGGGGGACCCATGGCTCCAACTGGATATGTAGCAGAGGATTGCCTTACCTGGCATCGATGAGGGGGGGGCCCCTTCGTCCTGTGGAGGCTCAATGACCCAGCATAGGGGAATGCTAGGGCGCTGAGGCTGGAGTGGGTGGGAGGGTGGGTAAGCACCCTCATAGAGATGGGGGAGGGAGGAGGGGAAAGAGGGTTTCTGGAGGGGAAACCAGGAAGGGGGATGACATTTGAAATGTAAATAAATAAAAAAAGTGTCATTTTTTTCTCACAAATTTTCAAAAAGAATTACTCATAGGAAATTATACTTGGCTAAAATCTGGGTTACCAAGTGTCTTAGTCACTGTTCTGTTGCTGTGAAGAGACAGTGAGACCAGGACAACTCTTACAAAGGAAAGCATTTATTTAGTTGGGGAGTTGCTTACATTTTCAGAGGCTTAGTCCATTAGCCCCATGGCAGAGAGCCTGGAGGCAGGCATGGCCCTGGAGCAGTAGCTGAGAGCTTCACATGCTGACCTGCAGGCAGGCAAGCAGGGAGAGAGGGGTGTGTGTGGCTGGTGTGGGCTTTGAAACCCATCCCTAGGGACATAGTTCCTCCAATAAGACCACAACTCCTAATCCTTATAATCCTTTCAAACAGTTCCACTCCCTGGTGGCTAAGCATTCAAATATAAGAGCCTATGGGGGCCATTGTTACTCAAACCACCACACTGAGTATTAGGTATTTGTTGCTGCAGAACAAGTCACCACACATTTGTTGCTTTAAACCATTTATTCTCAGAGTCTTTGTGGATCAGGAGACTGGGTTCAGCTTAGCTGAGACCTTTACTTCATGATTTCTCTCTCATACAAGGCTTCTCTCAGGGGCAGACAGCCAGTGCTGCAGTTTCATTTGAAATCTTATTTGTGAAAGTTCCAGCTCCAGTCTCATGGGGTTGTTGGCAGAATTCAGTGCCTTAGAGGTGGTTAGATTGAGGCCTTAACCTTTTGCGCCCAGGAGGCTATTCCTTGCTACCTGTGTTTTTCCACAGTGTAGTTTGGTTTAAGCTAGTAGGGCATCTCCTAGCAAAAGAGAAATCGGTAGTCTTGTCTTTTAAAACTGCAGGAGACAACTGTCAGATGTGATGTGTTTTCTGGGTTTGAGGCAAGTCCTAGGTTCTGCTAACTCTTACTGGAGGCGGTTTCACAAAGGAAAGGATACCAAAGGCAGGCACTACTGAGGCTGTTTTAGAATCTGCAAGAAAACTTTTGATTGATTTTACACATATGATAGCTTGTCTAAAATATAGCTACCTGGCAACAAGTCACAGTCAGCGAAGTCTATTACCAGCAGGAATCAATGGCAGTGTATCAATAGTGTGAAAATCATGATGAAAGCAACATTGAGTGAAAATTCACAATGAAGGCTTTTAGGAGTAGGACTCCCGCACTGTTCTGACATCTGGAAGACTAGAATGAATGATCAGTTAAACTAGGCCCCAGGGTTCAAGATACACGCCAAGAGGAACTGAACATTTCCATTCTTGTTTGCACATTCTTTCCCTTTTCCCTCATTGATCTTTGTTCTATAGCTCCTGTTTCTCCTCAGCTTGAGTCTTCTCAACCTGTGGTAGTCGATGTAAGTTCCTACTTTGCCTACCTTCTTTGAAACACTGACTGATGCCAATGCAAGCTATTTCCTGACTTGTAACTCTAAGACTCTAAATAAGTTCACTTCTCCAATTGTACGTTCTGAGTTAGCCATGCAGATCACAAATAAGCACAAGCTACCAGATCCTGTGTGCTATCGTGGGTTTCCTCCAATTCTATCAGATATGACAGGAGAAGCACCGCACCAGACATTGGCAAACAGCAGAGCTACATTTAGAAAGTCATTTAAGGAAAATGCAATGCTCTAAATGAAAACACCTGTGTACAGGCTTCATTAGCGAATGCGGTTGCACTTGTTATACTGGTAACTGAAATCTTGTAGAAATGGCATCTCAGTGAACACATTGCTAGCATATTCCTCTACAAAAATTATCTTGGTTAAAGAGAAGATCTTGTATATGGCTTGACATTTGCAAAGAAGATTATAATAAAGTCATTGACTTTCATTAACCGGTCAAATTTTGTAGAGTATATGAGGATATTTTTGTTTGTTTGTATGTTCTTAACAAGGGCAAAATATCAGCTGTCAAGATGCACAGAACGCTAACGGCCTCTCTTACCATGTTTCTGTGTAAAATTGTTTTGAAACTAAAAAAACCCAGTAAAGTGATAAACGGGAGGGGTTGATTCTGGCTTCAGTAATGTTTAGATTGTTGAGTTATGGTTAGTGGGTATTTTAATATTATACTAGTGAATTAACACTGTAATAGAAGTGGGAGTAAGTTCATTAACTTGTATCATGGTAAACAAAATTTTTCTATTTTCACAATGTAATTTAATTAAGTTGTAGAAGTTACTATGGGAAACACACCCACATGCTTGTAAAGTCAAGTACTTCAAGCAACAATGGAGCTAAGTAGAAGAAAAGATAAACTCCATACATATTGTGTGTATATGTGTGTGTGTGTGTGTGTGTAAGGGTTTGGGGTGGGGACATTGAACTTACACAGTCTCAGTTACACGGCAGGTCGTTTCTCCTCAACTATATTCCTAGCTCTAAATGTTACACTTCGCCCGTTTATCCAAGAATACTATATTCCTTAAGATTGCTATTTCTTTTCTATTACTCAAAATTAGAATATATAATGTATTTGGAGAGATTATCTTGAAGTGTAGGCATTCTTCACTGATGCAACTGTATTAAATAAAACGTGGATCTACTTGTATTCATACACCTAAGTTACAATATCTTTGTGAATGGTTAACAGATACCGAGTAGAAAGGGTTAATAAATGCACCAGCTAGATTGTGAGCCAGAACATCAACCAGGCGGAGATATCATCCGAGCCTCATGATTGTAAAGGTTATCGTGCATTCTGTCAGCAGTGTGAACAGACAGAACTACAGAAAGTAGAACTGCACATCCGCCGTCGATGTGAAGATTCGGCCTCTTGATGGGCCCTGCTTTGTCATTGTCCTTCGTGCGTCCTCTAGAATGAGACTAAGAATTCTCATCTGAATACACAATTAAGTAGGCTGTCAGACAAAGTCTGTAGGAACTCTAATCTCTAAGAATGGATGAATAGGAAGGGCTTGCAGAAACAACAACAACAACAACAAAAACCCCAACAAACAAGCAGACATGCTCAGTCTCAAGAATATCAAAGAAGAAGAGCATGAACACACTGCAGTCCTGTGCACAGCGACATTTGCCTGGAGTGACAAAGGATTCTTCCAGATTCTGATTGTGTGGTTTCTGTTTTAGGAAAGGCTCAACTTTGAAGCTTTAAACACAACACGTGGGAGGATACTCAGCTCTAAAGCAAGGCTAGGACCTTTGTCTAAGGATTTAGTTTAGTCTTAGAAATCATAGATTCAAATGCCAAATCAACTATGATTTATCTGACTTCGGATATTTGCATTAAAAAAAAACTTGTCACACTTTGGAGGCAGATTTAGTCATTTGAATGCGTGTTTTCAGAAATCTAGCCAGCCTAATTACGTACCTTTAAAATTTTAAATAAACAGAACTGGGAAGTTGTTTGATAAGGATAGCTCCTGGGAACTGAGGAAAGGCCAGCAAAGTTTTGAGGTGGGAAAATCCACAAACTTCTGCGTCGGATTTTCCACAAAGGACTGGGCTCATAGGAAAGCTCTTTATTTAAACAGAATTATTCTAAATTTTAGTGTGTAAATTTATATTAGCTAAGCCAGTATTATGCTTAGAGCCATGAACAAAGTTGTTTGGAAACAAACCACGCTTAGGCAAAGTGGAGTCAGTTAAAAAGGATCCCACTTAGGCAAATCCTCTCAGTGTGAGGAACTTTGTTTTTGGTGAGCGTATGAGTGGCATTAGAAGTCTTGTTATGGGGAAACACTGTAAATTGATGGAGTTGGGAGTATTTCCTGAGCTTTATTTTGTATATTCAACAGAGATAGGAAATTGTCTTTGCATTCTATTCTTTGGTTGTTGACCAAGGCATGGTCCTAGATAGCCCAGGCTAGCTTTAAATCCACTATGTAGCTAAGGATGACCTTGAGATTCGAATTCTCCTCTTTGCCCCTCTTGAGTATGTGATGGTTTATTCTTTCCTAGGGAGCTAAGCAAGGGAGTGACAAGCAGGGTCTCAGCTGCCACCGAGGCACACCCAAACTTGCAGACAAGGAATGGGACAAACTCCACATCTATTTAAGTGCCTGAACTTTTAGTGAGTCCCTGGTCCCTTAACAGGAATTCCTTTAAAGGGGCAAGGGGGAGTGCCAGCCTAGAAGACTTAACTATATTCTTTCTGAAAAACAATGTAAGACATTACTATAGGTACTGACTAGAGTTTATCCTGAAGACTACTCTCTTGTGATCAGTATTTATTTATTTATTTAAATTTCTGTCAAAAGTATGGAAACATAAATCTTGTCTGTATGGGTTCTACCTGAGTTGTAGTTGAGTTTAAGGAGGCTCTGTAATATCCAGATGTGAACATGATGTGGTGAATTCATCCCAAAGATCTTCAATTCATGCCATGAAAATGCCACCTATCTAGTTATTCCAGTGGCTGCCAAGGAGACTTTGAGGTTTCTGCAGCCCAACAGTGCAACATGAGATCTATTTGCCTGACAGGGCACTTGCACTTCTGCTGGATTTGTGTTTAGAATCTGCACAGGAGACTGTGCAGTGAGTGAAGGGCTCTCTGGGCTGTAGAGTTAAATGTCCTTTCCTCCGATGTCCTCTAATGTAATATCTACACTACCATCACCATCTTGAAGGAGAGCAGTAGCTATCCCCTGCCTAAGACCCTCACTCCCTAGTTTGTCCAGATTCCTGCTTGGAGGGAAGGGGAAGGATTGTGGGACTTACAAGACTTATGACGAGGCTTGGGAGACCCTCATGAAGCCTCTGCCTCCCTGCTTTCTGAGATTTCAATTGCTACCTCACAGTCAGCAAACATTGGAGTGGGACTTCTGGGTGGTACAACTGTCAGCCAGTCACTCAGGGGCATTCAAGTGTGGCTGCCTGTGAGTCATCTATGTTCCTGTAAGGACTCTCAGAAACTTGTTGGCTCACCAAGCTGTGCTTAGGTGGAAACTTTTAGTCTGTGGGTGCCTTCTGTATACAGAGTGAATAGACAGATGTTCCTTTATTTTCCCCAGAAGAGTCAGCAAGAGGGGGATGATAACTATGGAAACACCCACTATTCTCCTAGCTCCTTCCCCTCCACACTCTGAAGAAGTTTGTAGGATAGATGCTCATTGGGTTCACTCACTATTCATCTCTGGTCGTCTTCTCCACTGCTCTTCCCTGATCTATAAATTAGACACATCGAAACATATGGTCTCTCAGCTTCGTTTTCATCAAAGACTGGTCTCATTATCTAGTTCCATCCAGTTTGAGGATGCGAATGTGCTTGTGCACACACACGTGTGACTTCTTTTCCTAAGTTAAATGTAGAGAGTCTCATTGAGGAAAACCCTTTCCCTCTGTCGTGCCATTCTCTTCCTTTATGGAAACCTTGGTTCCTTGTGAATTCTTGATTCCTGCAGACACCACGGCCACTGTGAGACTCTGAGGAGATGCAAGTGAAGAGACCAAAGTGATGCCCCTAGAAGAGTTAGTTCGGTATACGATGACACTGTGGCGCCACTTCCCTCAGATGTAGAGTCTACCTCTGAACTTTTCAGATAGAATTAGTATGCTCCTATTTGCTTAATACTCCCGTAGAGTGTTCTGCTTCTTGAAACCAAGTGTAACCAAAAGTCTCCGTTTTGTGTGATCATTTAGATGTTTCCAAATCTGTTGTTTTTGCCGGCACTGGTCCCGTTCAAAGGCAAGGGAATGTTTTCCTGTTAAGTTTTTCTCAGTCAGATATGACACCACATAATTTCTCTAGATCCAGGAAGACCTGTATGAAGTAGATTATAGAGAAAATTATGATATTAAAAAGGTTTCCTATAATAGTTACAACAGATAATAATCTACCCAAAGTAGGCTGAGACCCAGAGACAATTTACTTGGTGGATGAGGATATATCTCATAGATTTGAGGTCAGAAAGTAAAGCTACATCTCCTTATAGACCAGAGCTGGGAAGCTGTACTCAGTGGTTCTTCCTCCCTCTGTCTCTCATGATCTCCTCTGCCACATCATGTATGATGTATTTTCCCCCTTATGACATTAATTCTTACTGCTTGCCCGTGTACATAGCAGAAAAGTCATCTACGCTCTATCAGGAAAATGCAAACTTAAACTTAGTAACATTTCTTACTTCGAGCTTTCAAATTCTCCGGAGGAAAACTCTGGTCTAGGTTCCCCTCCCCCCCCATCAATCTTTAAGAAAGATATTATTATGGGAATTGCGGCAA
This sequence comes from Grammomys surdaster, assembly GCF_004785775.1. Taxonomy (NCBI): domain Eukaryota; kingdom Metazoa; phylum Chordata; class Mammalia; order Rodentia; family Muridae; genus Grammomys; species Grammomys surdaster. The sequence goes on from NW_021620970.1 coordinate 7,359,137, forward strand.
ACACCTTAGCATCCTTAGGTTGCAAGGGAGACTGTATTTTGAGAAGTGAGTATGGGTTTGCTTGTGAGAAAGAGTGGCTGTTGGAGAAGAAATAGCGAACATCTTCATTGCTATTCTGAAGATTTAATAGGCCTGAAGAATAATACACTAGTGCCATTTTGTTCACGTAGATCATGTACTTTGACCAGATTCATTTCCCAGAACCCTCTCATGTCTCTCCTTCCCTCTCCTGCTAGTCCTGTGTGTCTTCCTCTTCTATGTTATAGGTTCCATATATGGAAAAAAAGATTCTGAATGCATCCTCATAGTGGTATTTCTAAAACACAAATCTGATCATGTTTTAGTCCTATTTAAAATCTGTTTATCTCAGCCTTGTGGTGGTGGTGGTTCACACCCTTCATCCCAGCACTCAGAAGCAGGCAGGTCTCTGAGTTCAAGTACAGCTACAGAGTGAGTTCCAGGACAGCCAGGGCTATACAGAGAAAACCTGTCTCGCAAAAACAACCTCACCTCCTGCCATTTATATCCCTTTCAGTCACTCCATCCTCAAAAAATTGCTAAGATTATTTGTAATTCTTGCTTTTAAGTTGTTTAATGCTATTTTTTTTATTTTTCAATAATTTGTTTATTTACTTTACATTCTGGTCGAAGCCCCTCCTCCATCATCTTCTCCTCCTAGCCCCACCCCTGCAAACCCCTCTCCCATTACTTCCTCAGAGAAGCCCCCCACACCCCTTGGGTCCCAGCCTGCCCTGGGATATCAAATTGCAGCAGCACTAAATGTTGCTCTGTTTCCCACTGCAGCCTGACCAGGCAGGCAGGCAGGCTAGCTAGGGGAATGGGATCCAGTACAGGCAAGAGTCAGAGATAGCCTCTGCTCCAATTGTTAGGGGACCCACATGAAGACCAAGCTGTACGTTTGCTCTCTCCACCCACTTCTGATGTCTGTTTTATTTCCCCTTCTGAGTGCGATTCCTGTATCTTCTCTCGGGCACTCCTTATTACTTAGCTTCTTTGGGTCTGTGGATCGTAGCATAATCATCCTGTACTTAATGGCGAATGTCCCCTTATCAGTGAGTACATACCATCCGTGTCTTTCTGGGTCTGGGTTACCCCACTCAGGATATTTTCCAGTTCCATCCATTTGCCTGCAAATTTCCTGTCTTTGTTTTTACTAGCTGAGAAACATGTTTTTTATTTTCAATTGCCGTAATAAGTATAAATCTATGTGGGGTGCACATCATTCGCAGTTCTTAACAGTCCACTTGCTGTCTTTGCACAACTCCAGAGCTTTTCTTCCAGCTCGCCCCCACTTTTTCTCACCATCCAGGTGTCTCCTCACGCAGGACCTGTCCTTAACTACCCAGGTGCCTCTCGCAGTGCTCAGCTCTCTTCTCTTTACATTACACGCCGTACTTACGTATCACGTACGTAATTTACATATCACGCCGTACCATAATTGTTCTTTGTTTGCTCCGGACCATATCGTTTAGCTGGGGACAATATATTTGGTGCAATGTAGAATATTCTAAGACCAGTGTTTGGCACCTAATGCTTGCTTATAATAAGTAGGCATTCAGTATTTAGAGAACAGATTATAGTGACAGTTCTTAGTTTCTTTTTAAACTGTGCCTTTTCCTATTCACTTATAAAAACTGAGCTGGAAATAAATCTAAAGCTATTTGAGGACGCATGCCACAAAGAATCCGTGAGAGAAGGCAAGCTGGAAGCGGCAGGCCCAGTGTAAGGCTGAGAAAAAGGAACGAGGGGAGCGAGCAAGGAGCTGGAGGCCGGTTCAGAGCTTAAGTAATGAAATGTACTTCACTAGTAATATTAATCCTTAAGGCAATTCTTTGATGTTGCTATGCCTGTAATAAAGATATTAAAATTAGGAATTAGATCAGAGAAAAATAAACGGATTTTGAATCCTTGATATGACAAATATAAATAAGAAGCAAACGAAGGAAATAAAAACCCTCCCGAGAAAGTCTTATGCAGATTATCGAAGGCAAACTGTAGCCATACCTCCGGCCATCTTTAAGTGGATCTGGTGTCTGGATAAGTGTGTGAGTTATTTTTCTTAAAGGGATCGCTTTTGCTTTTTCATCTGTCTTGGATAGAGTGATGATTATCTAATCTATATGTACATGTTCTTACTTCTACCAGGATAAATTCCACTACCTCCCTCCCTCAAGCTCTGTCTTTACTCCATTCTCCGTGGAGATGATTGAACCTGGGGTCTCATATACGCTACGCAAACACTTTACCGCTAGCCTAGCCCTTAAGTCTCTTCTCAGCTAGGCTTCTTTACTCGTCCTATTTCTGATTTAGCTAAACTTTTTGGAATCTAGTAAAGGATCCTCATCTCTCTTTTGTGAATTATTAGCAACAGAAGCATAAAAGCGGTGACTAGCTTAGTGCACAGTTGTACTGTAGGTCATGCGTGTGTGTGTGTATAAAATGTAATCATCTTAAACAGTGGCATTGCTGAAGTGACCATATATAGTACTATGCAGTAAGGAAAACTTAATCTTCAAGTTCCAGCATTTCCCATTTCTGTTAAGATGGGATGTCTTATTAACATTTCTAAATCTAACTTTTTAAATTAATAATGAGAGGATTGGCGCTATAGCTCTTTGACAGTGTGCTTGCCTAGTGTGAAGGAGGCCCTGGGTTCATCCCTAGCGTAAAGCCACTCTTCAAACATAAATTTTTTTTTTCCCTAATAAGTCTTCTTGTCTACTCTGGAAGAACAAGATAAAACGTTATACGTGAAAAGGCTTTGGGAATATCTGGTCAAAGGCTGCCAAAAATAATTGTAGTTGGTGACAGAATTAAATGGAATTCCTGAGCTGAAGAAACACCAATCAGGCTCATCTCCAGGCAAGGGAAGCCAAGAGTTGCCACGTGACGTCATTTCTCCGCGCCGGGCGTAAAGTGCTTCCACCCTGGCCCCGGGAAGAGTCGCGCGCCATGGGGACCTGGCGGCGTTTGCTGCTCTTTGGCGGGGTGTCATTCTGGGGTGGTGGCGCGGCCGCTGTCCCGCCCCTGGGGTGCCGAGCTTTGGGTTGTGGGCGCCAGGTGTGTGCCGAGCGCGGGCAGGGGTGGTGCGGGCCGGATCGCAGGCGCCTGCGCGCTCCCGCTAGCGGGTTTCCTAAAAGGTGGCTGGAGCTTGTGGTCCCAAACCGTCCCGAGTATGGTTGTGTGTCTTACACATTGCTTTCTTGTTTTGGGGTTGTTTAGTGAATAGGTTAAGGAGAAGGAAAATATGCGGAGGGCTTAACTTGGTAAAAAGGACACTTTTTTTTTAAATCCTCATTTATACTGGCAGAGAAATTTCAGCTTGAACAATTTATCTTTAGATTAGCAGTTGATAAAGAGCACCTAAAGGCTAAATCTATGGCAATGAACAGAATTAGAAAGAAAGCCCTGATAAACCCAGGCTCTGGGTTGTTGTTTTCACTTTTACAGCATAGTAATCCAGTAATGAGGACGATTGGTTTAAATCACTTTTTTTTTTTTTTTTTTTTTAGTTATTAGGCGCTGAGGGTGAGGCCTTGAAACAAAGAAGAACACAAATCATGTCCCGAGGACTTCCTAAGCAGAAACCTATAGAAGGTGTTAGAGAAGTCATTGTTGTGGCCTCTGGAAAGGGTGGTGTTGGAAAGTCTACCACCGCAGGTATTGTAAGGTGTTCCTTCCCCTCCTGACTAATAAGTTGTGCTCTCAAATGCACTGTAAATGACCACCTTTCAGGCTTCATATTTGTGATGCTTTTGACACTGGTTCCTTAGTACTAGGAACTGATAACGTGTTGGAGTGGAACTAATAAACACATTCGTTACCAGATTGCCTACTCAATAGACCAAAAAGTAGTTAGTCTACCGATATTCTATTCACTTAACTGGGAATCTCTTTCAGAAATGGTATGCAAATTACACTGACGGCTTAGCTCAGTGTCTTTTCCATAGACATGCTCAGTAATTGGTTGCTGTTACTTTAAAATCATCTAAAAGCCGGGCGTTGGTGGCGCACGCCTTTGGTCCCAGCACTTGGGAGGCAGAGGCAGGCGGATTTCTGAGTTCGAGAGTTCGAGGCTAGCCTGGTCTACAGAGTGAGTTCCAGGACAGCCAGGGCTACACAGAGAAACCCTGTCTCGGAAAAAAAAAAAAAAAAAAAAACCACACACACACAAAACCATCTAGTAATTGTATACTAAATTATGTGTGTTCTTATCAGTCGGTCATTGTACATGTACCTGAATATTTGCAATGAGAACATTTATCATCGTGTTTGTTTTTCATTTAACCACATAATTTGTAGTATTTATAAAGTCACCAAGACCTATGTCCCTGTGATCAGGTGCATGTGTGTGGAGGGCAGAGGTTAGCATCGGGCGTCTTTGTTGTTCTCCACATTTCCTCAGTGGCTGCCTGGCCACTGAGCTCTCAGGGTCTGCCTGTCTCTCCTCTGTTCTTCCCAGTGCTGTGGTCACGCCCAGGTCTGTATTCGGCAGGCGCTCTACCTGTTTGGAGCTATCTAGTCTTTACACCCTCTTCATCAATATACTAGTGATGGAGAATCTTTTTCACGGCCCTTTTTGGTGACTGTAATTTGTCACTAAGGCGGTGTTTTTAGCACCAAAGACTATGAGTTCTAATCTAAAATAGAACCAACACCCAAGACTAACAGTTATTTCCGAAAGAAATCTTTTATTTCTAAAGAGATTATAATAAATAAAGATATGAGAAACTTTTTGTAGCCCTACCATTAGAAGTCATGTATTGACCTAATCAGCCTTATTGAGCTATATTGGCAAGTAAATATTATGTATTTTGGAGGTTCTAGGGACACACAGCTCTGTGCCGTCACCCTCATCAGCCCGAGGAGGTCATGTAAAGAAAGTTTGTATTTAAAATTAGATGATTTACCTACTATCAATCTGGAATTTAAGTTATTTTGTAATATATAAGTGGATTTGTAAACACCATGTCCTAGATTAAATAAACTTGATATACAGTATTCTTTTAATCCTCACAACACTTATAAAAGTAGGAGACAGCTTCATTTTATAGAGGAGGAAGCAGACTGACAGATAAAAACCTACAGCTGTACAGATACGTAGAACAACATCTATCTTAAAAGGCAGCCAGGGTTATATGGTAATAGAGGGTGGTGGAGCTGGGTTCAGATCCTGGCCTGCTTTGCAGCTTATGCTTGTAAGTACTTTCCTGGTGGAACTGACAGCACTGTTCTGCAGGAAACTGGGATTCACACTATGGAACACGGGAGGTGTGAGTACCCCTATTGATCAGCCTTGCAAATGCAGTACCTTAGGCTCCCTGCTCTCAGCTGTAGCCTGGCTGCAGAGCTGGTTACTATGTTTTGGGGATACTGTTTTCCTGCTTGTCTGTCGAGTCACTGGCATAGGCAGCTTGGCTGCCATACTTGTCTTCTTCACCTCCCTTGTGTGCACGGCATTCCAGGCTCTGTATGCTTGTGCATGTGTGAGTTATCTACGCAGACATCTCTAACACCATTCGTTTAAAAGCAGAATGGGCTACATCTATTAGATACCAAACAGTTAATTTTTACAGACTTTGAGAGTAAACTATGCATTTCATTAACTTTATGGAAACCTAAGTGGAAGATTTGAATACGTTTGTAACAGATTATAAACGGGCTGTTTAAAATGTTCAGCATGAGGTAGGCGTCTGTTGGGAGTTGCAAGGTTACTTTCTATTTTGTTCTTTTATTTCTGGCATCCTCTCCCCATCCTTGCTTTACAAGTGAGGACATGTTGAAAGGTAAGTTAATTTTCATAGAAGGAAAGTTACTAAACTGAATTCTTTCTATTTCTTTCAGTGAACCTTGCTCTCGCCCTGGCCGCGAATGACTCGGTAGGTGTTCATCCATAGAAATACGGATGCGCTACAATGTTTTTAAGGCAGTGATGAAGTGTCCTTGCCTGGAGCTGCATAGTCTAGTTTCAGTCAGTGCAAGTTTTTAAGGGACTAAAAATGCTGCCATTCGTATGGCCTTGTAGTCACAGTGATGTTGCAATCAAATGTTGACCATATCCCATGGTAGCTTTCATGTTCTTGCACTGAGGCTGTTTTTTAAAAATAAAAATGTACGGTTACAGTCTGTATCAGTGATAGTAGTGTTCTGGATTCCACTCTTCTTCTGAAGCCAGGGCCATAGGATGATTCCCAACATGTCTAGAACTTAACTTTGTAGCTCAAGCTAGCTCAGACTCCTTCTGCTTCAACTTCCAAGATTACATAACTGTGTAATCTCAAACCTGCCTGGCTCATCAGAAATACACTTCAACTTATTTCACTCAGTAAAACAAGTTACAAGATACTCTAAAAGTAGTGTTAGTCCTTTGGGGCAGAATTTGAATAGACTGTATAATGTAAGATTGAAGGGTTGTTTATTCTCCCTTTTATGCCGTACAGCTAACTGTAGTTTTATGTGTATTTGTTCATCTTTTAGTCTATATAAAAATCAAACCCACACATTCATGCATATTTTGTGATAGCCCTCATTCATTTTTAAGGTCTGCAGTATATATATGTATGTGTGTGTGTGTGTGCGTGTGTTTGTGTGAGTGTCTGTCATCATGTGTATGAAAAGCCCAAGGAGGTCAAATCCCTGGCATTGGAGTTGCATGCAGTCGTGAGCTGCCATGTTGGGTCTTCTACGTACACAGCAGTTCTCTAACCTGCTGAGCCATCTCTCCAGCCCCTGCACCTCACACTTTTGAGTGAATCTTTAGGTTGGTTCTCCTTTCCCCAACTTATTCCAGTTAAAGAACAGTAGGATTTATTTACCTCTTCCTGTGGGGTTGAGCTCAGGGCTTTATACATGCTAGGCTGACCGTCTACGCTGACCTCCCTAGCCCACTACAGTGGACTTTTTTTACTTTTTATTAAATTTTTTAAACAACAGTTTTTATCTTATCATTTTCCCTCCTCCAATTCTTTCCAGATTTCCTCATCTCCCTATCTACTCAGCTTCATGTTCTCTCTGGAAAAACAGAAACAAACAATAACAAACAAAACCAAAACAGACAATGAACTAAAAAAAAAATACCTAAAAATTAAAGAAAACCAATTAAGAAAAAGAATCAGAGAAACCAAAGCAAACCCAAACTGAAACAAAAAGCACACACAAACCAACAAAAGCATGGAGTCTGTTTTGTGTTGTCCTTTGGAGTGTGGTTGATATTCCCAGTGACGCCCTGCTGAGGAAAATTGACTTTCTGGTTTGCAGCAGGTATCCGTTGCTTCCTCCTCAGGGGTGGGACTTTGTGTCCACTCCCCTTGTCAGCACTGGGGCTTTGTCCAGTTTGAGCTTGTGCAGGATCTGTTTGAGTGTCAGTCCTGTTGTGGCTGGAAGGTGCTATTTCCTTACAGTCATCCACTACCTCCTGCTCTTAGACTCTTTCTGCATCCTCTTCTGCATAGATCCCTGAGTCTTAAGGGGAGGGGTTTGGTGAGGACATCCTATTTATGACTGAGTGCTCCAAAGTCTCTCACACTGCACATTGTCCAATTGTGGGTCTCTGTGCTCCTTCCCATCACTGCAGGAGGAACCCTCTGATGAGGGCTGAGCGATGCACTGGTCTATGGGTCTAGCGATAAGACATCAGGAGTGGTTTTATTGCTGTGTTCCTTTAGCAGAATAATAGTATTAGATTTCCTTCAAGGACTATGACCTATAAAGTCTCAGGTTGTTGGGCAAGTTAGCAGGGTCAGGCAGGGCCAGGCCTCTCATGGAGCAGGCCTGAAGTCCAATCAAAGAGTGGTTGATGACTACCACATTTATGCCTGGATTGCACTAGTATCTTAGAGCAGAAGTAGGTCTCAGGATTGATAGGTGGGTGAAATTGATGGTTACTTTTCTCTGGTAGCATGCAAAGTATTTTCCAGCATCATGAACTCAAGTCAGGAGGGGTGAAGTTGGCACCAGCTCAATTCTCCATGTTCAATGACATAAGCAAATGTTGTCTTTGGTAATAGGGCCGTACCATCAGATAATGGAGAGTAACCACTAGCCTTGGTAATAGCCTGTGATGTTTGCAGGTGTGTGTGTGTGTGTGTTTTGGTGGCACATCTTTTCCACCTACCCAACAAGGTGTTACCCACTCCTGGAACTGTAGGTGGCATAAGATGGCAATATCTAGTTGGGATATTGCCTCCCACATTATATGATAACTAATTTAAATTCCTTTTATATTTGTATATAGTTTAGGAAGCTTCTATAATAGTAGGTTTTTATATGAGTGTTCAAATATTTGGGTTGGTTCCTCCTATAGCAGGGTTTCTTTCTGGGACTGGAAGATTGAACCCAGGGCCTCATGCATTCTAGGCTTGATGCCTACCTCCCAGCCCACCACAATGACATCCTTTTCTTCCTTTCACTTTTTAAATTGTACTTACTAGTACTGTTACTAATATTGTGTATGTGTGTGCAGGCGAGTTGGGTTCCTTCCACTTTGTTTTTGAAGCAGGGCCTCTTCTGTATGTGTGTGTGTGTGTGTGTGTGCGCACGCGTGCTCGTGTGCGTCGGTGCGCACATGCACTGCTGCTACATGCTTCAGGCTAGCTGGCTTGCGACTCTGGGGGATTTTCTTGTTTCTGCCTCTTGTCTTACTTGGAATTCCGGGATTACAGATACACCGCATCATTTTGATGTTTTTATGTGGGTTCTGGGATCAGAGTCAGGCTGTGAGGCTTGTGTGGCAAATGTTTTACTGGCTGAAAGATTTTGCCATGGCAGTCTTAAATTATATTCTTACATGCTAAACAAGTTATATAAATGTTCTCCAGAAAATATGTTTGTTTTTTATCTTAGCTATAGTTTATAGGAATATTTATACTCTTATTTCAGATAGATATCATCTGGTTTTGAAATATTAAAATTAGAATAAAAATGAACGCTGAACATATTATATAACCTTGTAAGTCATTAGTTAATAACACATATCTATTTCATAATTTAATATCCCTTTCATATTTATGAAATATTATTTCATATAGTTTCTTATTTTCAACTTACTGTGTTTTAAAAATGTTCTATCATATTTTGTACTAATATATGAAATATATAAAGTGCAAATTTATATATATATATATATATATATATATATATATATATGACATACAGGCAAGAATTAATTAATTAATTGATGTGTTTAGTTGTGGCTGTATGTCTCACTTATTTTCTGTCATGCAGTTTTAGTTTCCCATGGACAGCACATATGAGAAAATGACATGTGCTATGTATGTCAGTGTGCTGTTGAGCTAGCAATCCAGAGTTTGCTAGAATGCAGGGCTAGGTATGTTCACGTCTTAAGATTTGGCCCTTGTTTCTGACAGTGTTAGGATATTACACATTCACGGTGTTTGTTAGTTCAGGTCACTCACCTCATTCACTGCAGAAGCAACTGTCTTCCCTGGACATGTAGAGAGCAGATGCCGCAGTGTTTAAGGCTGTGTTCCTGCATCAAGGAAAGTCTACCGTCAAGTCAAATTAAAAGCCCATTTCTTTACAGGTCTCTTCCTTTCTGGGGGACATACATTCCAGCATCTCATTTGTCTTGTCCTTTTCCCTGAGTTTCTTTTTTGTTTTTGTGGATGCATCCTTGAGTTCTTCTGTGGGTCGGTAGGCAGATTAATGGCTAAAATTGTCTTACTCAAGAAGCTTACCTTTAATTGCAGAAGGGAATTGGTGGCGTGATTAAGGTGAAGATCATTTTTAGAGTTTTTGGTAGGATCAGCTCAATCTTAAGAGAGAGAGGGGCAAGAGTGCGAGGAGGACTGGGAGGAGCCAAAGCAGTGGGTATGGCATTGTTCCAGCCCCACCACTGTCGCTTGGTGCCGCTCATTGGACTTCAGTGATACTTTGTCCAGAAAGAAATCACAGAGGAGTACAAACAGGAAGTTAGCTCTCCTAGTTCTTTACTTTCTGAACATATCTTTATATTTGATAATTTAAATGACAATGTAGAATTCTAGGCTCACAATCACTTTTTGAACTTTGAAAACAATATTCCATTTTCCTCTGAAATGCTAATGAGAATGCCTGATGCTTTTCTGATCCCTATTACCCTGTAATGACATGTGTTGTTTTCCTTCTCGAAGCTTTTAAGGTTTTCTTTATGGCTTTTAAAGTTTAAAATTGTCACAAATGTGTCGGGTTATTGGCTTTAAAAGCTGCTGCATGCTTGGAAATTGGCTGTGAGCGCTCTCAGTGTAGAGGCGGCCTCCGTGTGTCTGGTCTTCATCTGAGTGTCTGTTCTTCATCCGCGCGTCTCTTCTCACTGTGGGAGCAGGGGCTGACCTGCATGCGGTTCATTTTTCTCCCGTGCTCTTTGGCTGTTGGTCATCTGTGTTTCTCAGCAGACCTTATACTCCTTTGCCCACGCCTCTGCTCCATTACAGATATTCAGCCCTTCTGCATTTCTTAAGTTTGGAGATTGCGTCATCTAATTTTCTAGACCCATTTCTTACTTTCAATTTAATGTTTCTTAAAAAAGAAGGACTGGGAGGTGTTTGTAGAACTCTGATAATTAGAATTAAGAGAAATGTGGCTTCCTCTTTCTTGTTTGTTTTTGGTCTTTGTTTATTTAGGATAGTAGGATAGTTGCTTTCTCAATGCCCCTGAGCAGCAGAATCAGTACCCCTGGGGAATTTTTGGACACAGAAGTTCAGCCCTACTTCAGAACTTACTGTTGCAGCAGAGCACTATGCGGTCTGTTTGAACTCTCTGGATGGTTCACTGCTGAAGTCTGAAACCATGGACCTAGATAGAGATCTGGAGTTTTCTTAAAAATGTCTGGTCTGCTAATAGCCCCCTTTCTGTTTTAGTTTTAAATACGGGATAGTTTAGTCTTAGCTGACTTTCCTGCTTATTATTTCAGTGAAGTTTGGAAGAAAAGGAAAATCAACATGCACATGTAGGTAGCCATCTTGAGGGAAGACCCAGTAAGCGAGCTTCCTTGTTTGCCTGCTTGCTTATTTATTTATTAATTTATTTAATTTTTTATTCTCAGCATTTTTTTTTTTCATCCAGGCTGGCTTCTGAACTCATACTCTCTCCTTAGCTTTCTAAGTGCTGATATTACAGGCGTATACTGCCACGTTACACACTGCCATATGGTTAAACAGTTGTGTGTGTGTGTATGTTTAATTTGTGTTCATATGTGTTCACGTGTCATGAACACTGGAAATCAAGCCCTGGCCCTCTCTCTCTAACGTTTGCCTAATATATACTGTTGACCTTTAATGTTGACAATCCTATTTCTTGATTTTTCTTCTGTTGTTCTAACCTACTTTTATTATGAGTTTTATTCTTTTATAGTATTTTTATATGAAAACATGTTTATTATAGAACATTAGAAAGATGAGCTCGATGACTGTTTAAAATACACAAACCTCATACATGACAAAGGCCTGAGAGCATGCAAACACTCATGGCTGCAGAGCCGTGTCTGTTCCTGGCAAATCACTTCTGAAAACTTCTCAAATATTTGAATCCAAGTGAATGTATGAATTGGCTTGCTGGGCGATGGTGGTGCACGCCTTTAATCCCAGCACTTGGGAGGCAGAGGCAGGCGGATTTCTGAGTTCGAGGCCAGCCTGGTCTACAGAGTGAGTTCCAGGACAGCCAGGGCTACACAGAGAAACCCTGTCTCGAAAAACCAAAACAAAAAAAAAAAAAAAAAAAAAAAAAAAAAAAAAAGAGAGAACTCACTGAGAACTACTTTAAAGCTTTTTGTCTCGAAAAAACAAAAAAAAAAAAAAAAGAATTGGCTTGACATGATTCAAAAAGTAAAATATAAATGTAAGGGCAGTTAAACAAAGGCAATAGTTAGTTTACAGTAGTCATTCTTGGACAGTAACTGGAGAGTGGTGTGTATATGCCCTGTCTGTGTGTATATACACACAGAATCAAGTCGAAAATCTAGGGAGTGGCCTGTGCCCATGTATTTGAAGCCCCTGAAGAATACCGTGAAAAGGATATGTAACATCCGTTCTACATCTGTCTCAAGAACAGCACATTTCCAAAATTATGCATTTCTTTAGAAGGAAACAGTGTTTTAACTAGCACAGGTGACGGGGATGAGTTCTGACCACGCTGTGCTCACAGGCACCCACTCTATCCGAGCATCCATTTTAGTCTTTGGGCTTTAAGAACATCTTCTTAGTTTTAATGGGTTTTATATTTCCATTTTCATCTCTTCGTAATTGGCTCGGTCTCTTTTCTTGGCAAACTTTTCCAATTGTTCCCACCAAAGTCTCCTATCTTCTTGCCATTTCTTCATCTGACATATCGACCTCTGCCATCTCATCTTCTGCTGCCGCTGCTCTGTTCATTCTGAAGCATTAACGTCTCCACTTCAGGATTAAGCCCTCTGAATGACACCCTTCCGTAGAGAAGATCCTCACACAGGGAGAAGCTCTGCTCTCCTGTGAGGAAGCTCTCTTTCCCCCTTCAACTCCGGCAAATCCAGGTACCAGTGCTCATTGCTGATCATCTCCCGTTCCTCCTTTTCTAGTTGTTTCTTGGTTTCCGAGTCCAGGCCCTTTGCATGAACGTCATGTGCAGCAGGTTCTCGGATAACTTAGTCTTGGGCTCCGATGCCATGTTGGATACACTTTACACAGTATCACTTTTAAAAAAAGTCTTTAGAAGTGTTAATTTATTATTCTTATGTGAATGCATGTTTTGCCCATATTTACGTCTTTGTCTCACATGGGCATGTTTAATGCCCATGGATGTCATTAGAGGGTGTTAAAGCACTGGTGTCGTGTGTGTTCTGGGAATCGAATCTGGATCCTGTTGAAGAGCAGCCAGATGCTGCTGAGTGGTCTCTCCAGCCCCTTCAGTAATGCACACTGGGAAAGAGCACTGAGTCTGACAGAAGGAAACAGAAAGGTTAAAGGTTGTCAGAAGCAGTTGACAAGCTCCATGCGCTTCCTAAGACAATCATTTTATTTCAGGAAGTATATGGAGTACCTGTGACGTTCACTGACAGACTCCCTGGGAATATAAAGAAAAAAATAAACATGCACTGTAGGGACCTGTAGCCTGCTAAGGCTATCTATAAAAGTGTGTTGTACATACATGCACCTATATAGTGTTTGTGTGTGTGTGTGTGTGTGTGTGTGTGTATGTATCTATGTATCTGTCTTAGCTGTCTCTTAGTTTTTTTGTGGTGGTAGAAATTGAACCCAGGGTCTATTGTGTGCTAGCCAGTGCTCTACTACTGAGTTCTGCTCCTAGCTCTAGCTAGATTTTTTTATGGTATATAGTTGGAACTGTTTTTATAGCAGTTTCTTTTGTGAATGAGAAAGTGTTAATCAAAACCTATAAGATTTTATTTTATAAAAATGATTTTATTTTGTTTTAATAGTAGAAACATTGTATAATCTCAGAGTTTTATAAACCAGCACAGATAAAAGGAAGACATGTCTTAAGATGAGGAAATAGATCCAAGGGCAAATACCACAACAAATTACTCATGATGAGCAGCTTTTCTTTAAGACAAAAGCAGTTTCCCCCAGCAGAGTCTTTTCATGAATGGAGTCATGTGTGATTCTCATGGAACGAGGTACAGAAGACCCCACTGTGTTGATGAGTTTGAGAGCCTTCATTGATTGCACACAGCCTGGCCGCGTTTTCTCCGCCAGCTCATTTCCTTGTCTCAGTTCTTTCCAATATGCATCTGTTCTTACTATTCCCATTGTAATGACAGCTTATTCATTCATTTGTACCTCAATCATGGAATGCCTCCTCTGTCACACATACTGTGTTTGGAAACTAGAAATGGACAGGACAGTCTTTGCCATTGGGAAGCTCACAGACTAGCACGCCATGGTGTGATATCTTTCCTAACTGTGCTCCAATTCTTCCCATGTACCCTGCTAGTTCACTCATCACTGTGGGAATCACATAGCTGTCCTGCTCAGATTTACACCCCAAGATCTTTGCTGCTATTCACGAAAGGCATTCTATTGTTTTATAACCTTCTATATTTTTATAGGAATGTTCTGAGCAGTTTTCTTCAAAGTTCTGTGTCTTCTTTTCCAGGCTACCTATATGCCTATCCTGGTTATATTCTGTAGAAGGGTGTGAATGTTGGGGGAAGGCAAAATTGAGTGCTTACAAAAATCCAGCTACTGTCTTAACTTAATGCACATCTGTGGGTTGATTATAGTGCTTACACAAATAGTTTATCAGTTAGCATTTCTCTGAGGGTAGGTCAGTAAAGTGTCTGAATTCCCTCCAAGTAAGGGTCTTTCCCCAGTGCTGTGAAATTCAATGGCAATGATTGTATTTTATTATTGCATTCATGTGGTCATTCTTATTGAACACTTACTATATGATCACAGATAGTTAGCACTTTACATAGAATAATTCCCATGACATGTTTCTCAGTTCTCAGCTCATTTCCTTTTTGTAGCAATGGCGAAGTACTAGGCTTTGTTAAAACAGGAGCCTGCCCCTTTAAGAGGTAAGTCAGTCTTTAGAGGCCAGATCTCACTACCTGAAGCATTAGGCCACACTTCCCTGCTGCTCTCCCTGGGACGGCATTAAGAAGTATCCCTGTGGATGGTTCTAACCAGCACCTCTTCTCCCATGCTCTTTGTTACATACACTATGTTGAACTAGATTACATGATGTAAAACTCTCTCTCCCATTCCCAACGTTTATAGAAGTCTATTATTTCCTTTAGTCACGGGGTTGCTGTTGAGCTCCTCTGGCTTTATTCTCATGGTGTGCCTGTCTGTCTCTCCTCGTCTCTAATTCGTACTCTTAGTGAAGCTCCTTTCCTGGGCTTCGGGGACAGCCTCTCCTACTATGTAAGCCCTATGTTTGATCTCTCTCATTCTTAGTACCACTATTTGTCTAATGCTCTCCTTCCCACACTGGGGTTCAGTAATGATCTCTAGGCCCCAAGTCTCTCAATAAACTGCATTTTCTGAAGTGTGTCATGTGGCAGCTACTTTCTTGGACTGCCTGTTGCTGTTTTATTCTCTCTCTCTCTCTCTCTCTCTCTCTCTCTCTCTCTCTCTCTCTCT
>NW_021620970.1:7374241-7388724 GCF_004785775.1 Grammomys surdaster
TCTCTCTCTCTCTCTCTCTCTCTCTCTCTCTCTCTCTCTCTCTCTCTCTCGTTTCTTGAGACAGGGTTTCTCTCTGTAGCCCCGGCTGTCCTGGAACTCACTCTGTAGACCAGGCTGGTCTTGAACTCAGAAATCCACCTGCCTCTGCTTCCCAAGTGCTGGGATTAAAGGCGTGCGCCACCACTGCCCGGCTATTCTCCTTGTTATATTTAACAGCTACTATTACAATTCCCATTCTTGACAGGAAGTAAAAGCACATAGAAATTAAGTGACTTGTTCAAAATCATCAAGGAAGAAAATAACATAACTGAGATTGAATGATAACCTAGATAGTGCACTTTTAACCTACTGCTCCTGTGTTGTGATTCTTAGCATTAAGAATTGTATTGTAGGGCTTGGAGACATGACACAGTAGTTACGAGTGAGTGTATTGCTCTTTCTGAGGACTTGAACGTTTGTGGTCCATAATCATTTGTGACTCCAGCTCCAGAGGGCCCTGATGCTTCTGGCCTTCAAGGATACCTGAACTCACATGCATATGTCATATACATAATTAAAGATAAAGCTTAAAAAATAAACTGTTATAGCCTATGCCACACAGTGAAACTCATTTTAAATCAAGTCTGTGGTGTGGTATGTACCTGTAGTCTCAGCTATTAGAAATGCTGAGGCAGGATATTTATTTGAGCTACCCATTTGAGGCCAGCCTGGGTAACATGCTGAGATGCTCTTCCAACCAACCAACCAACCTACCAACCAACCAACCAACTAACCAACCAGATAACCAGACAACCAACCAACCTACCAACCAACCAACCAACCAACCAACCAACCAACCAACCAACCAAATTAATGAGTAGCCTCTATCCCAAGGTGGTTGTCTAGATCTAGTCTTGGCTACCTCTCGGAGCAGCTGGTACAGTTCTTATGGCTTGTGTAACACAAAATACATCTTCATTTTGTAGTAGAATTGAGTGACTAGTTTGATTTTCAGTGTGTAAGCACAAAGCTCTTTTTTTTTTTCTTTCTTTTTTCAAAGTGATGTGAGGTGGGAACTGTTGGACCATGAAAGGCAGCCTGGTTTCCGGTCAAGCACAGGCTAGAAACCACTAGAGACCCCAGGTGATCCTAAGGGACGGCAGGTGTTTCACCACACCCCCAGACTCTAGGCTTCTGACATGAGGCTGCAGCCCTCCATAATGTGTCTTTCAGTCGTGTAAGGGCAACACCCCTACTGGCCCCTCCACAGGTAGAAGGTGTGACCACAAGTAGCCTCAAGACAGATCTCCATACTAGTGAGGTACCTAAAGACCAGAAGGGCTTAGCCAATTAAACTTTCCTTCCCAGACCCTCATCCTTGCAAAAGGTATTAAACCTCAGGCCTGCCCTGAGAAACTGGGGTACAGTTTCTTATTTACTTTCCACCATGACAGTCAACATCTTAAAACCATGGACTGCTTCTTTTCAACCTGATCTGCCATGGGGAGCAGTGGAACAGGCCTTTTTGCCTACAGAGCTGCTGTCTAGTCTCCTGAAGGAGACTTCTCTGTGTTCCAGCCACAGTGACCACCAACCCAAGCAAGCCGACCACTGTGACAAGCCAAGGACTCCTCTACTTCCCCTTTTCCCCCATGGCCCCGGGCCAGATCCAGCCCATGAGCCCCCACTTTGTTCTCAGCTCTTCTGCAGCTTCCATAGGCGCCTGGGTGCCCAAGAGCCTGAGACCCATGATCCTTGGCCTCATCTCAGGCCCAGGGACCCCCAAGCCAACTCCAGCAGTCCCCAGGGATGTCAGACTGCGCTCTCCCACTCCTAGAGTGGGGTCCCACTGCTTCATATAGCCAGAAGCCCGCCTGGACAGATATGGGATGCCCATTTTCCCAACAGGGAACATTGGTGATAACTTACTGGTTGTGATGGTATTAATTAACTTTCAAGTTGGCAAGATCTGGAATCACCACACAAGGCTCTGGGCACAACTGTGAGGGATTACTTAGCCCATAGACATGCCTGTGAGGATTATGTTGATTGGATTAGTGGAGGTAGGAAGGGTGTGGTTCCATTCTCAGGGCTTGGAGCTGGACTGTATTAAAAGGAGAAGGCTGAGTGCCAACATTCACGACTCTCTGCTTCCTATCTGTGCAGCTGCTTCAGGCTCCTGCTGTCTTGGCTTCCCTGCTATGATGGACTGACTACAACCTTGGACTTTGGACTAAAATAAACCCTTTCTCTCCTGAGTTGTTTTTGTCAACTCAGATTCGATTTGGTCTTCTCATTTTATATGATACTGAGTCGTTTTAGCTCTGGTTATGATGTCTGTTTCTTTGATACTAGTGTCTTGCTAGTCTAGGTTGCCGATCCTGGGCACTGCAGATGACCACCTTAACACTTTCTATGCATTCCCAGCTCAGGATGGGCAGAACACACTCCTTTTCCTATAGTTGTCTTTGTCCTCTGGGAATAGCACAGCTCCCCACATCCTGTGTCAGAAAGGTTTACTTATCTCTTCTGCTGGTTTGTGAACATTTCGGAAAGAGTGATTTTGTTTTCCCCCCTTTTTCTTTAATCCTTAGTGTCTAAGTCTAGTCACACGGTGAGTTTTTTGTTTGTTTCAGTTTTTTGAGACCGTCTTATAGCCTAGGCTGGATTCAAACTATATAGTCCAGGCTGGATTCAAGCTCTCTATATAACCCAGGCTGGGTTTGGATTTGCTGCATAGCTAGGGATGACCTTGAACTTCTGGTTTTACTGCCTCTTGTCTCCTAAGTGCCGGCTCTTGATCGGTGAGTAATGACCGTGAAGAGTTCAGTAAAGAGTGTATACTTCTCCAATACAAAATATACACAGACTCAAGTGTGGAAAAAGTTCTCTATAGCATGGTCACTATAAATTGTGCTTTTATTTATCACAAATAATTTAAATCTAAATGAGATAATACATATAACATACTTAGCACAATGTCTATCCTATAGTAAGTTGCAAATAAATTTTTAGTATTAACAGTTAGATTAACACTTTCTGTAAACAGTATTTTTTAAAGTAAAAATCAATGTATATTTTACTAGACTATTTTAGCAAAATTTTAAGTTCTTACACTTCATTTTTAGATTTTAAATTGGATTTAAAAATGGAAAAGGAAGTGGTATTATCTTCAAAGAATTTGTCTTTTGGTTATCTTTTCCATTGATGTTTATCTCAAAATATTTGTCTTTTCCTGTGACCACATAATGTCTTACATGCATTCTCTCCAGATGTGCTACTTTTTCTCATGTCTTTTCCGTATGACCAACATTGTCCTAAGCCTTTAAGGTTCTATAATGGACTTGACATTTTCAGCTCAAGAGTCAGGTTCTGGCTGGGTGGCACATGCCTTTAATCCTAGCTAGCCTTTGTCAAGCCAAAGCAGAATGATCCGTAATTCAAGGTCACCCTTACCACATAGAAAGTTCCAGTTCAAGGCCTGCCTGTGTTACATGAGGCCCTTTTGCAAAACAAACACCCCCCTCCCCAAATTCCAAAATGATGTAGTTTTGGGGGTTGGAAAAGTTGAACATATTATGTAGCTCCCACCGACAACAGTACTTCCTGCATTAAGTAATTAACATTCTAGCTCTTCGCTGTCAGGCAGAGCTGGGCCCCTTCCTGGCTGTCTCCTTTACACTGAATGACTTTTGCCTCTGCCTTCCTAGCGTTTTAGAACAAGACGATGCATATGGAATACTCACGTGGTGCCTAGCACATGGTGCATGCTGACAGTGCTAAGATGAGGCTCTTGTCTTTCCTGGTACAGGACTGCAGATGCTAGCCTGTACACATCATCATCTGCAGGGAAGTTACGGTGTGATTTTGGAGTAAAAGGATGTTTCTCACAAGTTTACGTGGGAAATCCAGTGCACCTACTTAACTGAAGTTCATGAAGTTCGTTTCATCTTTTCTTTATCATCAGTATTGGAAGAGGACTACATTCTGGTTTGTTAACCTAATATTTTTTTCTTATTTTATTTATATGAGAACACTGTAGCTGTCTTCAGACACACACCAGAAGAGGGCAACAGATCCCATTACAGATGGTTGTGAACCAACATGTGGTTGCTGGGAATTGAACTCAGGACCTTTGGGAGCGCAGTCAGTGCTCTTAACGCCTGAGCCATCTCTTCAGCTCTGTTGACCTTGTTTTAATGCTCTCATTACAGCAAGTGTTTCTTAATGAAAACATTTTGTTTCAGTATCATGGTAAGCTGTTTTGAGGAGGAAAGATAGCACTCTATGTTCAATGTGTAATTATTTTAAAGGTAGAGGGGAAGGTAGGTCAAGAAGTCAAATCCTGGAGGAGCAATTGCAAAATCATTACTTTTTTCTTTGCTGGTGACTAAGTGTTCCTCAAGTTGGTGTCCTGATCATTAAGGAGGAAGCTCTATGGCCTTTTGTGACCTAACCTGGTTAGTCAGCCTAGTTGAAATTGATGTATGCTTTCTCAGGTTTAATGATAAGGGACATAGAACTCATATCTAATGCAGGAAGCACCAAAACCCTTGCAGCCTTCGCATTGTCCCAGTCTGTCATCTTAGCTCTTCTACTCCATCCTCACCTGACAGGCACCAACTGTCGGCCCTTTTAACTGAAGACATGCTCATTTCTCTGTCAGGAATCTAGGTAAAACTTTATAATTTTGGCAGGTATAGTGGCACCCACTTATAACTCATACACTTTAGAAGGTAGAAGCAGGGGGATTAGGGGTTGAAAGTTTTCCTTATCTATATACCAGCTTTGAGTCCAGCTTGGGTCACATGAGGGTGTATCTCAAAAACACAAAACAAAATGGAGAAAAAACCACCAACAACACTACCATTACAAACCAAAACCCAACCTCTGTCTTTTACTTTGATCACTCTAAGCCCCATCACGTTGAATTAAATAGTGATTTCTCACAGTGTTTGTAGAAATGTTCTTACTGCATCCAGGTCTCTGCCCACGTTGTGCAGCTCAGGTCCTAGGGTTGGTTCTACTGTTTTCCACTCCGTACCTGGCTGTACTCCTTTGTCCTGACTAGATGTCTTCCCTGCCTTCTGTGTCAGCTCCTGTTATCCCTCAGCTCCCTTCTTGATGTCACTTCCTCTGTGAAGCCTTCTTAGTGGTTTCAGATCACATCACTCCCTCTTTGTCCCTTCAGATGTTCATCTGACATTAGATGACCCTGGTGTCAGGGCTGCATCATAAATGAGTTGCCACTACTGTCTGGCCCATTGCTGCATACCTGGTAAACTCTTGCTAACTATTGAAAAATGGATTAGGTGTGGTGGAAATTTCCAAAGTTTTGAATGAGTTCCAATGCTTTCTCAAATGCCCACAAGTTACCAACAATCATTTTTGCCTTAGAAGAATTACATTTAGAGAAGCATTTGTGTTTCAGCACTTTTAATTTTCAGTTAAAATATATGCAGCACATTCTCAAAATTTGTATATGAAAATGTTATATGTTAGAAAATACAGTGGACTGGCTAAGAACATAGAAAACAAGCTTTGATAAGATTAAAGGCTAGGAAAATAAATCTGAATTCAGAATGGTACTGTTTTAGGTTGTGGCATTTGAAAGCTTTAATTTTGGCCATGGATTATTTCACATGATAGACTTTGTTCCAGCCTGCTTCCTTCTGCTCAGGACATGTGTTCTTCCCTTTTGGCAGATGCAGTGTGTGAAAGGGCTGGGGTCAGCACTGCCGTACAGAAGTAGGTCAGAGCGCTCAGAGGAAGGGGAAGCAGTGTTAGAGAGCCTTTATTTATTGTTGGCACGATCAGATAAAAATTATGAGCTTGAACCTCTCACCATGTCTTGCTTCCTCTTCCGTCTCTCATAGGCTTTGCCAAATTAACCACATCAACCAATTTTACAAAAAAAGGAGAAATGGATTGCTGTTTTGAATAGTTCTTTTTTAAAGAAGCTCCTTGAGAAAGTCTTTCTCTTGTCTCCTATAAGCTTCCTTTGTACCTTTGTAAAGCCAGTTAGAGAGCAGGAGGCATGGTCCGCAAAGCCCCTTCCCAGCGGGAGCGCCAGTCCACTGGGCTCTAAAAGGAGATTCCATGTAATCATGGGGGCAGATAAGAAGCTAGGGCGTGCTGAGAGCAGTGACAAGCTGGGTTGTGCCTGTGGCTCCTAAACAATGAAACCTCCTTGAATTAAGGGAGGAAGCTCCTCAGGTAGTCTCAGAAGGTTGCTTGGGCCCCTCCATGGGAACAGATTGCTCTCTGTTTTGATTTTTCCTGTCAACCAAACAAAGCAGAAGACTTCTCCAAGCCTTGGAACAGCTTTGGCCTCAAACTTATACCGGAATGTTATCTGCAGTGTGATGGTTTTTTGCTAGTCACCATGGAAACTGATCGAAGTGCTAGTCTTGTCCTGTGGGTTCTTTGGGGTAGCTTAAATAAAAAAAAAAAATGACTGTGTCTAATCCTGTTCTTTAAATGTACATTTTCTTTAAAAATGATAAAAAGGCAGCATAGTTAATTGAGAATAAGCTCTCTGTACCATGCTTCAAACAGGCTATTTCAGACATTCTATGCAGCTGAAGAGTATCTGGGTCAAGAGATAGGAATGAAAATTTTTGTTGTTTATGAGCATAATTCCTTTAATTTGTGACTTTTGTCTGTTGTGCTCTGTGCTTATACATGTAGAAGAATAACATGTTTTAATTTCACTTACCTGCCTAGTGGTAGAGGACTTGTCATAGAAATTAAGGCATGGCTGTTATTTTATCAAATCACTGTCAATAAAAAGGTGGTTTAAATGATCATGTTAGAGATAATAAAGCAAAAAGTGTCTAAACAATTAAATTGTTTAAATATTAAAATCTTATAGATGTCTAGTAATACATCTTTTGAAAAGACCTATTTGTAGCTAAAGTAGGAGAGGCTATCTGGTGGTTTATCTTTGGGACTCTGAACTTTGACCTTTCCTCTCATTTCCTAAGTGAGGAACTGGTGAGCAGAGGAGGATTCTGAGCAGAAGCAATCTGGGAGTTACTGGTGCTGGTCTGAGGAAGCGATTCACTTAGGGAGTTTCAAATGTTGACATTGTTGTGATTATAGAAGATGTGTCTTGCGAGTCCAAAGTGATTTCATGATGAAAGGTTTGCTTAGTGTTGTAGTCTGATCATTATTGAAACTTGGGATGACTGAAGTTTCATCTTGCTTTTTCAAATAACTTGTTTTCTATCATGTCCAAAAAAGTCCATGTCTTGCATTAAAAATCAAAGGACTGGAATGCAGTACGTCTACAGATGAAGGTAACTGCGTCCATCCGTTCTTTACAGAAATCACTAGGTACTTACGCGCTAAGCACTTCCCTAGAATCTGCATCTGTAGTGTAGGTCATAGTTTCTGTGGTTAAGGATCTTACAGTGGGAAAGGGATGGTAAATGGATGAGTTTTAGTAGCAGTGAGAGTTATGAGACAGTAAAGCAGTGTAAGGACCAGCAAGTGCTGGGAGACACTCTTTTCAGTGAGTTTTCTGAGGTGGGACCTCAGAATTCAAGCAGAGAAATCACTGAATTGAGATATGGGGCTACAAGAAGAGCAAACATCCTTTATCTTGGAATATTTGAGGAACAGGAGGAATGTCATGTGACTAGGATGAACCCAAGGGAAGGGAGATGGTACATGTTTTACAAAGCAATGTAATTCATAGTGGAAATTTTAATTGCTGTTCTCTTGCTGAGTATGACATAAGGGTATTTTAACCAGAGTCTTGACATGACTTATTCTTGCTTTAAAGGATCCAACTATAATGTATAGAATAGACTTGAGGAAACCAGAAAGACTGTCTAGTGCTGATGCAGGAATCTAGGCTGAAGACAGTAAGTAGCTTGGACTGATGTGGGTAAGTTGATAGTTTCTACAAATGCCATCAAAGTAGGACTTGCTGAAGGTCGAGGATGCTGAAGGAAAAGGTAGCGTGGATATCCGATAACATCGCTTTTCTTTAGCATAGTAACATATAGATAACACAGATTTACCTTTTTAAATGTACAGTTCATTGGCATCGGCTACATTTACATTGCTATGTGATCATCACCCATGTCTTTTCCCCCAGACCTTATTCCCAAACTGAAACTCAGCAGTCATTGACAGTAACCCTCTCAGCTCCTGGTAATGGCCCATCTACTTTCTTTCTCTGTGAATTTGATGGCTCTGTATACCTCACCTCATACAAATGGAATCACAGAATAATTGCCTGTTGTGTCTGGTTTATTTCTCTCAGCAGTATGGTTTCATTTTTGTTGAAATTTCATTTGTTTTTAGGATTGTTGTTTTACCTTTAGCAGCTCTGTGAATGCTAGTGGTCTTTCTGAGATGGAGACAACCTGTGAAGGAGAGATTGATACTTAACGTCACTTCTCTTTTATATACATTAAGTTCCGAATGCTCAAAAGACACACGAGAGTACTGAGGAGGTCCAGCGCTCAGAGGGGAAGCTGGGGCTGTGGGTTCAAGTTGCAGGTCATCAAAGTACAGGCAGCATGTAAGACTACTGAGGAGGAAAAATAGATTGGAGAAGATGATCTTTTAGCTGTTTGTATATTTTGAGGATGTGGTGGAGAAACATGTCTAAGATTTGACCAAGTTGTTAAAAAAATAACATTGGTTTTAAAATTTTCTGATGGATTTTAAGCAGTTGTTTTCATCATCATCATCATCATCATCATCATCAATTATTATTAAATTTCCTTACTTTCTTTGACTCAAAGTAGTGGCGAGCTTTGTTCTTTTCCATCTTCTTTGAGGAATTAAAATGTCAGGATGAATTGAATGTTGACTAGAGGGATTATTCCCCAATGGTACACATACTAGAAATACTACTTTGCCAGAGACAATTAGAAAATTAATAGATGTCAGTGCTAATAGGATGGAAGAACCTTGTTCATGAAGAGTATTCTAGTGAGCAAAGCAGCAGTGCATGACTGAAGGTGGCTTCTCTCCAGGACGAGGCGTCGGAACGGAGAAGTTGTGTGCTTGCTCTTTTCTTTACCAGCAGAGGCTTTTAAGCTAGTTCCTTGTCTGTTTTCTTTTCCAGAGGACTAAGTTTCAGAAGAAAGACCATACCACCTCAGTGGGATGGACAGGTGGAAGGTGTGTGTGCAAATGTTAGAAGGATTCCCAGAAACACTGGTTCATAGGTTTATGACCAAGGACTTAGCAACATTATTTGGTTTTATCCTTTTAATAAAAACCAGCTTGGTCAGCTTCCAGTTTTGTCTTTACAATCTGCATTCCACGGGGCTTGGGAATTCAGTTCTTTAAAGAAATTGTCCCATTTTTGTATGTTTTGAGTATCAGATCATTTCAAAAGTAGTGTGGTAGGAGAAATTGTTCCCTCTATTATAAAACAAACACAAAAGAAATACCGTTTTATTTTGCTAAGAAAATATTATGATCAAAGAAAGGAAAATGTGAAAATCTTAGTCTACTAAGTACCGTTTTTCAAGGAGGAAATGAAGTCAGGAAAGAATAGCCCTGTTTGGAAGCAAGATCTATAAATGGATCAAGAGTAGCTAACATCTGCCTCTGACAAGACTGCAAGGCTGCTGCTCGTCCTTGAGCTAGGGCTCTGACATTTTCACACGCACTATGAAAATGACTGGGATAATATAGATGATGTTTTATTTTTATACATGATTAGACAGGGAGGATGGAAGCCAGCTGTTAAGTGGGTGTTTTGTGAGTCACTGCAGGAAATATGACAGAAGCTGTAGTAAATCATAGGTGGCAGGGCAGGGGTGGCTAGATGACCCTCATGCGTCTCATGGTTAACTATTGCTTTGGCTCTGGTAGAACTGGGAAGTCAGCAGATTCCATCACCCAGCCCGTGGTTCTATGAGTTACTTTGTGAAACTGAACTAACAAGGCATTCCTTTAACTGTGTTAGTAACTAGCTGCTGTACGTTAGACCCTGTGGTGGGAATTATGGGTGGAGTGGTGAAAAAGGCCACGCAAGCTGTGGTAAGTGTTACAGAAGAGACGTCCCGGTGTTAGGGAAGCAAACAAGAGAAACTGATCCTAGCCTGAGGTTTCAGAGAAGTGTTGCCCTGGGGAGTAAAACCATTCCATTGCTGTCTGTATCCACCATTACAGTCTCTCTCATAATTCCATTATGCTTTTTAGAGACATGGTCACTGTCACTGTCACTGTCACTTCTTATGTATTTGGTACTCATCTCCTTCCATGTTTCTCCCCAGTCTGAGTGAAAACTTTAGGGAGCTAGAATTTTGGAATTGGAATTTAGAATTTCTGTTATCACAGATTTGACTTTTTCTGGGATGGGGAGTGTGGTTTTGTTTGTTTTGTTTTGAGACAAGCTCAGGTTGGCCTTGAACTTGCTACGTAGCCTCAGGAAGGTTTTGAACTTCCAATTCTCTTAAGAGCCTCTGTCTCCTCTATGCTTTGATTATAAACGTCTACATTTGTCTATTTTAATTTTAACTCTGTGTGTATGGGTGTTTTGCTTGTATATTACAGATGTCTGGAAGTCACAGCATTGTTATTTTATCGTATTATCATGTTTTAGGTACTTCTTTGTATTCTAATGAGAGAGAGAAAAAGAAAGGTTATGGATTTGGATGGGTTGGGAATTAGGGAGGATATGGGAAGAGTTGGGGGAAGGGAACCATACTAGAATATATTATATGAAGAAAGTCTGTTTCAATAATAATAGTAAAAACAACCCTGAGATTAAGTATATCAGGGTTCTGGAGTAGCTTCCTACATTTGTTTTGAAAGGTGGCTGTTGCAGTCAGTTGCAAAGGAGAAGAGAAAGGATGTGTTCCCCGTGGTTGGTTTTGTTGTTATGGAGGAAAATTTTCATTTGATCCTTTTCTAGCTTCAGTGACTGTGACTGATTCTTATGACCAACTTTCAGCTGCAAGAGAGGCTAGGCAAGTATAGAATCCAATGTTTTCAAAGAAGTGAACTCTTCGTATGAAAAGGAGGGGGTGGGAGTAGGGTCTCTTGTGGTTTGAATGAGAGTGGGCCATATAGGTTCATGTACTTGCGTGCTTGATCACCAGTTGGGAAGGATTAGGATGTTGGAAGAAGTGTGTCACTGGGATGGGATTTGAGGTTTTAAGAGCCCATGCCATTCTTTGTTAGGTTGCTCTCACCCTCACCCACACTCATGTTTGTGAACCAATAAATAAGTTCTCAGCTGTTGCTCCAGCATCATGCCTGCCTGCCTGTTGCTATGCTCCTCTCCGTGGTTGTCATGGACTGTAGCCCTCCAGATCATGAGTTCCAAATTAAGTGCTTCCTCATTAGTTACCTTGGTCATGATATTTTATCAAGGCAATAGAAACGTAACCAAGACAGGAACTTAGGATCTAAAGGTAACCACAGATGGCCATATGTTAATGTTAGAAGCAAAATGGCCAAGGAGATCTGTTTAAGACAGAGGAGAAAGGAAAGGGGTATTGAAGATGATTTGGGGTTTTAGAGATGAATGAGAAGATCATAATGCCACTTACCAAAAATGAGTGTCAGGGTGAGGTTGAATTGGATTCGTCCTCTCTTACTTGAACTGCTCACTCACTTGAATCTAGATCTTGATGCCTAGGACCTTATGACCTCACTGTCAAACCACCAAATGTAATAGAAAACGGGGGAGGCAGATGGAGTTAAGCTTGTGGGTTAATACCACTCCTGTGACCAGCACTTGCTTGCTGTGTGAGTATCACCTGGGAGCTTGTTAAATAAATCAGAGTCTCTGGGAATTGGTATTTTTAGGTCTGGGACTTGGCCATCAATTTTGTTAACAAGCTCCCAGGTGATTCCGATACAGCTAGCTTTTGGGTATTCTTGGTAGAAAAACGACGGCCTTTGGATTCTGATAAGCCCACACTCGGTATGGCAGCTCGTCACTTATTAACTGCATGAACTTGGGCAGGGAACTTGACTTCTCAGAACTCAGATTGCTCATCTTAGAAATGACCAGAAACAATAATGACAACAACGGAATAATAGCAATCCTACTGAGTTCTGAGGAATACAGAGATATTACATATTTGATACTGCTGGTATAATGTCTAGAGCTAGTAGTGTAGCTCAATAAATGGTCATTTTTGTATATTAGCTTCTAAATATCTTGCGTTTGATTTAGCAAAGAAACACTTTATTCTATACAATTACAAGAAAATAAACAGTGGTGTATTGTAAATGCTTCTGTCATGGTTTAGTGTCTCGTCTTATCAATAGCTAATTTCCTATTGGTTTAGCCAAGCATCCTCTGGTTTCAGAGTAAGGTTTTTTGTGTCATTAACTACATTTTTGACTGATCTGTTCCATGTAATCTATGTAAGTATGTACTTTAAAATGGGCTAATAAAACTCTCTAAACCCAGTTTCTATAAAATGTTACTTATTATTTAATAGAGACTGTTTTTCACAGCAGTTTCAAAGCTTTAGGGTAGGCATGGTTTTTTGCTCTTAAAATGGACAGTATCAATTTAGATAAAAGTGGCATGTTCACTTGAAGGATCATTTTGCTGTTTCTGAAGTCTTTGTTACAAATTCTCCAAGTTAGTAATTGGGATGTTATTTTGTATGGTAGTTTTGTGTGGTAAATAGCCACTTGTTGCCAGTGAATGCTTGATCCCCCACCAGTGCATAAAGATGTCCTGGTTGAAGGGAGAAATACAGTAACCCCACGTCTGTGCTTATTGTGAGGACTTTGAGTTAATGTTTCTTCGGAGAGAAGTAGCATGTTGTCGTGGTTATCTGCAGACTCTGAGAGTGTGCTGCTGACTTTTCCTGGCTTCCTTTTGACAGCTGCCTGACCTTGGGAGATTACTAACCAGTGTGTGGCTTGGCTTCTTCAGACTTACTGTGCACCCACTTCCTAGAGTTTTTATTAGGATTAAGTACACTGACACACAATTTGGTTGCCCACCAGAACTTGATGGTAAAACTCTGTTGTTGAAGACATCGTAGACTTCCGTTATAGTACATGGAGAAAGCAACTTTGCACTACAGGGAATCTTCCTCCCTCATGTGGCTTTTATAGTACTGGATGGAGCTGTGCAGGCTGCTGGAGGAAAGAAAAAGTTATCAACAGTCTTACCCAGCTGTGAACTACAAGAATGACCAGCACGGCAAGATATGCCATGGGTACAATAGTGGCCTGGATTTTACAGACTAACCACCTACTTTCTGATGTTATTCAAGGCCCATTGCACAGGAAGAAGCACAGATTTTGTACTTTAATTCTGGCCAAGAACTCATGGTTGGGACTCTGAGTAGGTTGAACACATCACTATCATTCTGATAAATGAACATCATGTCAAACTGCCCTCTCAGATCTCTGTACTCATAGGTTAGTGCAGCCCTCAGAGCCCATCAGAGAAGGTTTGTCTGTTTGTTTGTTTGTTTGTTTGTCTTTTGTTTTTGTTTCACAATGAATGGTGGTTAAGGCATTAACTGATCAGAGTGCCTGTGGAGCGCTTAGCTACAGATGGCACTTGTATATCTCCCCCAGCCCAAGGCTCAGGAGCCATCATGGGAGAGGGCGTGAGGAAAGATGTTAAGAACCAGAGGCCAGGGAGGACTAGAGGAAAACAGACTTTTAGACAAGACAGGAATGCTGCACTTACAGGCTCATAGCAGCTACAGTTGCTTGCACAAGACCCACACAGGCTCAAGCCAGGGGACATTCTAGCACAGAAATAGAGCAGCTCACAAGCAGCTATCCCTGACTATACAAATATAAACATATACAAAGTGTTTAGAAAGTATGTGGAACATAGTATGATATATATATATATATATCAACAATATGTACATGTATATGTATACACATACATATATATATATGTTAGACAGGGTCTCACTCTGTAACTGTGGCTAGGCAGGAGCTTGCTATATAGACCATGCTGGTGTCAAACCTAGAAATCTTTCTGTGTAATGCTTCCCCCCCCCCTTTTCTCTTTGCCTTTTAAAAAATAGTTATTTAATGTGTGTGTGTGTGTGTGTGCATACACGTACATGTGTAGAGGTCAGAGGGCAGCTTGCAGGGATTGGTTCTCTCCTTTCACTATCTAGACTCTGGGAATGAATTTGGCAGCAAATACCTGTACCAATGAGCCATTTCTCTTAGAATATATCCTTAATTTTTATTTTGTAAGTAAGAAAATTGAGGCTTGGAAATATGAGCAACTTCTTAATCTATTCTATGTTGCTTTTAGTATGTTGTTTAAAAAATAACCTAAAAGGTATAATCAGTTATTTTATATGGCACTGATTTTCATTTATTAAAAAATTATTTCTTGTCTAGATAATTAACTGTTTTAACTTTAAGTATGTGCTGTTTCTTAATTTTAAATTTACATTTATGTGTTAATGTTTCTTTTATATGTACATGTATACATCATGAGAGTTTTTGGTGCATGTACATGTATACACCATGTGCATGCTTGATGCATGTATGTGCATGCACCATGTCTGTGC
>NW_021620970.1:7388734-7456865 GCF_004785775.1 Grammomys surdaster
ACCATGTGCATGCTTGATGCATGTATGTGCATGCACCATGTCTGTGCTTGGTGAATGTATATGTCTACACCATGTATGTGCTTCGTCCATGTATGTGTATACATCATGTCTGTCCTTGGAGAATGTATATGTGTGCACCATGTCTGTGCTTGGAGAATGTGTATGTATACACCATGTGTGTGCTTGGTCCATGTATGTGTGTACACTATATCTGTGCTTGGTGCATTATACACCATGTGCACTCTTGGTGCATGTATGTGCATTCACCATGTGGATGCTCGGAGAGTGTACGTTTATACACCAAGTGTGTTCTTGGTGCCTGTGGAGGTCAGAAAGCTACACTGGATTCTCTGGAACTGGAGTGAACCACCTCTGGATGGCTGTGAACCACCATGTGGGTGCTGGGAGTCAAGCTCTGTAAGAACAACACATGCTCTAAACTGTTGAGCCATTTCTTCAGTCCCAGTGCTGAGAGTTTTAAGAAGATGTAATATTTGCCTTAATTTAAAATATTGCTATAATATTTAAACATATATTGCAGTAGCAACTTAATTGAAATTAATTACATAATTGTAATTTACATGGGCCTAGGTAGTGATATTTTTTTAACCTTGTTTTATAAATATTGCAAATATTGTAATGATGCTTTGGGAATTTTTATAATATTTGAATTGTCTTTAAATTTGATAGACCTTTATCATTATGTTTATATTTGAATAAAGTATAATTGCTTTTTCCTTTCATGATTTAGATGCAATCTGTGATTAAGTTGATTACCAAAATCTTCAAGGTTCATACGTTTTATAAAATTAGGAACAGTCATGTTTGCTGATTGAAAGCCACTAACGTGCTAATAGTGTTGTTTTGAGATATGTGTCTGTCTACTCTGTGGTGTCTTTTGTAAGAATAATTCCGTGTGCTGAATAAGGAATTTAACATCAGCTGTTGAAATGAAAGATTTTAAATAATAAGGAAGTATTAAGCTCTATCTTCAAGCCAGTCTTGTGAGGTCAGTTTCCTCACTTGCTCCTCCTTTTCCATGAGGACCTGGATGGACACCACACTGGCCTGACTGCAGCTAGACAGTACTATGAAAGGCTGTCTTAAGCAGCCTGCGGAGAGGAGCGTTCTCCTGTGTTCGCCAGGCACACTGCACTGTGAAACTTGTAACTAGAAGCAGCAGCAACTTTGTTTTGAATGGCTTTAAGAAACTATCAGACGGTGCTTCCTCCTTTGTACCTTGTGGCCCATCTTTTACATTTCTTTTGATAAAGTGTAGCCTGCTGCAGTAATTGATTCTCTTACTTTGTTCCGGGAAGTTGCTGAATTGGCTTTTGAGTTAGAGAAATTACCTGAAATTTACATTTAATATATTCTTTGTTTTCTTAACTACCTATAGGTGTCAACACTGTGAGTGGAGTTTCATTAGCTGACCTCAATACAAGCTTACCTGGATTTTTCTCAAAAAAAATTTCTCCTTATAGTTCTTCTTACTTCGTTAGTTGGTTCACACCAATTCACTCTTCCTCAGAAACAGTTACTTTCCTCAGTAAATTATCTTCCTCTCCTGTCTGAGGAGTGTGAAGGGCTTAACATAAGCAGGGCACTGTTGGAAGAGTTACCCAGAGGGAGGAAGCGCGTGGATCCCTGGAACTGCATTTTGTCTCAAGAATGGCTCCTTGTCCAGTAGGTGTGTGACTCCTGTCTCTTTGCAGGACCTGCAGTCAGCATTCCCAGGTTGCTCTTGGCACTGCAGTTGGGTGAGGCGTCTTGAGAGGCTGTAGTGCTCCAGTTGGAGCACATTACCTCTCTGGGAAGGGCTCTGGTGTTAGTTACGTTTCCAGGTTTCCAAGCTGAGGATCTGGCAGCACAAAGATTCACTGGTGTGGCCATCAGGTTGAGTGTTATTTTTAGGGCTTAGTGTCTGGAGGCATCTTTTCCTGCATTTTTATAAGCATTACCATGGAGATAAAAAGGTCTCTAATTTTTCCTGCATATTAAAACTTTACTGACTAAGCACATTAATATTTAAAAAAAAAGGCCAAGGATCTAAGATTTTTCTTAATCTTGTTAATGCATTTCTCCACTACTTCATAAGTAAAAATGTGAGACTGAAGGCAGTTTCTTCTTGTTTTTGTATAATCTTGTTCCATAAGGGATAAACATGGCAAAACAAACTTCTGTAGCCCTGTTATGTTAGGAACCCCATTGTACCCTTATTTTGCCAGTCATCAGATTTAAAATCTCTTTTTAATTAGCTTTTTTATTCCATGTGTGGCTTTGGTTTTCAAAACTTTAGATGGTATGTGCCATCCTGTCCTGTTTCTTTATCAGCCCACTGGTCGCACTCGCTGCTCTCCCACAGAGTTCTAGCATGGGAGAGCTTTAGTGACTGGAAGCTCATAGAAGAGTTTCTTGTCAAGAATGTGTAATTAGGAGTATGTTGCAAGGACACTTTAATCCACTTAAAGTCTTTTTCATTTTATTTGCATTTTAAACAGAATCTTGCTCTTTTAGCCTAGGCTGGCCCTGAGCTCAAGATCTTTCTATCTTAACCTTTATAGTACTAGGATTAAGATAACTGTTTCTTTAATACCAAAATACACACCCATATACACCCATACCTACAGTGTATTTGCTAGAGGAGGTTTGGTTTGTGATAGGGCCTTACTGAGTAGTAAGAACTTGCCAAGAGCCATCTTGGAAAAACTAAAAACTAGCGGGTGATCTTCCTGAGATGGTTCCGCCATGGACTAAAATCTATGACAGATTTGCTTCTTAGGCAAGGCCAAGGAGACTGTATCTGAGGAAAGATTCCTGCTATTATTATGCTTTTCCTGTTGCTATTAAGTATATAACAATCACTAGGTATTGCCCCACCCCTCTGAGCAGCAGACTTCTACAGACCTACGAAGATGTACTATCTTGTAGTAATGCTATAAAGGCAAATAGATGATGATTCTATAGAACTCCTGATTTAATTAAAATAAGTTTAGGAAGAAATTTTTAGATATGGTCTTAGTTGCTAAAGAGATGTGATAAACTTAGAATCAAGAATAGAATGTGCCCACTCTTCAGAATAGTAAGTGAAGGCTGCATAATAAGAAATATAATGAACTTTCATAATTACACTAAAAAGAGAAATAGACTTGGGACAATTTTGTGTTCAAGGAAGAGTATTTAGGTCCAGGGATAAAGTCACAGATGTGTACTATGATAAAGCAAGGCCATGTAAAAACTGTTGCTTTGAACTTATAATGAGTGTATTATAATGAAACACTGCTTTGAACTTAGTATCAACATCCTCTGTAACTCTCCTTCTGTGTAACATTTTATCTCTGAGGTAATTTTCTAAAAAAATTTTGTCTAAGAAGATATAAAAAGAACAGAGAAAAGAAAGTTGTTGGTTGAATGGTTTGGCTTGGGGAGCTTTGCCCCATCCTTCATCCATCCACCCATCCATCCAAACGTCATCCATCCATCCATCCATCCATCCAAGTGTGTATGTCTGTCTGTATTTGTGTGTAGGTGTGTGTGTGTAAGCATGCATGAATACTTCTGGAGCTGATTGTGACAGATGGTTTGGCCCGGCCAGAGTGTTTGGATGTATATGTGTCTGTGAATATTTGCCTGTATAAGGCTTAATTCTTTTCCTTTCCTTTCTCCCTGGTTCACAAAGAGTTAACCAGCTTAGCCAGAGAGGCTTCTGGCTGATTCACCAAGAAAGGAGCACTAGCAATAAATCCTTTCCCTTCATTCCCTGCTGCTAACCAGTATGTGTTAATTGCCAGATATTAGCATTAGTGCTTAATGAAGCACAGAACAGTAAGAGTTAAGTTCTTAGCACAGTAAGAGTTAAGTTTCTTTAGTGCCTATTTAAGCATAAAGAATTAAATAAAGTACAGAGAGTTATAATGTTTAATAAACCACAGAGTTAAAGAGAAAAGAAGCCAGAGTTTTTTTAGCCATAGAATAAGCAAGGAAGTTTTTAGAACCTTTAAGAAGTTCTCAGCAAAAGCATAGTTAGAGATCTAGAAGGCCAGAGACCATCAGTCTTTAAAGCAGTGTCTGATCTGGTGTCCCACTTCAAGCCCATTTCAGGCTAGGTAGGCTCCAGGGAAGAACTGATCTAGAAGTTACTTTGTAGCCATGACTGGCCTTGAACTTATGAGCCTCTTGCCCCTGGCTCCTGACCGTTTGGGTTGCAGGCATGCCTGGCTAATAGCAGGCTAACGTTTGCATGTATTGCCTGATTTTTGAGTCCTCCATCTTAGCACATTGTCATAGAATTATAAGGAGGGGGAATTATATGAAATCATTGACTCTCAAAACCTTAGGAATCGTATAACAACTCACTCTTAAGGTTTTAATGAGGAACAAATGGAGGTTTATTTATTCATTGGCTTATTCACTCAGTCAGACATTATTGGAGTATAGCTGTGCCCTCACGGTTCGAGATTAGTAGTATGCAGAAGGCAAAAATGGTAACCTGGGATAAGGGAGAGGTAAATTCATGAGACTGAGCGTGGGTTTTTATTGAACAGATTAAGCTTCATTGGGAAAAAAAATCACATTTTCAGCAGCAGAGATGTGAAGGAAATGAACGAGTGTGCCATGCTAGAGAGAGTGTACTAGAAGGACCAGCTAGCTAGTCTTAGGCCCAGATGTGCTCTTCAAGAAAGAGCGGGAAGGTTCTGTGTCTTCTAGATAAAATGGGTAGAGTTAAGAGCAGGAAGTGGGTTGAGGTCAGGCTAGATCATGTGAGGGCTTGTGCAAGGCAGTGAGGGCATTCGCTCTTACAAGAATGCCATGAGGAGAGTGGTGCAATGGAGGGCGTGAACAGAATAATATGACCCAACTTAAATGGGGTCATTCTGGCTTCTCTGTTGAGAGGTGCTGTGTAGTACTACCAGATGTGACAAACACAAATATATGACACCTTCTTAACTTATTTCTGGTTGCTGTGATAAACACCCTGGCAAAAGCAATGTCCAGGATCCCAACCAGGGATTGATGCTATCCAAGGGACTGATGCTATCCACATTAGGTGAGATTCCTCAGTTAATACAATCAGGATAATCCCTCAGCAGGCATGCTCAGAAGCCGATCTTCCTGCTTAGTGTAGACTCTACCAACTTTCCAGTTTAGCACTAACCATTACATAGACACATTTTAAATTTGAATTTTAGACAGGCAATAAATAAATTTGTTTACATGTGTTTTATACAATGTTTATTGACTACACATGTGACAAGATGTTCATCACTACCTTAAAAACTTATTTAAAGCTTGCCTTGTTGACACATACCTATGATCCCTGTACCGAGGAGGACAGGGCAAGAGGACTGAGAGTTCTAGGTTAGATGGTTCTACATAGTGAATTCTAGACCAACGTGGGCTACATACTAACATCCTGTCACAAACAGAAAACCAAACATACATTTAAAGAGAACCTCTACAAGGAGACTTGATATCCTTCAGTTAACATTACTGTGATCCTATTGGCTCCATGGCTTAGATGTTACAGCAGACCTTTTTCTCTCTTTTCCTGTACCATGTGCATTTCTGCCTTCCACACTCTGTTCATCCTACACCCTAGACTGAAGTTTTATATAAGTGTCCTCAACTGATTACTAGTATATCAGGATTCATGGGACTGAACAGGGGATCTCCATGAGTGCCTACTGTTTCATATCCTGTGTGAACAGTAGCAAAGGAAACATACAAAATCACCCACTTTGATTGTATTTTACACTCTCTTCGGAGAAATACAATAACTAAGAAAAGGTGTAGTGTTGACTATTCATACATTTACTAAGAAGAAAGAAAAACTGTGAAAGAGAATAGGGAAGATCAAGTGTATTATGGATATTATGATTTTAGGGTGGCCAGTGAAAGTCATGTTTAATGCATGAAGTAAGCTAGGGGAGTTGGGGTTGGGCTGGATGGTAGAGGAATGAGGTGCAGGATTTCAGGTCAGAGGGTAGAGCTGTGAAAGTCCTTAGGCAGAAGCGTACTGTAAGTTTTAAGAACTGCAGAGAGGGAGTCTATCTGAGAGTAGTCAATGATAAAATGGCATCTCTAGCTATATATCTGTATGTCTATATCTGCCTTTCCCCACTGAGCCATCTTGCCAGCCCATCAGTTTCTTCAGAAGACAAAGGTAACCTCTTAGGTTTGTTTCTACTCTAAAAATAAAGTTTCAAGTTAGAAATGATCCTTTTCTTGCTTTTGCTTTTTCAGCTTTCTTACAAGCAGTGACTTTGTTAATACTCTGGTTTCCTCCACCAGGCATCTTTGGTTGTGCTTCACCCTGTCGGGCAAACCTTGTCCTTCATAATGCCCTTGCTCCTTTCTCGATTGAACTTGGAGATTTAGATATCCCTTTGATAAGCAAAAGGAAACGGTTCTCTGTACTTTATTCAACCATTAGTTCTTCTGTCAGATTCTTACTTAATCCCAGCTAACAGAATCAGAAAACATGCTTTTTTCTAGTGACAGACTGAAATTCTTTTGAATGACAGCTCGATTCAAAGATAGGCAGAAAGACAAGAAAGAAGAGGCTTGGATCAATTCCAAATTGAATAATACCAATTACCAGTCTAAGATTACTTTGATTATATTATGTAAGGAATCATGGGAATCTTAGCTGGGTATGTCTGTGGAAAGGACAAGCATAAGGGAAGTCTGAAAGGAATATTTATTTAGGAATAATTGGGTGGGTGTGCTCTCAGATGTTGTTTTGATGGGTTACATTAGTAGACAAGAGGGATGAAAGGAACATGTCAGAACCTTTATAGTCTTCAGGATAAATTCTGCTGGAAGAACAAAGCAGTATCAGGACTGTTGTTGCTGCCTTTGAAATTCAACACAAAAAAATAGGACGTGTAAGCTCTCAAATTGCAGCTTTCATGCAGTAGTAATGAAACAGTATAATCACTCTGAATAATTTTGCTACTGTTTCCAGCTTTCACAGGTTGATACATATTATATTATAAAGGAACAATCCAAAAATCTAAATGGTATCTTGGGGTTTGGTCTATCTTGTGGTACCTGCTAGGTATTGAGACTTGCAGGAGAGTCAGAAAGAGTACATTGTTAGTGACAGTATATGTAGCTGAGTTTATGATGTTAAAGATGACAATTATATTTTTCAGTAGTAAGCTTGAAATTGCTTTTGCTAATAGTGATTTTATTTGCTGTGCATTTATAAGGTATCTATTGTGATTCTCTCTTTCTTTTGAGTCTTGCTAAAATTAAAAATAAAGAAAATCCTAATTGAAGCTTTCTTGACTAAGTATAATTATTTTGGAAAGAAAGAGGTGGAAAAATATTTGAGACTTAGCTGAACATGCTGTATACAATTTACTTGTAACCTACCTTCCTCATCTATTTTGCTATAGTCTAGAATCATCTTGGGATTTAAATTTTAAATTTAAATTCAAGACTAGAAATTTGAAATAGAAGCCTATGTAACAATTGTCATAGTTAGCTTCAGCTGTCAGCTTTACACACCTGGGAAACAGTGACCTTCAGTTGAGTAGCTGCTGTAGCCTGTGGGCATGCCAGCTTTGGGTAGGTGGACCCGGGTAGGTCACTGAGCAAGCTGTGGAAGTAAACTAGAAGGCAGTGTGCCTTCACAGTCTCTGCTGTAGTTTCTGCTCCTGGTTCTTGCATGAGTTCCTGCCATGACTTCTTTCAGTGATGAACTGTAGTCTTCAAGTCTTTACCCTTCATCAAGAAAACATCTCTTTTCAAAAGATGGAGACCAGTACATAAAACCACAACTAATCAAAATGCAGAGTTGGAAATCCCAGTCTCAGTGACTACATCTACACAACGTCCCATAGCTTAGGCTCAGGGAACATTGTGAAAGAGGAAGTACAAGACTGTAAGAGCCAGAGGATCAGAGAGCTTAATGTGAGTCTGTGTCTCCTAGTAACGTCAGAAGCTATACTCATTAACTCTCACCAACATGACTGCCCCGCTGTGAGCTGAACAAGGGCAACACACATGAACTTGCCATACTGGACAGGAAAAGCCCATAAAGAAAAGCCCTACATGGAGAACCAGGCAGCCAAGGAAAGCTGGGTGCGGGAGAGGTGCTCTTCTCCAGGGAGGAGCACAGGAATTGGTTGTCCAGTGCCATATGGTCAGCCCTGAAAACATGCATACAAGTAACGTAATACAGACTCAACAGGTTATATTTTGGAAATATATGTGTATATGCAAATACATGGATGCATGCAGTAGCAGTTAGTGAGAAAAGAGGCCATGGATTTGAAAGAGAAAGGAGGGCTGTGTGGGGGCATTTGTAGGGAGCAAAGGGAAGAGAGAAATTATGTAATATATTAAAATCTCAAAAAAAAGAAGAAAAATAAGAGCTGCTTACTCTTGACCCTACTAAGAGTATGTTGGGACTTGGTTGATTAATTTGGTTATGAAAACTTTATTCTCTAGATTGGATGTTGGAAACCTATAATCTGTGAGTCAAACCTTTGACACGTACATACATGCGTGCATGTGTTTGTGCATATGTGTGCATGCATTTGTGTGTGCGTGTGTAAAGTTGTACTGGAACACAGCTCTGCTGAGTCTTCCATGTTGTCCAGGCAGTGGTTGATGCCCCGGTAGTAATACCGAGTAGCTGCGCTTGAGATCATATGATCCACAAGGAATAAAATATTTATGTGCTAACTTTTTGAGAAAAGATATTCCAATCTCAAGAAATAAGATAAATAAATAAAAATTAATCAATATCATTCTTTTAAAAATTTTAAAAATACATTTTGAATTGAAATAGAATTGCATTACTTTCTGTCCTCTTTTCTCCCTCCGGCCCTTCTCAGCTTCTGTCTCTCAAAACCCTCCCATGTCTCTTTTCCCAAATGGATAATATTGTTCTGTGATTATTATTGATGCACACACACACACATGTGTGTGTATGTATATGTACAAATATGCATAAATGCAACTTGCTGAAAAATGTGTTCACTGTTTAAGCTTTTTGTAATTAAAATTGTGCTAAAATTCTTGTGGAGATTGATGTGGTTGGGCTTGTTGTTTTTAATTCTGCTTTATCATAAGAAAGAAAACATAAAACAACTAAAGAGCAAACACAGTCACTGCAAGTGTCAGTCCCTCTCCTTTCTTACCATAGTGTGGACAGTACCAGAGTGGTATTATGACAGACAGCAAGTGAGGGGTGTAAGTTCTAAACCTTGTAATTATGGTGTCCCTTTTATTTTCGTGTGTGTGGCAGCCATATATGTTAGCCATTATAGTCATGTACGTAGAGTCTATTCTTACCACAGCAAATGTGAAGGCAAGTCTCAATTTGCTTATTGGACTGTGGTTCATGAGGAAGGTCTGGTTTTCTTCTAGAAGACAGAGTAGAAGATGCATTCCCACATTTTGAAGAAAACTTGAAAACCTCTTGATGAAGAAATTGGTGTGCAGTTAGGGACATGACACATGGTTATTATCAAATCTACATTCTGGCAGTTAGACAAAAGCCAGCATTCCCTTTTCCCCTCTACTGAAGCAGCTATTTCTCTTACCACTGGCAGAAGGGATAAATGGCTCTCTGTGGTTCTTAGTAACATAGCTAAGTTCCCTCAGCATCACAAGTGCCTGTTGTACATGTCCCCGACCTTGCTGGCATCCTGGCTCTTTTCATACAGTCCCTCTCTCTAGACATTTCTGCTCATGGGC
Organism: Grammomys surdaster; assembly: GCF_004785775.1. Lineage (NCBI taxonomy): Eukaryota > Metazoa > Chordata > Mammalia > Rodentia > Muridae > Grammomys > Grammomys surdaster. The sequence continues at coordinate 7,398,449 of NW_021620970.1, forward strand.
TCCCCGCCCCCACCGCCCTTACAACCCTGCAGTTTGGCTTTGCTCCCTTGCCCTTCTCTTGGTCATATCTTTCTCCTCTTCTCCTGCTCTCCCTACCCCCTCTCCTTTCCGTTCATGGGCAAGCTCACTCTGCTGGCCATGCTCAGTCTACTCCTTTCTCTGTCTGCCCTGGACTTTTCCAGAAGCCTAAGGTGCGCCTCTCCTCATATCAACAATGAGAACCTTTCGCTCCTCCGTACCTTAGAGGAACCATGCCCTCAGTTTATAGTTATGGTTTGTTTTGCTAGGACATTAATTTAAAAGGCAGAGTTATTTTACTTTAGATCATTTTGATTGAAACTTAGCACCTCACTCACTCAAGTTACTGTAAAGCTACCATAAATATAGATAAGAAAAGGAAAAATAACCTTACATTTTAAAATTGAGGTTTATTATTTTATACTAGTCTTTTTAGCCCTTGAAGTTGTCACAGAAACAATCCTACAGTGAAATAGTATCAGAGGAAGCTTAGCTTTTTTTGTCAACAGTCCTGCTTGAAATATTTTTATTCACAGTAAATTAAAGTGTAAGTTTTCCTGTTTGTTAAATGTACAGATTTCCTCAGGAATATTCCCCTTTTTATAGCTGCTACCTCAATTCATTAAAACTAATCTTTATATGTAACCATCCTATTAAAAGCAAAATATCCTTTTTGCTTTCTTATTTATTTTAAATTAGTCTGGGATTTCAGACAGACATCAGTCTCCTCTCCTCACACCCACAAGACGAAATCACATAGAATAATAAGTACTTTTCTTAGAATTGCAGATTGAATCAGTATAAGATTAGTAACTTAAATGTTAAATTTACCTTGTTATGCATACTTACAGAAACAGATGATAAGGGTTGAAAAGTAATTGTGTGTCTGGAGACAGGTATCATGAAAGACTTAGGGTTGTTTCAGTTTCTTAAATCTCTGCTTATTGAGAGATTATGAGTGTTATCTTGCTAGGATTAGGGGATAGTGGGCAGAGAGATGTAAGGCATAGTGAGGTATTGGCTGATGTCCTAAGGTACATGCAGATGTCGTGAGGTACAGGCAGATGTCATGAGGTACAGGCAGATGTAGTGAGGTACAGGCAGATGTACTGAGGTACAGGCAGATGTAGTGAGGTACAGGCAGATGTAGTGAGGTACAGGCAGATGTCGTGAGGTACAGGCAGATGTACTGAGGTACAGGCAGATGTAGTGAGTTCCAGGCAGATGTCGTGAGGTACAGGCAGATGTACTGAGGTACAGGCAGATGTACTGAAGTACAGGCAGATGTCGTGAGGTACAGGCAGATGTACTGAGGTACAGGCAGATGTCGTGAGGTACAGGCAGATGTAGTGAGGTACAGGCAGTATTGCCTACTCATAGATGAGAAAACCCAACAGAGATAGATTTGGAGATAGAAGGAAAGTATTTATGAGCAGCAAATTTTGTTTTTCATTCCTTGACTAAGTTGCTGATTAGCTAGTACCTGGCAGAGACCCATAAGGATCCGCCCTTCTCAGCTGGACAGCCATCACAGAACACTGGTTAGCTGTTTTTGGTTCCTCCAAAAAGCCTGCTGTGGTTTGTATGCAAGGGTGGCCTCTGTCACATGTGCGGGAAGCTTTGTTGCTTCCCCTTCCGTCTCCCTCTTGCCAGATGCACAACAGAATTCCTAGCTTTCTAGAGAAGAGTCTTGTTTCCATTTTTTTTTCATTTTGTAACTTAGGGCCTTCCAGAAGTCCGTGTTCCATCGTCTTGGGCTTCTGTTGGGCATTTATTAATCATTCCAATCTTGTTTGCATCTTACTTGTTAGTTCTCAGAAATTATGCTTAGATCAAAATGTCTCAGTCTTCTTGAGACTATACAGGAGACCCGAATGAGTCAGTTATCTAAATCTGATTTTAAAACTATCCCTGGCAATTTATACTTCCTATTGCTTAGGTAATGATTTTGCAGTATTTTACATTTTCTTTTTAACAGGCTTATTACTGTGTAATCTTTTTTGTCTGGGGAACCTGATGAATAATCTTCTGATGAATTTGGCTTTCTTGCAGTCCAAGGCGGTTGGCCTGTTAGATGTGGATGTGTATGGTCCTTCCATCCCAAAGATGATGAACCTGAGAGGAAGTCCAGAATTATCACCAAGTAAGTACAGAAGATATGAGGAGGGCCTACTGTCCACGTTCCAGGCACCGTGTGTGCTTGCTGTGTCGTGTAGAGTCGCATCCAGGCACCGTGTGTGCTTGCTGTGTCATGTAGAGTCGCATCCAGGCACCGTATGTGCTTGCTGTGTCATGTAGAGTTGCAGTTCAGAAACCATGCCATTGTCCAACTGTGTGGAATCCATTGGATCTTGTGCCGTGGCCCCATACTCACAGTAAGGTCACAGTTGCTGTGAAGAATAATGTAAAGATAAAATATTAAGTATCCATTGTTTACTCTAAGTATATACACGTATGAGAATATTTCAGTAGAAACATTTATATTAAATGAAAAATTTTATTTTGCAATCATATTTTTTTCAGACCTTCCTTAGAGCATTTACGAACTCCCCAAAACAATGGTTCGTTGCCCCATAGTTCTACTGCCATTGGTATATGAAGAAGTAGCTTTTGAATAAATCTGTAGTATTTTCACTGTTCTTGTTATTACATATTTTTAAGGCTACCAAATATAAAGTCTTACGTATAGGAAATACAATCATAAAAATGGTAAAAACTGGTTATTAAAAATGGTTTTATGTGGAAATGTTCTAAATAAAACTGATTTCTGTGCTTGCTTCGGCAGCACATATACTAAAATTGGAACGATACAGAGAAGATTAGCATGGCCCCTGAGCAAGGATGACACGCAAATTCGTGAAGTGTTCCATATTTTTTAGTTCCTCAACCTAGAACTGACCTTAATACTTGTATGTAATTTAAATGGTATAAAAGCAAAAAAGGAGGAGGAGGTGAAGGAAAACGGGTTAATGAGAGGGGGGAATGGGGAAAGGGGATAACATCTAAAATGTAAATAAAATATTGAATTAAAAAATTGATTTCTAGCTGTGATAACATAAAATTGAATAATTTTATAGGCCTATTTTCCATGGGTCTAGAAAAATACATGTACTGATCTATCTATTAGATTATTTAGCTTATAGTATTATCTTTTGTTGTAATTAAAAATTGGTTAAACATTGTTTGCTCATTAGGGTGGTTATGTATGTGATTTCTGACACATACAAAAGTCTGGGTTATTCCTTAGGAGTGGGTGACCCGAGGGGTCTTATATTGCAAGCAACCCCATACGGAGCTGATTCCTATCTCATGAAAATACAGGGAAAAGGCTTCTGCTTTTGTTGCAGCACAGTTTGCAAACATGTGCCATGAAGAACAGTGTGAGAGTTTGTAGTGGGAGATATTTAAATCTCCAACCCAAATATGACCGGTCAATGAAAACACAACTTAGTAATTATGAATATAGTCTGTAAGCTTAGATTGGGCAGATACCCCTACACTACTCTGTTCCCCAGCTATGAGACCCTTAGAACTTGAGGATTTTCCAGACCCTGTGTCTGTCCTTCTACCTCCTGCTTCCCGGTCGTCCTCTCCTTCGTCTTCCTCCTCCATTGTCTTCCTCTAGTCCTCCCCTCTGCTCTCTTCCACCAACCTTCATTTCTCCACCTACCCTTCCTCTGCCCAGTCACTGGCTCCAGCCTTTATTTTACAAATTAAGATGGGCAGAAGGTTCACTAGAATTCACCTGTGTAATGACTCACACCTGCTCTGCAGCCCTTCACAGGAAAGGGGAATTAGTATCAAAATACAAGGCCGGGGCTATCCACAACAAGTGTTAACCAAGAAGTGTGGCAATGACTTCAGGCACTCTGAATGTCTATGTCTTTAAGGACAGCATGAAAACTGACCCCCACGACCCAGGTGTGAGCAGAGCTCACTCCTTTCTCAGGCAGTCTGTTGAGGCTCTGCCAGTGGGAACGCTTGAGGAGAACTTCAGTGTACTAGAAACCTTGGGAAGCTTGAAAACAAAACAACCCCACACTTGTTTTGTACCGACAGGGTGATCATGGTTCCCTAGGAAACAAACAGGATGACTTAGGTGTTCATTCCCAAGTGCTAATTCTTAAAGTCGCAACTGTATGTTAATTTTTGAGTCTTAGAAAAGGTTGCTACCATCATACTAACAGGTCTCATTTTGACATTTCTGCACTTTGTCATGTTAATTTGCCTTGTTATTCTGTTACTGTGATTGCAACACACATAAAATTATCTAAATAACAATACAAGCTATGAGACATATGTTTCAGTGGTTTAGGCTTGGGAGAGATTCTATAGAATTGGCCTTCCTCTTCCTGGACTAAGCTGGGAACTCTGGAGGCCAGACAGCTTAAGTAATGCCTGTTTTCTTCATTATTTAAACTGATGCAATAGTGTTGTTTTCATCAATTTGCTCATTAAAAATCCCGTAGTAAAGTGGGTAGACTATGCAATATTCCCTTTCTCATATTTTTTTTTCTAATTGAGAGAATTCTACAATTTGTGAAATTAGGACATTATAGACTTGATTACCAAGAGAAATTTTATATTTGATCAAGAAAAGTGAATTTATTAATTGATGTAAAAACCCAAAGTTTATAATAGTTTTTGGTTTTTAATTTTTTTTTATTTTAATTGAAAGTAGATTCTTTTCTCATATAATACATATTGACCACAGTTTTTCCTACCTCCACTTCTCCCAACTCTCCCTCACCTTCCCTCTCTTCCAGATCCACTCCCTCTCCCGTTTCCTCTTCAGAAAAGAGCAGGCCTCCAAGAGAGAATAGCAAAACAGAACAAAACAAGATCCAGCGAGACAAGGCGAGATAAGGCAACCCAATAGGAGGAAAAGAGGCCCAAGAGCAGGCAAAAGAGTGAGAGATAGACCTGCACCTACTGTTAGACATCTCCCACAGAAACCAAACCAAACCAAACCAAGTTAACAGCCATAATATGCTCAGAGGACCTGGTGCAGACTCTGGCAGGCTTTGTGTTTGCCGCTTCAGTCTCCACGTGCCCATGTGTGCCCTGCTTAGTTGATTTGGTGTGCCATGTTCTCCTGGTGTTTTCCATCTCCTTCCTCTCTTCTGAGGGCTTCTCTGACTCCAAGGGGAAGGACCTTCTGTTTGAACACTCTCTCCACATGTCTGGCAACTGCTCCCATTTGCTGCCAGAGGAAATCTTTCTGATGATTACTGGACAAGGCACTGCACTATGAGTATAGCAGAATATCAGTAGGAATCGCTTTGTCTGTCTGTCCGTCCGTCCGTCTGTCCATACGTCCGCCCTGGTTGTTTTGTGTCAGGAGTCTTAGTTTTAGCAGTTTCGTTGACTGTTGTTCTCCTATTTTATTTTCAGTGCCTGCAGTTCTCTCTTCCATCTCTTGTATTCTGTTGGGAAAGCTTGCCTCTGCAGCTCCTGTTCTCATCCCTAAGATTTCTATCCCCAGACTTCCCCCAGTTTGTGTTTTCTTTATTGCTTCTATTTTCATTTCAAGTCTTGAACAGTTTCATTTGTTTCCTCAACTGTTTGCTTCTCTTGGCTTTCTTTAAGAGATATATTTATTTTCTCCATTTGTTTGTTTGTGTTCTCCTGGCTTTCTTTGAGGGATTTATTCATTTCCTCCTATTGTTTGTTTGTGTTTTTCTGGATTTCTTTGAGGGATTTATCCCTGAAATATCTCAGAGGTGAGGTAGTGTGATGTCTACTTAGCTTGTAGAAAGCATATTGAACAAGAACATCAATGGGTTGACATTGTTTTGACAGCCAGTCAAAACGGCTAGTTGCTGAAGCTTGCATTTGTGTCTGAATATAAAGCCTTGTTTTTAAAAAGAACAAATGCCAGTTGTTTTTCATTTCAACTTCTGAAGTAGCGCAGCACTCGAATTCCATAGTGTAGTCCAGCCAAAGCAGAATCTTCAGCATAATTGAGTAGTTGAAGTGGCAAATAAATATTAAATGGTAGTTGCACTCGAGTATGTTGACGTGGTTCACGAATGTGTGTGTGTGTATGTGTGTACATGTATGTACATATGTATGTATGTGCATGTGGAGGACAAGTACTGGCTGTCTCCCTTGATCACTTTCCAGCTTATTTTTTGAGGCAGGATTTTTCGCTAAATCTGGGTTTCACCATTTCAGCTACACAGGCTAGGCGGCAAGCCACCAGGATCCTGCCTCTCTGCATTGTGGGTACAGATAGCATGCCGTCACAGCTGGAGTTTGCGTGGATGCCAAGCATCTGAGCTCAGGTCCTTCTATAGGAAGCACTTTACCCACTGGTGCACCATCCCTGCCTTCTGTGTAATAGTCTTTTTGTGATAAGCTTTGTAAAGTGTCATTTGTCGCTAGAAATGATTGTGCTCTTTCATGTTTTGTGATACTAATTCATTACCAGAATATCTGTGGATTTATTGAGTTTAGTTTAATCGAGGAGTGTCTTTTAATGTACTGAGCTAATGAAGTAAGAAAATTTTAAGAGCTGCAGCAAGAGGTTACTAAGATGTAAATGTCAGATGATTTTATTGAGGATGTACAGTGCATATTAATGACGAAATAGAGAGATCCACACTAATCTTTTCTATTGTTGTGAGATAGTAATTTTGCACCAGATATAGCTTTCTTCTGCTTTGTCTAGGAACAGATGTGTATGTGGCTTATGGGAATTTGGAAAATCATCATGAGAAAATAACTTTCTATAATAGCACTTACGATTATGAGGAAGGGACAAAGAGGTCCCCCCCCCTTTAGGTAATTTAATTGTCTAAAGGATGAGAATCAATTCTAGTTATTTCAGCGGAGGAAGAGATTTTAGGGTAATCTTAGTTGGTAAAGCTGTTGATATGTCTGTCTAAGTGTGACTCCAGTGGAGAACCCAGAACTTCTGACTTAGTTTGTGTTGGTCATTGTCCTTTGGACCCTGGCCTTCACCCTGATGACAGATATTCTGGGGTACATTCCAGAATTCTTTTAATTTCATCTTGCCTGCTCATCAAGGCCCTGCACTTCTTTTCTTTTGTGCTTGGACTCTTGGTGAGGTGACACTCAACACAAGTAGGGAAAAGAATCTTAAAAACATTTGGGTCGTGCTTCAAACACTTTCTCCCTGAAATAACTCAGAGGTGAGGTATGTATGTGGTCTTAGAAGAATTTCCTCACTGTAGTTTATCAAGTCTACCACCTACGTTTCTACTGTGTGTGTGTGTGTGTGTGTGTGTGTGTGTGTGTGTGAGAGAGAGAGAGAGAGAGAGAGAGAGAGAGAGAGAGAGAGAGAGAGTTTATTGGAGACACTTGACCTAACTGTGTGGTATGGAAGATGTTTTCCTTTGACATTCTGAAGCTAGTAACTAGTCAGTTACTTTTCAGGTTTTATTGCTCTGCCGCATGCTGTCTTATTTGGGTCTCACCGCTGGCATAGTCAGTGGGAAAGTACTTGTTTAAAATAGTGGTTCTCAACCTGTGGATCAGGAGCTCTTGGGTCACACATCGGGCATCCTGCATACCATATATTTACATTATGACTCATAGCAGTGCAAAAGTCCAGTTATGGAGTAGTGTTGAGATAATCGTATGATTGGGAGTCACCACAGCCTGAGGAACTGTGTTAAAGTGCTGCAGCATTAGGAAGGTTGGGAACCACTGTGGTAAACTGTCGTGTTTTAGTAGCTAGTGTTTGTTTTATTCTTTCTTTCATGGGTTGGCAGCAAATAGTGCTGCTCAGGTGTATCTGTGTATATGGGAAACAGGCCATATCTCCTTGTGTTTGTGATTAGCACCAGCCACCGGAGAAACCTGGTAGCTGCCACTTGATGACCTTGCTCATGGCATTCAAGGCCTAGCTTTAAAATGGATAAATTACCATAAGTATGATCTATTTGTCATCTGGCCTATCCGTTAAGATTATGTATGCTTTATTTCTCACTTTGACTATCTAGTCTCAGCTTAAATGAAAAGAGTTTTTTCTTTTAATGATCATTGATCTTTATAAATGCTTCTTGAAATCTTAAAATGACAAGTTTTAGCTGTCTTTTTCTTTTGGTGAGAAAAATTAGAACTTAAATATTACTAGGTAGAAGAAAGATAAACATGTTAGCTTATTAATAGTCCTTTGTTTACATTACTTATGATACCTCTGCTTTTAAAATTATGCCCCATTGTGACTAATCCGTAGTTACCTTAATAGTTCACTGGACACCTTGAAAAATGTATAGTTTCATTTAAGGAAAGTAGCCTGGTTAAGTAGGATGTAAATTGAGTTCTGAAGATAGACGATACAGTGAGTATTCATCCATATATCAGGAGACCTAGAGGAAAAGACACAAGGGCATAAAACATGGGAAGTTTTGACGGTCTGGGATTTGTAAGTTTAATCCTTTAGCAAAAGATAGGAGGAGAGAAATTATGTATTCACACAGAAAGGTGGGAGAGAGAGGGAGGGAGAAGGAAAAAGAGGCAGGGAGGGAGGAGATGAGGGACAGAAAGGGGAAGAGAGAGGGAGGGAGTACTGGATTGGAATGGAGCACTTTTATTCAGATTGGATAGCTTTGCTATGCTGATATTACCAGGCATAGTAATGATGTACTGGGCATAGCAGTACACGGTTTCTTCAATAGTATCTGTGAGAGGGACTTAATAATTTTTTTCTTTAAAGGGTATTTGTTACGATGTGGGGGGGGGAGAGGAAAAAAAAATTGACATTTGACTGAGAGACTTAATTTAGCTACTAACCTCCTCTAATTTCACTGTGGAAAGTTCACTAGCCTACTAGTTGTTACAAATCATCCAAGCCCTTTTATTCTCATGGCAAGTGTCAGGATTCAAACCCTTCCCATTGTTACAATGTTACCATGTGCCGTTACCATAGTTGCTGATACTGCCTCCACCTACTTGGAAAGCCTCCTGCTTCAGCCTTGCACCGTCTGCTTCCTCATTCCATAGCCTCTGTCCTGTGTCTGGACGGTGGATCTTTATTCTCTCTTTAGAGAAGGCCTGCCACCTCCACTGCTTTCCTCTCCCAGTCTTTTTTCCCACCAGCTTTTTGTTCTAATTTTTTTCTTACATTGTTTCAAGGAGCTAGCTTTTTTCCTAGGCTTGTTCCTCTCATACTTCATATACAACATATATGTAGTAAGTCTTAGTTGAATATATGTATTTCACAGTTACCTTTGCTATATTTTATGTATGCTAGCTGAATAATTAGTTCTCTGTTATGCATATTTTAGATAAAGTTGCAGTTTTTTCCTTCTTGAATAATAAAGATAATTTAAAGACTTTATCTTAGCATTTAATCTTTGTGATATATTTGATTGAGTGTTTTAGACTGCTTTTCTGCCTCATTGTTCTTTAAAACAAAACAAAATGAAGCAGCAGCAACAACAACAAAACTTAAAAAAAAAAAACCCAACCAACCCTATATGATAAGTAGTTTCCCTTTGAGCATTATGGTCTATGAGATGGGATGTTTTCTAATTTTAATAAAATATCTTCATTTGCTAGGTCATATCGGTCTTATGTAGGATCTTAGCTTTGAGCTCACCTGGGCATCTGCGTCGTGGTAAATGATGTATGCCCACATGATGGACTTCTGCAGAATAAAACCCTCTTTGCCTTTACACACTATTTACATCTGGGGTATGACTCTTCGACGAATCACAGACCCTTACATTGTCACATTATGATCATATTCATAGCCCTGTATGAATTGCTTTTCTCATTGTTGCAGCTTAACAGAGTCACAGTTTAGAGGAATGTAGTCCTCACAGTCAGGAAGACAAGATGGAAGAAAAGGCCTTTTCCTCCCCCCCTTTTTTCAGTGCAGGACCTCATGCTATAGGATAGTGTGACTATATTTAGACTGGGTCTTTTCTCCTCAATTAAACCCTCACAGACATACCCAAAGGTGTGCCATATTAATCTCATAGGTCTGTTTGTCTTTCTTTTGTTTTTTCACTATATAAAATTTGAGACGGGCTATGTCCTAGTCAGGGTTTCATTTCTGTTAAGAGGCACCATGAGTAAAGGGAAACATTTGATTGGTGCTGGCTTGCAGCTTCAGATGCTCAGCCATTATTGTCATGACAGGACACATGGCAGCCATGGTGCTGGAAGAGCAGAGTTCTACACCTTCTTCTGTCTTCTGAAGGCAGCCAGTAGGAGGCTCTTCCCCACACTGGTCAGAGCTTAAGCATAGGCACCTCAAAGTCCACCTCCTCAGTGACGTACATCCTTCAACAAGGCCATACCTACCCAACATTGCCACAACCCCAATAGTGTCACTTCTCAGGGACCCAGCATATTTAAACCACCTCAGAGTGCTATCATGTCCAACGATGCCACTGGTGTATTTTGTTGTGGTGGTTTTGAGACAGATTCTCACCCTGTAGTTTTTGTGTGGCCTAGAAGTTGCTATGTAGACCAGGCTGCGTTCAGACTGATCGGGATCAGCCTGACTCTGCCTCCAGTCCTTGGTAAAGAAGTTCACTTGTTTCTTGTCTAAGGCACCATGGTAGCAAAAATTGTTATAGGCTCTGAGCAGCTGTGCAGAGCGGGTATACAATAGCTGTCGCTTCAAGCCTGTTCATTGTGCCTGTCTCTTCTTGTCAGTAACAGCACAGGGCCTGGGACCCGAGAAGATGTGTCGTTCTTCCCAAATGCTGGTGCTCTAGACGACTTTGGATGATCCCCAAATGTATTAAATCAGTACATTACAAAGTTTTATTTCAAGCAATGTTAAACCTCAAGGGAATATTTGTATGATTTTTAGAAATTGCTTAAAAGCTGTCTTTAAGAAGTTACACAGAATAAAATGGCTGTTTTTTTACTGTTTCTTTTTTTTCTTTCAATTTGGTAACTTAATTTTTTAAATGTAAGTTTGTTAATATTAAAGTCTAAAGCTGAATATTTAACTTCTTTAAAAATGGGACAGCCTGGTGTTTTTGTTTTTGTTTTTTTTTTTGAGGGAGGGAGAGAGAGAGGGAAAAAAGAAGAGAGAGAGAGACGGGGGGGGGGGGGAGAGAGAGAGAGAGAGAGAGAGAGAGAGAGAGAGAGAGAGAAGAATATGGATACATGTATCTGTGTGTGCAGAATGCCAAAGCAAGAACAGAACACTGAATGTTTTTCTCTGTCATTTTCTGCATTACTGATTTGAGACAAGGTGTCTCATTGAAACTGTTTCAGCTGGGCTGGTGAAAGTGAGTTCTTAGGATCTGCTTACCCCCTCCCCCAAATATTGGGGTTACCAGTACTGCCATAATCTAGATTTTATGTATTAGGAATTTCAGATGTTATCCTCTTTCCCCATTTCCCTCCCAACCCAGAAAACCCCTATCCCATCCCCCTCCTCCTGCTTCTATGAGATGTGCTCCCACCCACCCACCTACTCCCACCTTCCTGCCCCTGAATTCCCTCACACTGGGGTGTCCAGCCTTTATGGGACCAAGGACCTCCTCTCCCACCTATGCCCGACAAGGCCATCCTCCCCTACATATATAGCTGGAGCCATGGGTCCCTCCCTATGTGCTCCCATAAGTTTTGACTGATGGCCATTTGATATTTTTATAATTTAGCTTCTCATTTCAAACAAATAACTGTACACTTTGGTAGTAGATGTTGTGCATTTAACCTATAAGCCTCAAGTAGCAAGAATATTTTGTCAGAATTTGGCAAGAATAGTAACTAAAACTTAAGCTATTGTAGTTTTAATAATCAGAAGGCTCTGAGTCCAGATGGTTGTATTTGGATGTATCAGTAGGTTCCATAGGCGTTGGAAGAACAGTTAGGTGTTCTATATAAGTGAGTTTTCATATAGGTGGTTACCACATATTCTGTGACTAAAAATGAGCACAGAAGCACGAATTTAAGCAAAACGTTGCCTCTTTAAGAAAATCTTGTTTCTTGTACCTTCACTATTGAAAGAGGTATTATTTCTATTACCAAACATTTATTGACTTCTGTGGGCAGATGTGCTACAGTTCTCACATGGAGGTCAGAGAATGACTTGCAGGAGTTAGTTCTGTCCCTCTACCTTCCATGTCCTGGGGATCAGACTCAAGTTGTCATACTGGGCAGCAGTGTGCTTGCTTCCTAAGGAGTCTTGCTGGCAAGTTGTATCTTATAAATGACTTTATAGCATGATGCATTCATCATTTGAAGAATATTGTTAGTTGACTTGTAAAGGTTTGTGTACTTTATTATGTGATTTTTAAAATCATGTGTGTTGATTGACAGTATTACTTATCAAATAATTCTTTAAGTATTAGAAATTTGTAAAATTCATGGTCAGGGGTTAGGTACAAATGAAGACCTGTCAGCTTCTCCATACATTTACTCCTTAGCGTCTTCTGTTGTGGAGAGCCTGCAGGAAACAGACAGAAGGAAACCTGAAGATGCCACGGAGCTGCAGCTCTGTCAAGAAGGAATAAAGCTCTTGGAAGCCTTGGTCACCATTTTGGAAGAAGAACGGGCCTGCTTTCTGCCCGTCCTCATTTCCTTCCTTTTGGGTGAGGCTGCTCTGGGATCAGCAACTTCCATAACAAGAAGTCTGCACGACTTTGCTTTGCAAAACCTCATGCAGATTGGGCCCCGGTATTCCTCCATGTTTAAGAGTGTCATGGCTTCTTCCCCGGCCCTGAAGGCTCGGCTGGAGGCTGCTGTGAAAGGCAATCAGGAAAGTGTCCGAGTGGATCCACCTTCCAAGCATGCCAAGAACCTGGCGAGGAGCCCAAGCATCCAACTAAAGACCAGCTTCCTGTGAGCTGCTCCTCTAGAACACTGAGCACCTGATGTAACACTTGATGTCTCCTTGCTTTGGGGACAAAAGTGAAACTTGAGGCACAAGTGCACTTGGAGATCCTGTCGATTGCTCTAGTTTCAGGAGTGACTGAAACTTAACATTCTTGGTAATTTTGGCTTGCTTTGTTTCCATTTACTGAGACCATGGAACTGTCAGAATTCTTGCCAGGCATTTCAAGAAAGTGCCAAAGATCCAAATGTATTAAGCAGTCCAGTGCTTTGAAAATGAAGGGATTTCCTCTAACGGTCCGTATGTTCAACTCTGAGAGAGAGACATCAGACTGTCTGCACTTACACCACACCCCACCTTCTGTGTGAGATCTGCCTTATTCGCGGTAGTATCAAACTCTGTTGTATTTCTTAAGGAACGTCAGTGATTAGAGCAGGGAAGGGTGGCACTCACCTGAGGAGACTGAGACAGGATGATCGTCAGAGTTCCAACCAGCCTGGTAACAGAGTGAGTTCCGGACCAGCTGTGACTGCATCATAAGACTTCTCTCAAAAACCAAAGTAACAAGCAAACTAATTAACAGTGATAATGCCAACAATAAATAAGTGATTGGAACTCTAAGATCTAGACCTGAGTCAGACAGTGGTGGCCCATGACTGTAATCCCATCACTCGGGAGGCAGAGGCAGGTGGATCTCTGTGAGGCTAGCCTGGTCTACAGAGTGAGTTCCAGGACAGCCAGGGCTACACAGAGAAACCGGCTCAAAGAAACAAAGAACCAGATCTAGAATTATCCAACTTATAATAAGAGAGACAGCTTCAGCCCTGCTGTGTGGCTTGAGGCTGTGGTCTCACAGATCACGACTATATCTTCTAAGTGAGTTCATGCTGAGTTCTCACGGAATGCTTTTATGTAGAATGGAAGATCTCCCCCCTACCATTCATCTACCAGATGGATTTTCTGTTACCTCTGTTCCTTTTGTTTGTTTTTATTTGTGGAAATCATTCATATTGAAAGCTTAATATAGACTCATGTCTGTATCGATATGGGATTATATGAATGTCAAATTTAATACAGCAAATGTGGAACTTCAGTGAATACAAATACTTTTTTAACACAGAATGTATTTTAATATAAAAATATAATGATAAAGTCATAGTGGTAGAAAATATTTTTGGCTATGTTTACAATCATTTTCCCTCCACTTCAGTATTGTACTGTGTGAATTGACCACTATAGCAAAATGATGCAGCTTCCTGTTCAAATTTACAAACTGCAGCGACAGAGGTGTGGTCAGAATTGAGAAAAACTGATTAGACCAGGAGCCACATGGTGGACTCTGTTTTATTATGTCTGTATGTAGATATTCTTGCAAAGCATTCAGAGTGGAAAACATTTGGCAAACTCTAACACTACAGTCAACTTTTCTGTCTTACATAAATAAAGCTAATTTTCTTTAAAAAAAAAATTCATGATCGCTGGGCAGTGGTGGCACACGCCTTTAATCCCAGCACTTGGGAGGCAGAGGCAGGTGGATTTCTGAGTTCGAGGCCAGCCTGGTCTACAGAGTGAGTTCCAGGACAGCCCAGGCTACACAGAGAAACCCTGTCTCGAAAAAAAAAATCATTATCAGATACAGGTTTTCTAAAAATTTTAGTTACTTAAATTTTTTAATTTTGTTATAGTCATCAAATAGTATCAGTTGTACTTTTGAAATAATTGTTTCATTTTGTATGATAAATACGCAATTCTCGATAGCCTTTATTGTCTGTCTTCCTTTTAGGTAAAGATGATGCCCCATGAAAAATGGCTGTAGTTCAGTGTGCAGTGCAAACCACTGTGCTAGGGTTTTCTGTGGGAAAAACCATTGTAATTCAGAGGAGCTCTGTTCTGTTTCCTCATATGTCACACAAAATGCCAACAAGACCTGTTCTCAAGGGTTGAGATCTAATAAATCAAACTAGTTTGTACTACATAATTTATTACCTTTCTAGTGGGTCTGTTTTTCCCTGTGAGTACCTGGCAGTGACGAACACAGTGACTATAGGCTTTGCTGCTGCTGTCACGACCCAAAGACTGCCATCTTTGCCTACCATGCTTTGTGTTATCAGTGAAAAGGAAAGCTGGTCAAGCTCTGAGCACTGTGGCATTCCTCCGTATGAAGCTCACTATACCAGCGGTCATGCTGGTTTGTGTGTTGTTAAAAGGTTCTTGGTCATCTCTAGAGAATCAGTGACCATTCTTGGATAACTGATGGTTCAGCCAAAACTCGGAGGTTTGGTAATCATTGTTATGGGTTTACTGTCCTGTGAAATAAGTTTCTGTTTCTTCTACCGAATCCCATGGAGGTGAGTGCTCTCCAAGCAGAGCAGTCCTGTCTAAAGTGGAAGCATTAAGACACACTGTGGAAGTTCTGTGGGCATCCCACTGGGTCTTCTCTCATACTTACTAGTGTTGTTGGTTTGTCAGCAGTTGAAACCCTCTAAGTACATTTTCAAAGCTCTTATAGCTGAACACGATGGCAATGAAGCTGTTATGTCACGTTGGGATAAAGATGGGAATTGTCCCCAAGCTGCTTGCTGTTGGCTATTACACTCAGATGTGACAGTGTAATGAACTGCATGCTAGCACATCTATGTTTTAAGTAATATTGAAGAAGTCAGAGGAGGGAAGGATTGAGGACTGGTGAGGTAAGAATGGTTCCATGAAGATCATAGCCTAAGTAAGACTTTAAAAGAATGAGGAAATAGGCCTGTGATTTTTACTGCTATGGCAGAGTCCTGTGGTAGAAAGATCTTAGACTTCAGATTAGACTGATCCAGTCCCCGGTTGTGATGATACATTTCAAGAGTATCTGTGAACTGAGAGCCAATTTGCTTCTTTCTATGAATTCTTTCACCTTTTTTACTCCTAGCGGTTATTTTTGTTCCCCACTCCCAAAGTCCAAATTTCTTATCCTCAAGGAGTTGTCCAACAGTTAACCGCTGTGAGATACTTAATCTATACATTGTAGTTTCACCTATGCATATTCAATAAAAGCAACCTTGTGGTCCTGGAATTTTGATTGTTATATTTATCTCCCTGTTTTGCTATTTAGCTACTTTTAACCATACTAAAAACTGTAGACTGTTTCTGAGTGTTACTTACAAAGAGATCATCTTCTGTCTTTTATCGTTAGCCAGGAAGCATCCTTGGAAGTTAGGTCTCATCATCTCATGGTTCATTATCACTTTCTAACAGAGCAGTAAACTAGAATCTGGTTTCTCTGTCACATCTTCACTGTCAGCAAGATGAACGTGCTATTGTAGCATTGATCCAGTAAAGAAGGTAGGGGCATTTGAGTACTGGGGAGAAGATCTCATGCCTCGCTGTCTAGAAAGCTCATCCCTCACTGCAAAGGGTAGACCTCCATGTAACTGTCATGTTTACCTCATTCTGTCCCCATAAGAATTACCTAGTCTAAGTTTGTTTTCTCTGATGACCTTTGAGATAGTTGTACACTGTGATCTTTAATTTTTTTCTTCACTGAGCATCTTCAGGTCTTCAAAGACTGTCACCAGTTGAAAGCAGCCAATTAAAAGTTGGTTGACAGGGCGTTTAAAAAACTGAAAGGGTGTATGCTTTATTGAGTTGTAATAAATACATGGGTTTGAAAATTCCTAACACCATCCCTGGGAACTTTCAGGCAGGGTGCTCTGAAATAAATACCTTCGTCCTCTAGCTCTGTCTTGATTTTCTGATGAATAGTCTAGGTTCCTTGATATTGCTCTTAGAGATAAAGTCAATAAATACATTAGTTTTAACATTTGTCTAGTAATAATCATTGTGAAACTATGCATCCCTTATTAAAGATGCCTGAAGCCTTTAAAAGAACTTGTCTCCCCTTGCTTTCTCTCTCCTCTTCTCTCTCTGCATGTGTGCTTTCTCTCTTTCTCTTCTCCCTCCTCTCCCCTTTCTCCCTTGCCATGGTGACTTCGCTGGCCTTGGTTCTTCATGAGAGTAGTCTCCCAATAAACCTGCATTTATTACAAAAAAAAAAAGTTAAAAGGAGAATCTGTTAGCTTTTGTTTGTTTTTCAGACAGGATCTCCGTCCAAGCTGACCTCAAATAGCTAGTAAGTGAGACTAACCTTGTTCCTCCTAATAGGATCACAAGCAAGTGGCCCCACGCTCTGTGCAGTGCTGGGCATTGGACTCAGGGCCTCTCAAGCGTTAGGCAAGCTCTTTACCACGGAGCTACACCCCTTAGCCCTGCCTTAGTAAAGTTTGAAGTGTTTAGCTAAGTTAAAAATATATTGTAAATGAACTGAGATGACATTTTGTTGCAGATGAAAGAAAATCTAATACCACAGTAGTAAAAACAAGAAACTAATTTCTTTTCCACACGAGAGGTTGGTAGCCACCAGTATTGATGCAATGTGCCTATTACACAAGGGTACAGGGAGCCCAAATCTCTTCTCCTTTATTGTCTTAGAGGCATTTAATATGAAAAATATAAAATAATTTGCGCCAGCTCTACAGCCATGTTAGAACATTTATGATAAGCTGACATTAAGATAATTGGATTTATTCCATTTATTAGCTTTGCTAGATTTCCATGCGTTCAT
This sequence comes from Grammomys surdaster, assembly GCF_004785775.1. Lineage (NCBI taxonomy): Eukaryota > Metazoa > Chordata > Mammalia > Rodentia > Muridae > Grammomys > Grammomys surdaster. The sequence continues at coordinate 7,415,848 of NW_021620970.1, forward strand.
TGTTTATGTATTTGGATACATTTTGATTGTTAAGATTTACAAGGCAACCAAGTGATACAGTTGAGATGCCTTTAGTGAATTAGTTTACTTGGTTTGTAAATGTAGGTTTAAGTAATTTAATTTAACTAGTTTTATAATTGAAGATAATAGTTTAGGGGAATTCAATTTGTAATCAATTGAATATGAATAAAATATACAAGTAATTTTATTTCAATACTTATTTATTAACTATACAAATAACAAGATTTACATGGCAAACCAAAGACTTATAAACAGCTCAAAACCATGCAACTTTAGATATTAAGCATAAGGAACTATAATATAATGGTTAGTTTTAATTGTCAAGTTGACACAATCTAGGATCACCCAGAAAGAGAGTCTCAATGAGTAACTGGATCGGGATGCCATTGTGGGCCTGTCTGTGAGTGATGGGGTTGATTGCTTTAATTTCAGAGGAAGACCTGCCTGCTGTGGGAAGCCCCAGCCTGTGTCTGGGTCCTGGGCTGCAGGAAGTGTAGAGAGGTGTTAAGCACAAATGAGTACCAAGCCTTTGTGTAAAATGACCAGCCACTTCAAGGGCCTACCTTGACTTCCGTCCCATGAAAAACTGTGACCTGAAATTACGGGCTAAAATAAATAAGCAATTTTTGTTGGTGTATTTTATCACAACACTAGAAATGAAACTGGGACATATGGGTAACAATTTTGGCATACATTTTATTAAGTTAACATTAAAGAGATAAGCCTGAGGATGTAACATGAGCACATGCAATTAGGCCTTCTGAAATAAAACAAAACAATAACCAACCAACCAACAACAAGAACAACCCCCCTCCAAACACCTAAGTGTATATCTGTTAAGGAGGAGTAGATATTTTTTAGTCTGAATAATAGTTATTATGCTTTGATAAGTTAGGTGTTTGCTTTTAGGAGACTGGGATTTAAAACTCACTCCTTTATGGATGACTGTATGCTCAGAACTATCAGCCACATTCACGAGTGGATCACCATCTTTATAATTCTGCGTGACTATTCATATGTAGAGATGCATGCAAACTTAGCACTCTTTGGGAGTAGTTTTCATTGAAAAACACTTTCAGATTTAATGGGCATTGGTTACTTCTTAGAGATCCAAAGATTATTAAAACTCTGTGTTTTAAAACTTTTGAAATGTTGACATTGTTCCAGATATTCGAGTATTTGTTTAAAAGTCAAGCTATGTCTTACACTTTAACATAGGTTTTAAAAGTATGAGACTGTCTTACAATTTTCTTCCCTTAACTGATGAATCAGAATATGTTTGCAAACCATGTATATTACAAAGGGTTAAAACATGTAAGAAATTCAGTAGCAAGAAACAAGTAGTCTTGGGGCTGGAGAGATGGCTCAGTGGTTAGGAGCACTGACTGCTCTTCCAGAGGTTCTGAGTTCAATTCCCAGCAACCACATGGTGGCTCACAACCCTCTGTAACAAGGTCTGATGCCCTCTTCTGGTGTGTCTGAAGACAGCGACAATGTACTCACATACATTAAATAAATAAATAAATAAATAATTTAAAAAAAAAAAAAAAAAAAAAAAAGAAAAAAGAAACAAGTAGTCTGACTGGTAGAATTGTGATTTCCACAACGATAGACAGTAGTGCACTCTGGTAAGCAAATACTAAAGAGGATGAGGCAGGGGAGCCAAAGTTCTGAGCCAGCCTGGCCTACGTGAGATTCCATTTGGAAAGAAAAAACCCACAAACAAAAAAGATGAGTTATAGTGTGGATGTAGAAAGGGGAACTCATGCTATACTGTTGGTAGAAATGTAAATTGCTGAGTGGTAGTGGAAAACAGCATGAATGCTACAAAAATGAAAAAAAAAATAGTTACCACAGATTCTAGAAACATGTTTGGGTATAAATGCAAGGGAAATTACATCTGCTTATTGATGAGTTCTGCCCTTCTATGTTTGTTATAGTATTATTTAAGAAAATCAAGATGTAGCAAAAAAGTTAGTCATCAGATGAATTTACAGAAAATGTAGTTTATATTTACAATAGAATACTACTCACAATAGTATATTGTATTCACAATAGTAGTATTTACAATAGGATACTAGCCACAGAGGGATAGCCTTCCATTTTCAGCCACCTGAATGAACCTAGAAAATATTATGCATAATGAAATAAGCCAGGGACAAGAAGATAAATACTGTATTAGTGTGTTATTTCACAGCACCAAATCCCTAAGAACAAAATTCATAGACCCAGAAAGTACAGTTCGTGTTGCTAGGGATTGGGGGATTGGCAGCAGCGTGCGGAGCGGTCACGTGTTCAGAAGTGCAGAGTTGTAATGAGATAGGGAGCTAGTGAGCTCGAGAGACCTGTGTGCAGTGTAGTGACTGCAGTTAGCGAGGAGTTATTGCTTGGAAGTACTTGGAGTAGATTTTATATGTTCTCATCACAAAGAATAAGCATGTAAAGTAATAGATATGTTAGCTGATTAAATAATCTTACAGATATATGTGTATCAGTGTATTACTTTGTATACCACAAGCAGATATACTTCTGCTTATTTGAAAAACAGAGTAAGAAAGTCAATTTGCCTTTTCTTTAGACAAATGTTGCTTTTTAAGATAAATGGTGGTTCTTTTCTCTTCCTCAAAAATATATCCAATATTATTATAAAATTTATAAAATTATCAAGCTTTTAGGTTACCTACAAAATTTTTTGATGTTTTCTTTTATTCCAAAGATGCCGGGGACTAGACCGAGTCAGAGCTGTTTTTTTGTTGGCTGGTTTTGGCTGGAGCTCTTATCTATAGTGATTTTGTGGTTAGTGCTAATTTTTATCTCCACCTAGACTGTATTTTTCATGAGGAGATCTTATGTCTGGCTGATTTTGCCCTTCTGTCCCTGGCTTTGTTCTCCTTGGCTTAAGTAGGCATTCAGTAAATATGCCAACGAGTGAAGGGAAACCATTCTCTTACCAGGTGAGGATTCACTGAGCCTCTGAAGTATACGTTTAAGAAGAAAAATAATTGACATGTCTGTTTTGTAGGGATATAGCTGTTGTATGGATTCTTTGATAATCTAATCTGCCGCAGAGGAGACTCTGTAACGCAGGCAGCAGTTCTGCCGCTTCCATACTGTTTTGAACCTGAAGTCACCGTCCTCCAGCCTTCCCTAGTGTCATTTCTCTGGGCACATTTCTCTTTGTTGTGTGTCATCAGTGTTGGTGACTGTGCTTATTTCTTCTGTACCTTGACTTTTTATATACTAATGCTGCCATATGGGCCATGCAAACTCTCAAACCTCTAGTTTAGCCAGATGGTAGTAGAGTAAGGCTTATAATGTCTGTACTAAACATTTGTGGCAAGGCTTGCCTCTTAGTATTTGTTAGTAATGTGTTATCTTTTATAGCTTTCATTACAACATGTTTATTTTCATTCTGCAGCCATACCTATACATCACTTTTATTATATAATAATATTATAATAATTCTCAGCAGTTTAAAAATACTTGTTCAGTTTTATGCTTTGTGTCTGTTCCTTTCCTTTCAGAATCAGCCGTGTTTATGTCATCGTTGTAACCACATGTTCTGTAGGCCACACTAAGGCCCATGTCATGGAATCGCTTCTGTATCTGTTACATTCTATTTAAGTCCTCAATTGTCTCTCTGTGCTGGCAGTCATAATGCTGTCAGGCTTGTGTTGCCAGGTACTCGCCTGTGAGTATTCAGTCAGCAGAATAGTGCAGTCTTGGTTAGGACTATCTCTCCCACCCCTTTGTGTCTTATACTACTCTTTATCTCTCCTGGTGGCTGTGTCCTAGAGACTTTCAGATTCCAGCTCAGGCATCCCTCTAACCCATGGCTTCCAGTACCTACTGAAAAGGAACTGCAGTGGTTTGAGTAAGAAAGGCCTCCACAGGCTCATATATTTGAATGCTCAACCATCAGGGAGAGGTAGGAGGTGTGGACTTGTTGGAGGAAGTGTGACACTAGGGGTGGGCTTTGGGGTTTCAAAAGCCCAAGCCAATCCCAGTGTCTTTTTTCCTGCTCCCTGCTGATCTTGATGTAGAACTCTCAGCTACTTCTCCAGCACCATGTCTGCCCATGTGCCACCACACTCCCCACCATATTGGTAATGGGCTAAACCTCTAAAACTCGAAGGCAGCCCCAGTTAAATGATAAGAGTTACCCTGGTCATGGTGTTTCTTCGTAGTAATAGAACAGTGACCAAGACAGGAATTTTAGAAGACAGACTAGTTTAGGGACCTCAAGATGATGCAGGTACTTTCTATTCAAGTGTGGAAAGTTGAATTTGATCCCTGAAACCCACATAAAGGTGGAAGGAGAGAATGGACTCCACACAATTGTCCTTTGATTTCTGCACTGTATTATGCCTTGTGTTTGCCCACCCACTATATCAGCCTATTAATAGGAGAAATAAAAATAATTAGGAGGGGCTTTTTGAGCCAGAGTCTTTTGTATGTAGCCCTGACTATCCTGATACTTACTCTGCAGATCAGGCTGGCCTCAAACTGTAAGTGCTAGGATTAAAGACGGTGTCTTAGTTAGAGTTTCTATTGCTGTGAAGAGACACCATGACCACAGCAACTCTTATAAAGGGAAACATTTCATTGGGGCTGGCTTACAGTTTCAGGGGTTTAGTCCATTATCATCATGTCGGGAAGCATGGCAGTGTGCAGACAGACATGATGCTGGAGAAGGAGCTGAGAGTTCTACATCTTGATCAGCAGGAAGTGAATGTCACACTGGGCATGCTTTAGCACCTGAGACCTCAAACCCAGCTTCCCAGTGGCACACTTCCTCCAACAAAACCACATACTCCAACAAGGCCATATTTCTCAATGGTGCTGCTTCCTTTGGACCTATGGGAGCCATTTTTATTCAAACCACTACATTCTACTTCCTGGACCCCTGGCTTGTAGACATATCATAATACAAAATATATTTAGTCCCGTAGTCTCAAATTTGTTTGAAAGTCCAAAGTCTCTTCCAGAACTCATGGCAATTTCTAAGCTGTAATTCATGTAAAATCAAAATGAAAAAAAAAAAAAAGCTCATAAACCTGCAACATATAATAGCAGAGGATAGACATTACCATTCCAAAAGGGAAGACAGGGAACATATGAGGAAGTATTGGACCAAAGCAAGACTGAAAACCAGCTGGGCAAACTGTGCATCTCCATGTCTTCCTTTCCATGCATCTGATATTAAAATGCCTTTCAGATCTGAAGCTCCTTTCAGCTTTGTGACTGCAACATATTTCTTTCTCGTGGACTGACTCCACTCCCTGTTAGCAGCCTCTCCTAGGCTGTTATCCCACAGCACTGTCATCTCCAGTGTTTTGGGATCTCAAAGGCAATCCAGACTTCACCCTCACAGCTTCACACAAGGACCTCTCTAGGCCTCCATGCAGGGACACCCCTGCTGTATACCTGGCTTTGGTGGTTTTCCTTAGTTGTGGAGGGAGATTCTATAACCCATTTCTTCTATCCTTGACTCTAAATCCAGAACCACATGCCTGAAGCTGCCATGTTCTGCTGCTTGCTAGGGTTGGAACACGGTCTTTTTATTCAGTCACACCTTTATCAGCTTTCTATTCTCAATGATTTCCTTCCCTGCCTAAACTTGGCTATCCTGAAACTCAATAAGTAGGCGTGGTTGGCCTTGAATTTAGAGATCTGCTTGCATCTTCCTCTGGAGTTCTGGTTTTCTTTAATTCCTTTTCACAAGTTGGAAGCTTTAGCTGGGTGGGGTCATTTCTCTCATTACTTGATTCATTCCATCTAACGTCAGGCTTTTATTTAATCTGTTTATGTCTTTGAATACAGGCTTTAGCTTCACTCTGCTTCCTGGTGCCCCTTTTCTCCTTGAACTGCACTTTTTGTAATTTTCCTTGTTCAGCTTGCTTCATTCATTATAGATCTGCCTAAGTGTGAACACCAGTAACCACATAACAGAGTCAATACTAGGCTGTTTTGAAATTTCCTCTGCCAATGCCTTTAGTTCAATACTATTCAGTTTAGCATCAGGCAGAGTTTTTGGATAAGGGCGAAAAGCCACATTATTAGCCAAACAAAAATGTCTGTAGGCCACATACATATATATTCTTCTCTTCTGACATATCCTGACTGGCTCTACAGCTCACATCACCCTCAGCACCATTGTCCTCCATGCTACAAGGCACATTAAGTTCCACCTAATGGGACATTAAATCCCATTTAGCTGCTTTTCTAATCTACAGTCCTAAAGTCCACATTCCTCCAAACAAAAGCATGGTCAGGCCTATCACAGCAAGACATACACCACCATGCTTGGCTAATAAAAATAATTTTAAAAAATTGAGCTAAAGAATACTCCAGTTTTGTATGTCATATAAATTTGTTAAGAAGGCTAGAAATGTTACCTTATAAACAGAAAGGTTGGGAATATTAGAAACTCAATAAAATAATAAGTATGTCAACTGCAGTTTTTGCCACTAGTAGCCCTAGATAGGACCTTTTCGTTCACTACATTCACAGACAAGAGTATGTGTTATCAACATGCTTTGTGTGCTCTGGCATTTGTATTCTAATGAACTAGGTGTTTCTGCTTAAACAAACGTTAGCTTTTTGTTTAAAAATATTACTACTTTGATCTTTTTAGGTCTGTATGCAAAGTGATGGATTTTGTTAAAGCTTCTTCATACACGTTGGCCAATAAAACTACGGGTTTTATTTGTAACCCACTTCTGCCTGCCTTCTTCTTTTGAGAACGATTTAGTTCACTAGTTCATACATTGAGCAGATGATTTAGTTTAAAAGATTTAAGTTTTGCCTTTCTTTACATGTTCTTGAAGTTAACTATCTGATACAGAGTTGGAAAGATTATTTTTACCAGGTAAAGTGCATCTTCACTGTGGTGATTGTGTCCTTTGCAGTGCAGAAGCTTTTTAATTTCATGCAACCCCATCTGTCAGTTCTTGGGATTATTTCCTAAGCTATTGAAGTCCTTTTCAAAAAAAAAAAAAAATCTTTGCCTATGCTTCTATTTTGAAGTCTTCCCCCTACTTCTCCCTTTAGCAGTTTTAAATTTTCAGCTCTTATTTTGAAGTCATTGATCCATTTTTTAATAGCCTTTAAAAGCACAATTATCGAGGTGGGGTAGGATATAGGGTAGGAAAGATGGGTCTAGTTTCCCCAGAACCTGCAAGCTTAAATTTATAATGTAATTTATCTGAATCAAATTGTTTTCCTAATAGAATCTCTCCTCCTGAGAAAGTGTGTTTGGTTGAATAATATATAGTTGGAAGACGTGAGTGCATTTATTGGGAAAGAGGTTGGCTGACCTTCAGCTCAGGTCAGAGCTCATGTGAGATGGAGGGTAGCAAGATGGTACAAAGGGAACCGAGGAGAGCTGCACTTACCTGTGTGTCCTTAGAATGCAGTTAGGAATTATGGTCATTCAATGAAGTGACAATAGGTTCTCCTTTCAGATCCACGACCTCACTAGCCCAGGGTAGTTGGCTTTGTTTCAGTATCCAGCATGTTGATTTCTTTGGTCGTATGCTGGAGAGTGGCATAGCTGGATCATATGGTAGATACAGTTTTAGCTTTTTGAGAATTCTCCATACTGATTTCCAAAGTGGCTGCAGTTTGCAATTCTACCAACTGTCCATGGGGGTTCCCCTTTCCCCACATCCTTGCCAGTATTTGTTGTCTGGTTTTGTGTGTGTGTGTGTGTGTGTGTGTGGAGGGGGGAGGTTTTTGATCTTAACTTCTGACTGGGGAAAGATGAAACTTCAAAGTTGTTTGACTTTTATTTCCCTAACTGCTAAGGATGATGAACCTTTTTCGAAAAAGATATTTCTTATCCATTTTTTATTTTATTATATATTTTTTGAGAACTATCTGTTCAGATTCATTGCTCTTATTTTGAACGGGCCATTTGTTTTTATGGCTGATTTTTGAGTTCCTTCTGTATTCTAGATGTTTTTCCTCTGTCAGATGTATATCTGTTGATTTGACAGGCCATGTTCTCCTGGTGTCTTCCATCCCCTCTGACTCCTACTGTCTTTCCTTCTTTCCTTTCACTCTTATGCGTGGTTCCCTGATCTCTGAGGGACTTGATGGAAACTTGATGGAAAGTCCAAGTTCGACTGTCTCTGCCTAATGTCTGGCTGTGGGTCTTTGTGTCAGTTCCTATCTGCTGCCAAAGGAAGAAGCCTCTCTGATGATGCCTGGACAAGATACTGATACACAAGTGTAGCAGAATATTGTGTTTGTTTTTTGTTTGTTTGTTTTGTTTTGTTTTGTCTGTAGTGTCTGTTTCTTCCTTAGGTCTCTGGGTTATCCAATCTCAGTTTCAGGCCATTCAGGCAGTGTAGGGCATGAGCTCCCTCTTGTGGCATGGCATGGGACTCAAGTTAAATCAAACATCAGCGGCCATTCCCTTAGTTCTGGGCCACCATGGCTTCAGCACGTCTTACAGGCAGGAAAGGTTGTAAGTGGAGGATTTTGTGTTTGACTTGGCGTCCAGGTTTCTCTTTCCATACATCAAATAGACTAGCATGTCAGAGGGAAGGCTCCAAGCCCACAGCAGCCTGACCTCTATATTCAATGAACTGTGTGCATGCTGTCCTTAGCATTGGGCTCAGATGTCAGTTTTCAGAGTGACCTTCTGTCCTAGCATCAGCCTGGGTTGTTTAGGGATCTCCACAGAATCTCTTTGGCTCACAGGTCAATGAAATGCAACCCAGCCCCACCACTGGAAGCCTTGCCTGGCTACAAAAATGGCTAGTTCACACTCTGTATCTTCTTGTACTGGGAGTCTTCACTAGGGTCACTCTCAGAGATTCCAGAAGTTTCCACTGCACTAGACCCTGTGCCCACAGTGCTCCGCCATTCCAGCAGATTTTTCTGTACTCTCTCCATACCTTTCTTCTTTGAACTTGTTCCTTCCCACTCTGTCTCCACCCTTCCAAGTCCACCAACAAAATTTATTCTATTTCCCCATCCCAGGGAGGTTCATGCATTCTCCCTAGAGACCTCCTCTTTTCCTAACCAGTTTGTGCCTGTGGATTGTAGCTTGATTGTCATTTACTTAATAGCTAATATCCACTTGTAAGTAAATACATACAATATTTGTCTTTCTGAGTCTGGATTGCCTTACTTAGGATGATGTTTTTTGGTTCCATCCATTTGCCTGTAAATTATATGATGTCTTTTTTCCCCTTTACCCAGAGTAAATAATCCATTGTATTGAGAGATATCTAAGTTGTTTCCAGTTTCTGCCTATTTATAGATAAAGTCATTACAAATGTAGTTGAGCAAGTGTCTTTGTGGTAGGATGGAAGGTCATTTGGGTATATGCACAAGAGTGGCTTGAAGTAGACTGATTGAAGTAGATGGATTTCCAGTGTTCTGAGGAACCACCACATTGATTTCCATAGTGGTTGTACTAGTTTCTCATGGTACTCTCACCAGCCATGGAAGAGTGTTCCCCTTGCTCTACATCCTTGCCAGCCTGAGCTGTCATGTGTGATCTTAGCCACTCTCACATGTTTCAACAAAGTTTTGATTTGCATTTCTCTGACAGCTAAGGATGTTGAACATTTTGTTAAGGCTTTTAGTCACTGGAGATTCCTTTATTGGTAATTCTGTTTAGGTATGTACCTCATTTTCAAATTGGATTATTTGGTTTTTTTGGTATCCAGTTTTTTGAGCTCCTTATATACTTTGGGTATTAGACCTATATCAGATGTAGAGTTGGTAAAAAAATCTTTTCCTATTACTCAGGCCTCCTTTCTGTCTGCTTGATGGTGTCCTTTGTCTTATAGAAGCTTTTCAGTTTCATGACATCCTGTTTATCAGTTGTTGATCTTAGGGGCTGTGCTATGGGTGTTCTGTTTGGAAAGTTGTCTCATGTGACAGTGTATTCAAGGTTGTTTTCTGTCTCTCTTTCCTATTAGGTTCGGCTTGGCTGGTTTTATTTTGAGGTCTTTGATGTACTTGGGCTTGAGTTTGTGCAGATGATAAATATGGATCTCTTTGCATTCTTTTACATGCAGACATCCATTTGACCGGCACCATTTGTTGAAGATGCTTTCTTTTTTCCACTGTGTATCCATAGCTTTTTGAATTTATGTCTAGGTCTTCAATTTGATTTCATTCATCAATGTGTGTTTTTATGACAATACTATGTGGGTTTTACTACTATAGCTCTGTAGTACAGCTTAAAATCAGGGGTGGTGATATCTTCAGCAGTTCTTTTATCAAAACTGCAACACAATTCTTTAAAGACCTTCAAAAGATAATTCTCAACCTCATATGGAAAATCAAAAAACCCAGGATAGCTAAAATAGTTCTGAACAATTAAAGATGGTATTTACCTAATTTTGATGTTTCTCTATTCATTTTTTTTGTCCAGTTTACCTGTAAATTGGAGAAAGTAGAATATTCAGAGCATAGGGTTTGGTGGATGTAAGGTTTTTATATGCTGTTTATATCTTGCAAAGTTTTTCTTTGCCCTTTAACCATGGCAGATAGTTTTGCTTGTTACAATAGCCTAGATTGGTAATTATGATCTTTCAAAGTTCCCATTGAGAAACTAGGTGTTATACTGATGGGTTTTCCTTTATGTGTGACTTGTATTTTTTCCTCTTGCAGCATTCAGTACTCTTTCTTGGTTATGTATACTTAGTGTTTTAACTGTGATGTACTGTGGGAAGTTTCTTGTCTTGTCTATCTAGTGTTCTATGATCTTCTTGTATTTGTACTGGTATGTCTTTTCTTAGTTTGGTGGTTTTCTTCTATTGTTTCATTGAACATCTGGTCTATGCCATTGATTTGGGATTCTTCTTTCCCTGCTATGCCTGTAATTTGAAGATTTGGTCTTCTCATTGTGATCCACAATTCTGCATCTTTCTTTCCTTTGTTTAAAAACATTTATGTTCTTTGCTTTGTGTGTTCTAATTACTCTGTGTTAGTTCTGAGTCCTGGTTAACTTCTATTTGATCTGTTCTACTTGTTAAGCTTTCCCTTGCATCTTCTCATTGGGCCATTGAGTTTTAAATTCCATTTACATTCCTGTTTGAGCCATCTCTCTTCAGTATTTCTGTCATATATTGAAGTTAGTTTTCAAATTCTGAATTTTATTTGTCATTTCACTTAGTCTTATGTTTGTCTTGGTCATCATTTGCATATGTATTTGAAAAAATTTATTCTTTTTAAATTCATTGAGTTGTTTCTTTGTGTCTTCTTAAAATGTCTTGAACTCTTTGATGATGTCCCTGATTGTTCTTTTAAATTCTGTATTTTAAGCATTCTCATTGCAGAACATTTCTTTAGGAATGGTGGATGCTTTGGGGACTACTACTTTGATCTTTCATATTGTTTGTGCTTCTGCAATGAGACCTAGGTGTATGGACTTCTTTTGTTAGTTCTGTGTTTAAAAGTAACACAGCAGTCTGGAACAGAGCCCAGCATTTATAGGACAGGGCAGGCCTGATGGTTGGATATGGTGTGGGTGTGATAAAGTCAAGTGAATCCAAGGGACTAGTCTGGTATAAAGGATGTGGCTACTCCAGTTATAGAACTTTGGGATGGCTACTTGTGCTGACCATAGTAGGTGTGCATCCTAGATCTGGGTATTGGAGTGGGTTCATGTTGGGGAGGAACTGACGGGCTTCCTGGACTGGGTCCCATTGTAAGATGGCTGAGCCTGGAGGTAGGAATGATAGAAGAAGGATAAAGTCAGATGGTGGGATTGTATCTCTGCTGATAGCAGGATGTATATCCTGGCTGAAGTCTGAAGGTTGAAGGTAATGTGTACCCTGGCCAAAGCTTGGAGATTGGGAGTGGTGCTGCCTAAACTGGATGCTGGACCTGGGACAGAACCAGGCATTGGGGGTGGGGGGGATGGTAGGTTCAGATGGACTTCTCAGGTTAAATCCCGGCACAATGCATGTAGTAGGACAAGACCTGTCAGAGAGGTTTGATGTGGAAGAGAGATGAAGTCCTAATAGTTTTTGATTTTGATGAGAGGCTAAGGATTGTATTAGTAATTTTTCTTATTCTTGTTACAGAATTCCTGACAAAAAGCAATTCAGAGGAGGACAGGTTTCTTCAGGCCTACAGTATGAGGAGATTTAGTTGATTGTGGTGAGGAAGGTGTGGCAGCAGGAGTGTGATGTGGCTGGCCACCGTGCAGCCACAGTCAGGGAACAGGAGATGGATGTTAGAGGTCTCTTCTTACTCCTGTTTATCCAGCCTAGGACTTTGCACAGTGCTTGGTGCTGCCCACATTCAGGGTGGGTCTCCCATTGTCCTTAAGCTTCCATGGAAACCCTTCTCAGCATAATCAGAGCAGAGTTTCCAAGGGGAGTCTAACCAGGCAAGTGGCAAAGAAAATAAGCAAAGGAAGGATTTTAATTCAAGAGCACATGGTTTCTTAATCAAAGGACACATCGTACCGTTTAGGCAGAGGCATAGTTCAATGAATTTATTGTACAACATTATTATGCACATCAAAATTGCTGAAAGTAGATTTAAGTGTTTTAACCTCAAAGAAATAGTAAATGTAAGCAGTAATGCATAAGTTCATGAAGCTCAGTTTAACTGGTCTACAAACCATGTGTGTCTAAAGTGAAGAAAGTGCGTATGTGCAGTGTTGAACTCTTCTAACAGAGAGTTTTTTCCATCTTATTCCAGATAACCTAATGAGGCCTCTTTTGAATTATGGCATTGCTTGGTAAGTGTATCTTTAAAGTTCTGTACTTTGAGAAGAGTACTATTAACGTGTACAAATGCAGTTGGTCTGTATTCCTGTTGCAGTATGTCAATGGGCTTTTTGGTTGAAGAGACGGCACCACTTGTCTGGAGAGGCCTTATGGTGATGTCAGCCATTGAGAAGCTTTTGAGACAGGTAAGAAACTTGTATTAAATATTATTTTATTTTGGCAAGGATGTGGTTAATGTATTTGCTAACGTAAGAATTATTAAAATTTATAGTCAGCATATCTGACAGAGGAACCTACCTGATATGTGAAATGTGGAATGACTAATGTTGTACAGAGACCAGTTTCCACCAGCTTCATCTTCCTGTTGCATATTAGTGTAACAATCTGTCGTCTTCCTTTGTGTCGTCTTCTCAGTCTCTTGTAGGAAGAGAGTCTAGGTTCATGCTTCATCTCGCAGTGGTTAGTTATGAATTATAGGAACCTTGTAGAAATTCTTCAGTTGTAGATGAATGTATCTGGAGCCATGATAGTTCTTGTGATGTAAATTCTTTCACAACAGGTGTGTTTATTATTATTTTTACTGCATGTGATTCTGTGGGTATATATTTAGTGCATGTTCAGTCATCTTCATTCCTATCAAAGGATATCACATATGACTACATAATCTAAATTTACCAGGTGGACTATATTTCATTTATAGTTTGCTTAGAATAACCTACTTTTCCCTCAGTAAGTTAGAGGCTATAATTGTATTTTAGGTAACTATTAAATCTGTCACACCAGTTTACAATTATCCCTTATTTGTTCAGATTCTGCACTGGGTCTTGTAGCATGCTATGGGTTGTTCACTATAATGATGAATATTTCTGTTTCTATTGTCAGATGATTGTGCAACTAATGAGTAGGCCACGATCTCTGAGATTCTTTGTTTCACTATAACATCTTTGTCTTTCCAGCACTTGTGTTAGTGAAGCATTGAAACATGCTCTTTTTGATCTTTGGATCAGGGTTCTTGTACTGTTCCAATTGTTAAGCTTTTGGCTGCATTTCCTCCAAGTCTTGCTGTTATTACAGTCATGTGACACAATGCTCTTCCTCAGCAATCCTGTGTGCTTGTGACCTCCGTTGTCTGATCCCAGCTTTTCTTTTCTCTACTGCTGAAACATATAGAATAAAGAAACCATAGTCAGTTGCCTGCCCTGTATGGAATCTGCAAGTCAGTCGTCATCTGAACACTTCAGTCAGCTGAGTGTACTCATTCTCGACTTTTGGCAAAAGCTCAGTTTAGAAATCTTTAAAGGGTTTAGGGAAAAGAAACAAGTTGTACAATGTGGGAAATTTGACCATGTATTCCATTGTTACATTTTAAGTTTGGCTACAGCATGTGGCAATACCTTCTTTATTCCTAATTAGTGATTTGTGCATAATCTATGCTTCAAATATTCTGTGTTCCATATTCTCAACATTTGTGAACAGTTGTTCACAGTCAGCTTTGCTACATGACATGCTTGAGGCCACCTTCTGATACAGGAAACTGAAATGAGCAAACAAATAATACTAATACTGTACTATGTAATATAAAGTTAAGGTCTCTGCAACAATACAACTTCATTTGCCATTTACTGTACTTCATATATTGTGATATTTTTTAAATATACATATAAAAATAATCATAAACACTGCTATATAGTCAATATACTTAGCTGTACCTTAAGAAAATGATCTTTTATGTTTATTTTAAGATTTTATACTTCAATAGTTTTTACTTATTTAGATCTAAGTTTTAGTGTCTGTTTTCTTTACCCTCCCAATTTTCTTCTATATTTTGCTGTGGTATTTATCTATTGCTGCTATCTTCTTTCTTATCTGTAGGCTTAGATTTTTTTTTTCTAAACCTACTTTATTTAGGGTTCTTAAACACTTCATTAAATACTCCCTTCTAGCCCACCAACCAGAAGTCAGGGAGAAAGAGGGTTATAAGAAAAGGGGTTTGTGGACCTGTTTAGATGTAGTTCTTTAGGGCAATTCCACTCTTTGTTGTCAGGATACCAGCAGTCTAGTCCAATAGCAAACACCAAGCATGAATCAGTAGTGGTAGTACAATCCAGCAGAAACCACAAGGCTCCTCCAAATTGGCATGAGTCAGCAGAATTGGCCAGACTCAGATGGAAAATCATGAGTTCTTCGGTGTATTGCTGTCTATAAGATAAAGACCAGCTAAGACCAATGAAGAAATGAGAACAGCATAGCACTGCAAGGCCAGTGAAGACCAGTGAAGTGTTGCCTGGCCAGCAGAAGATCAGAAGACCAGCAAAACGTTGCATAGCATCACTATGCAAGAGCATCCTTTCACTGTTGGTGGGGTTCCATTTATATTCTTTCCAAACATCATGTACCCTCTGAAGCATCCACTCCAGCAAAGGTCACATGCCCTCTTATGTGTCTGCTTCAACAAGACATCCTTTTGAATGTCTTCTCACAAGACAGCTTCCAGAAAACCATCATGTGACACAACTGAGATTCTAATGAAACCAGACATTTCCACTTCATATATCTTACCTATTGAAAATACATTTTTTCTCCATATTCTCCCTGTATGTAGAATTCTGATGTGATACTGTTTTCTAAAGCTCCTGAATGGTGTTCTGTTGTTGTCTTCCCTGGTTACTTATGAAGAGAAATCTACCACCATTTTCTAGTGTCATCATATGCACTTAGGTAGCTCTTACAAGTTCCTTTAGCCTTCTCGTAATTTATCTTTAACTATTTCTTCCTGCCGACTCCATTAATGTTGACATCCTAGATTTAAGTTCATAGCACAGTGCTAGGGACATGCCCTAACCTCACCTGACTTATTTCATTCTCTTCTGTACATTGTATAGTTGTGTAACTCAGCCACACTTCTCTGAGCTTTGTTTTCTTCTTGTGTAACACAGAGTTTTTTCTTAGCTACTTCACCTTAAAGATTATGTGAATTAGTATATAATATACCCAGAAAACACATCATCATATAAGTGTGTTACTGACAGATTTTATCACTTACTATATAACTTTCTTTTCAGATACTAACATTTTTCACATTTACGGCCTTTTAGGATCGCACCATCCCTGGAACAAATTCAAGCTTTCTCTAAGAGGTTTGTTATGTCCCCACTATTTGGGGACATTTTGATCCTGAGCCAACTTTCAACTAAATTCTCTTTCAAGTTCCTGTGACTACTCTGGCTATGTGAAATTCAGAGTGGAAACCTACAAAAAGGCTTACTTGTGGCTTATGCTAATAGAAAGGTACCCCAATTCAATTTTTTTTCTGTCAAGGCAAAAGTGAATAGATGGATGCTTCCTTCTAACTCATGAATTTTTCAGGTACACTTATTTAGTTAAAGAGGACTTGGTTCCTTGAAGTCTCAGCATTATGTAGGGTTCTTTTATTAGACTCCTGCTTCTTTTAGGCAGTTTGTTTTTATTTTTTATTATAATACTTAACATAAATAATGCATTCTATTCTCCACGAGTCATTAGAATGTTTGGATCACTGGTTCTCCAGCATGTTTACATAAAAGAATCATTAAACGGTCTTTTAAAAACTCAGATTTCAGGTTACTCCCACGACAGTTAAATCATACCTGGGTGTATGGTCCCTGCATCGGCACTTTGGAATTCTTACTCGATTCTAGTCTGTAAATGAGTTTGGGATCTCTGGTTTGGAGAGTTTTAAAACTGGCATAATCCAGCGAGATGAGGATGAAGATTGAGATAGGAAAGGTTGTAGTTGACATGCAGTGTGGTTCTTTGAACCTTTGTCAGAAAAAGTCTGATTATAGGGCTTTGAGTCTAAGCTTACGGCAAGGCAATGGACACAGGGATGCATTCTGTTCATGAAGTAAGACGACAGAAAGGGGATTGGGAAGTAGATTGGAGGTTGAAAGGGGAATGGTGCCAAATGACAGTGTGACACCTCTGCCAAGGTTGCAGTTATACTTCCCAAGGAACTGAAAGTTATAGAAAATGAGAGGATTAGTGAAGCAGAATATTATAAAGAAGGCAAAAGGGAATGGGATGAGAACTCAGACGGATGAAATGCTTTTGGGAAAGAAGTCTGTAATTCTAACTTCAAACCTAAAATAAGAAAAGGATAGATGAGGTAAAATAGCATTAAATAAGTTACTCTTGCCTTGATCTTCCAGTAGAAGGGAAAGAATAGTGAGTTTACTTTGAAAGACTCCCCCAAGGGGACCCAGGAAGGATGTGACCCCAAAGACACTCCAGAGACCTCTTGCTGTAATAACATGAGTCAGGTCTTTTAATATACGAAGCTTCGGGTCGATAAGTGCCTCACGCAGGAGGTAGGGGTAATCAACTTCGAGACCTAATAGCTTAGGGTTTTTATAGGCAAAGGGTGGGGGGAAGGAGAGGGTTGTGGGTAATCACACACAATTGGTTGTTTTAAATGTCTGTAATATGTGTAAGCAGATCTCAGGCAGAGGTTTGACAAATCTCACAAGAATAGTCTCTGGTCCCTGTGGCCTTGGGACCCAGTGTGAATGCTTATCTGAGCCAACAGACCATCTGACTGAATTTAATTCACAAGTCCTTGGGACCTCTGGTGGGAGTTTCTCCAGAGGAGGCTAAGTCAGACATCACGGGGACACATTCTCAGAACACTTAATTGACCTTTGTTTCTCTAGCTCTGCATCCCCTGTAATGGCCTTGGGTTAGCAAGCTAGCTGATCTGCAGTTCTTAACTATTTGTATTAGTGAATTAAGGCTTCCTGTTATACTATTTAACTAGCTTTAAAAAATCTCTTTTCAACCTAATAACACTGTTTCACAAGTTTCAGAATTTTGAAAACTACATGGAAAGGTATCTCCCACTCATTTTCTCTACTTGGACATTTTAATTTGGTGGGTTGAAAGTAGGGCCATAGAATTAGCATTTATAATTATATTATCCCAGATTTCTGAAATTAGTAGTGTAGCGGTCACTCTGAGCTTCTGGTGGGTGATTGCCCTTCTCACCACCCTCCAGAGTTCTCTAGATTCACAAATGAATAGGCACACATGCAGCGTTATTTTAATATGCCTTACTACCTCAATGGCTGGGCCACTCCTGAACCCCCACGTGGCTAACACACTGCTTTCCAATATTCCTGAGCTGATACTTGCTAAATCTATATTTCATTTCTGCTACCCTAGATCCAAATTGGGGGAGTGGCCTCTGGGGCCACTTTTCCTGGATTCTTACATGTTGGCGGGCTCTTAAGTCTGTTCTCTCTGCTTCAATCATGGCGATTCTGCTCCTTCTATCCAGTGTTTCCTCTTGGTAATCCTCAAAATCCCGCCTCTGTCCCTCTGCCCAGCCATTGGCCACTGACTCTTTATTGACCCGTTAAAAAACCAACTGTTAGCAGGGACGGAATTCCCATGTAAGCACAAATCAAATCCCCAACACAGTAGTGCTGAGGCAATGCTTTTAGCTTCTTCCAGAGAAATCAGTGAAGATAAAGAGATGAGTGGCAGCGTCCCAGCATAGCAGCCGGGATGTGAAACATCAAAGCATGTGTGATCCTCCATAGAAACTCTGTGAAGTCACAGACTCCACGGACAAGTCTGGTGCTGGATCTAGAGTTAGAAGTAGTAGTACAGGAAATCCAAAGGGGGAAGATATCCAGTCAATTTGGAAGAGAATCAAGGAAGTTAAATTCTGTTTGTGCAAGACACAAAGTCAGGAGGAATCCAGAGCCAGGGTAAAGCGGATGGGATCCAATAATTGAGAATCTCTTGTGATGTGGAACTTTGTGGGAAGTCATAGGAAAATTAGTCGTGTTCAGAGAAGTAAGGGCGTTAGAAATCTGAGGCTATTTTTAAAAATACGTTATTTTATTATATAAATTAAATAGAATTTGGAAGTGGGGTTATATGAGGAAAGTCAGTTCTTATTCACAGGGCAGAGTCAAGGATCAAGGCAGCACACAGTAGAGTAGGAGTCAAGCTGCGGGCTAGACTGAGATATCCAGGTAGCTTGAGTACTAGAGAATAAGGGATAATTTACGGGATGTCCACACTTTTAAAAAGAATCTGATATTTAAATGAGTTTCCTGTAATTTTTTTTTCTATATCTTTCAGCCTTAGTAGGAAGTGATCTGTTAATATGGGAACAAGGAAGAGGTTGGGAGAAGCTGGGCATGCTATTTCAGTAAGGCAGATCCCTTGAGAGCAAATTCAGTGTTACACCAAGGATTGCTAATTGAGTTCAGAATGAAGTCAGGAATCACTGCAGTGCCCTGACTGCATGGGAGGTGAGAAGGGTCACTGTGGGATAGAACCCTGCCAGCATCCTTCTAATGTAGTGAAGGACGGGTTGTCAGCTACTTTAACCAATTTACATTAGCTTCTGAGAATATCTTAATTCTCAGAATACAGAAGTGATAGAATTGGAAGTTTCTTCGTTTCAACTTGCCAATTTCTAGTAGAATATCTGTATGTTTTCACCCAATCATCTTGGAACCTCTTCTGTTAAAAGGAAGGGAGAAGATTGGCGAATAAATATGGTGTATGTTTGGGAATGGGTGGCACGTAAAACCATGCCAGGAAGTTTGGTAAGGTAGAGCAGGTTGAGACCGGGAGTCTCTGTGGGCACACACCTGAGGCTTAGGCGACTCCCAGCTCCCTGCCAGACTTCTGACTTGGAACATGTGTCACGCTTCTCACATAAAAGAGATGTGACCTGTGGTTACATAGGCTCAAGACAGAGTTCTTCATCTTAATGAGGTACATAGAGGCCCAGAGGGCTTAGCCAGTAAGCATCCATTCCCAGACATTCCTCCCTGGAAAAGGTATTTAATTTCAGGCCCACCCTGAGAAAGGGGGTATGGTTTCACGCATCCACTTTCCACCATGTCAACAGACTGTTTAGAACCAAGGACAGTCTCTTTTCACCAAGATCCACCGCGGGGAGCCATGAAGAAGCCTTTGCCTACAGAGAGGCAGCCTAATCTCCTGCAGAAGAACTCTGTGCTTCTAGCACAACTGCCACCAAGCCTGCCACTGTAAAGCCAAGGACAATGCTCTCTGCTGGGACATGCCGGAGCGCCCCCCCCCCCCCCGCCCTGTGGCAGAGCAGACGCAGGCCTACAAGCCAACAGGAGTGTATTCTGTGATGCACTGCAGAAAAGTATGTCAGGATATAAAAGCAGAAAACCAAGTAGAGAAATGCTGGAATGCCATATCAGTACTGAATTTATTACTGTTTCTTATTCTCCTCATGTTTGAGATCGTGTTTTCATTTTCTGTTTTGATCTTAATCTTTAAAAGTAGAGCAATTTAGTGTCTTTCACTCCATGAATAACAACTGGTTTTTAATTTCTCTGTTACGATTCCTAAGGAAGTTGGTTTTTTTTTTTTCCTTAGAATCTTTAAGTTTGGAAATGTAGGATATTGGAAAAAAAATAATCTTAGTCATTAGAGGAAGACGTGAGGAAGGGAAAACTTCTAAGTCTGGTAGATGGGGTCCCCGCCTCAGCACAGTGCCGACTCGGAGCCGCGGATTTTGGCAGTAGTATCAGAGGTTTTATAGTTCAGTTTCTCATATCCCAAATGTGGAGCAGATGCCAGTTTTTTCTCTCTAGGGCTCTGATAATGGCGTATAATGAGTGGTTGTTTCCTAGCAACTAGAGAAGCAGTTCATTTTAGCTGATCCTGCAGTAGGAATGAGACATTGCCCCTTGATAGTTGGTATTAGTGATTTCCCTGACAATGGAATTTCACTTTTGAATAAGGAATGCTCTCAGCCCTTGGTTTCCTAAAGAATTTTTCCTTTGAGTTAGGCTAAACTCTGCTTAATCCTGTATAAAATGAAAAAAAGAAAATGTTTGAACTCCCCTAAGTACCTCTCGTGGGAATGGCCAAACGAGTTCGATACATAGTTTTGCAAATGGCAAGTGATTATACAAGAAGCTATATATAATAGGCCTGTTTAATTAACCACCAAGTTCTTTTCTGTCTTTACTGTTTGCTAGAATGGAGGTTTGTTAGGTAATGATCAATGTCTTGTGGAAATACGTATATATAAAGTTTTATTAGCAGTGCTATTTCAGTATGAAGTCTACATAGCAACAGCACGTATTATCCAGTTATTCAAGCTGTTTTCTCTGTCATATTCATTCTTATACCTGCAGATCACAGGTAGGCAGCTATCAGAGTTCAGCGTAAGGTTAGTAGTTGTAAGTATTTGAGTTTAACTGAGTCAGGTTCTAAATCTCCCCGTGGACAGTAGTGATAGCAGTAACAAACAGCAGCAGGACGACATCGCAGCATTCATAGTCAGCAGTTTCTAAGGGGATTATCCACTTTTCTCCTTTTGACATATAAGTAATATAAAATACTTTGTTATACAGTAAGTTTCAAAGCTTCTTAGACCAACAGGCGAAGAGATACAATATTAAATGACATTTAATGACAATTAAGTTAGTTATGTCTAAGCACACTAAGAAGATACATGGCTTTTCAGGGGACAGGTTCTCTGAGGATGCATTCACTTACAGGTGAAGTCACCGGGTATCATCGTGGTCAGTTGGTGTCCGACCACATTCATCAGGTGCTCATCATATTTGAAAGTCATCTGATGGATCTCTCCGTAGCATTTAGAATTAAGAGGACTACAGTGCTCTGCTCCACCAGCTGAGTAGAGCCATTGAGGTAACAGTCACAGTGTAGTACCCAGAAACTGAAGTGTGGCTACAAATCTCACAGGTGCCTCTGTAACCCTTGTTAATCCACTAGTGTTACAGTAACTGATAACACTGCATGTTATTCTGGCATGGTATCTGGCAGAACAGTAAATCCTTAGGTAGTAAGAAGGAAGGAAAGAAGAAAGGAAAAGAAGAAAGAAAAAAGAGAGAAAGAAAGAAAGGAAGGAAGGAAGGAAGGAGGGAGGGAAGGAGGGAAGGAAGGAAGAGGAAAAGAGACTGAGAGAGGAGAGGCTACAAAGCTTCAAAGTGGGTGACAGGTGGGTGAGGAGGTGGTAGAATTCAGAAAACATTTTTTGCATATGTCCTATGTATATTCTATCTTTTAACATGTATATGACGATTTTAAAAAGAAAGAATACCCCCCCAAACCAAAACAAAAAAAGAATTAAGAATACTGATTCAATTGGAGAAAAAGTAGTCTTTCAGGCACCATAAACTTGTACTTTAAAGAATAAGATCTTAAACAAAAAAGCGTGGTTTCTAGATAGATTCGCTCAATTATTGCTGTTAGATTTCTTTGAAAACTTTAAGGCTAAAGAGTTGATCATGCTGAGCTGAGTCTTGAGATTTCCTTTCCATTTTAAAAGCATAGATCAGAATAAGACTATAGAAATATATTATGACTAAAGCCATTCTTTGTATTTATTTATTTATAGCTCTATATATCTCTGGCTGTCATAGAACTCACTCTATAGACCAGGCTGGCCTCAAACTCACAGAGGTCTGCCTGCCTCTGCCTCCTGAGTGTTGGGATAAAAGATGCTCATCACCCTGTCCAGTTCCTCCGAGATATTTTTAGAAGGCAGTATTACTAGGTAAGAAGTCTGGTTTGACTAATCTTTTAGAGTTCATGCATTCATTCATTCATTAACCAGTTATTTATTTTGCTGATACAAGATAGTTTTTACTATGTCCTAAGCCTTTTTGTCGGCCATTAACATTGTCTATGTGTTGATTAGATGCCGTAGATGAAAGAATGCGCTATAGGTAGTTATACACATCTTAGTTGTAAAATGAAACTTTTAGTTACTTTTAGCAGTTTAAAACCTACTTTTTACTTATGAGTATGAAATTTACATAGACTGGAAGTTTTAAGACTTTCACACACTGTTGGGCAATGTTTTATTTGAGGCAGTTAAGGTTGGAACTTAACAAGCCATCATGTAGTGTTGAGCACCCTGGCTGGTGGGGTATCTATCTAGGATAACAGATGTTGCAGCTGTCTTATTTCGATTCCATGTTAAAGAAGAAAGCTGGTGGTCAGCTTCCAAAGAGCAAGTTGCCAGAGGAGTTAGGAGCAGCCTATGAGTATTAATTGCTATTATGTCTTCCTACTGAAATGCCTTTTCCCTGTTAATGATTGGAGACGACGTAGGTGAGAGCCTTCACATCACAGTGATGACACTGCCTCTGTCTGTAGCTGAGAATCCTGTGCTGCACAGTTGTTTCTGCACGTCGCCGTAATAGAGTCTAGGACCACAAGCTACTGCGGGTTTTAGGCTGCCACCAACTGTTTCTAAGTCATTTATACCAAATTGCTCAAGCATTACAGTAGAGCTGTCATTTCTTCACCAATCTACATCTGTCTCTGGCCCCATTAAGGCAGGGGTAGAGAGATTTTTTTTTACCTCCTAAAACTACTTAGTGATCTGAAGCTCAAGATGGGTAATTTTTGTAAGAAAGTGACAGAAACAAAGCAAAGCAATCAGATGTGAAAAGGAGCGTTACTGCTTTGCCGTGTGAGCCACTCCTCTTTCTGTGTCGCGTTAGTCGGAGCAGTCTGTGGGACTGGGAGCACCCTGCCCTGGGGGCTTAGGGGAGGCCATGTGCATCGTTCTGATCACATGTGGCTGAGGAAGGCTGCTGCGCCATGTTTCTAGTTGGGCTCATATCTGTCCCACCGTGGGCTCCTTCACAGACGAAGCCGCTTTACTCTTCTTGGCCATGAATATCTCCGTAGGTCTCTGCAGATCTTGTACAATCCTGCATACTAAAACTAGCGTGTCATCTTCTGTTCCCCCACTTGGTATGCCAGTAGCTGTTTCTTCACACTGACTTCTGTGGCAAACTTGGTCTTCTTACCTTGTTTCTTATTCTTACGCTGTAGAACTTTTCACTATCATATTATGTTTCTTACCCTGGCTGTCTTCCATACTTCCCACCCCAAACCGTTTGCCTGTCTTGGGTATAACTTCCAATGGCAAATGTGTTCTGAGCTGTTGGTAGGCCTTCTCAGGCTGTGAGCTCAGGGTATGGTTTGGCCCCCATTGTTGACACAGGTGCTTTCTAAGGAGAGGTATACTTGGCCACCCAGGGCTTTATCCCATTGTATTAGGGTTCTCTAGAGTCACAGAACTTATGGAATGTCTCTATATACTAAGGGAATTTATTGTAATGACTTATAGTCTGTAGTCCAACTAACCCAACTATAGGCAGCTGTGAATGCCCATTGTAAAAGTCTTAGTTGCTCTGTCCATGAGGCTAATTGTTTCACAGGTCTTCTATATAAGCTAAAATCCTGAAGAGGTAAATTCCAACAGATGTGCTGGCAAGTAAGTGTTAGCAGGCAAAGAAGGACATTCTTCCAATGTCCTTATGTAGGCCTCCAGCAGGAGGTGTGGCTCAGATTAAAGGTGTGGACCACCACGCCTGGATCTGGAACTTGCTTTGTCCCAGGCTGACCTTGAACTCAGAGATCTGCTTTCCTCAGTCTCCTGGGATTAAAAGCATATAATACCTTGCCTGTGCCTAAGCTTTTCATGGTTAGAAGCTTGTGTCTTCCAGCCTCAAGATCTGGGTCACAGGTGTGCCCCCCATTTCTGGATTGTAGTTCATTCCAGATGCAGTCAAGCTGACAAGCAGGAATAGCCATCTCACCCATCATTTCAGCTTTCATTGTCACCAAGTGAGTACGGAGAGCCATCTTTACTCACAACGGAGCATCGTCTCCAGTTTTTCTTAGATCCAAAGATATAGTCTTTAACTACAGTTAACTACAGTTATTGTTGTTCCTGTTATCTAACTACATAAGTAAGGGAGATTAGAGCACAACACAGTGTGGTCTAATACCAGGCCTGAATATAGAAAAAATAAAACCAAACAACAAATACCAGGAATAGAAGTTACCATTGCAAATCTGCAGACCTTTCCCATTTACCTTCTTGTTTAAGTACCAGAGCAAAGTAATGACACAGAAGCCGTGGAACAGCCATTTTGTATGGCAGGTTATAACTGTAGCTCTAATGGGAGTCACAGTGCATCTTTTTATTCCTTTTCTTTTCTTTCATTCTTTCTTTTTTTTTTTTGAGAAATGATAAAATGACAGTCTCTTATTTAATGAAGGCCAGCAGTCAAAATTAGTACAAAACAAAGTGTTGTTACAAACTGTGTTTCACCAGTGGAGTATACTGATCAAAGGAGGGTGAAAAGCATAGACGTAATTTATTAGCAGTAGAAACAAGTAAGGCTAAAATAATTTCCCTTTGAAATGAATCAATTTTAAAAAGAAGCTAATTGCCAAAACCTTTATAATAGTCCATTTTTCTCTTAGATATGCCCAGAAAAATTCCTCACTTTTCAGTAAATCCTCTTTTCTTGTATAGATGTTGAAGAATAATTTGGACGGGTTTGAACTGAGTCTGTGTGGCAGGAGTAATTATGTCTTGTCTGTTGCAGTGGTAATGAGGACGTCCTCATGGAGGTCATGCAGGATTACTTGCTGATCCTCCAGGAGATCTCAGAGCTGTGGTCTCCGGTGGACAGACAGGCAAAGGCTTCCCTTGTCTTTAGGTGAAGATGAGGGATCAGGGATCAGTGTCAGATGACTGAATGTTGGAGTTTCTCAAACGACATGGAGTCTTGAACAGATCCTAAGAAGGCTCTGAGGAGCTATGGTATGGGGCTTCATGGGGTGGAGAGTGCTCTCTTCTGCATTGGCAGAGAGTGAAATTGTTACTCTTAAGGTACATTGATTTCCGTTTTTAATATTTCTGAAATTAGAGTGAACTTTATCATAAATAACGTCATGACATTGTCCCAGTGTTACTGTTACCATTTCTTTTAATTTTAGCTTCTTTTTTTTCTGGATGCTACATAAAGTAGTGACATATCTTAAGACCATGGTTATTTAGCTATGATGAGATACAATATCTTTTTCTGGTGATTATTTGAATGCTGATACTTTGATATTTATTACTTGTTAGTTTGGTTTCTGTTGCTTGGAGAGCTTGGGGAAGAAGTGATTCATCTTTCTTAGTTTTTCACAGCACAGTCTGTTATCAAGGGATTCCAGGGCAATAGGTAAAGTTGGGAACTGGGAGGCAAGAACGGAAGTAGTGACCGTGGAGAACATCTGCTAACTGGCTTGCTCTCCTTGGCTTGCCCAGCTTACTTTGACATCGTCCTTTCGAATTTGTATCCCCTTGATCCCCCTCAGTTGTCTTAATGCTCTAGCTAAGACATCAAGTACTATATTGAAGAGATAAGGAGAGAGTGGGCAGCCTTGTCTTAGTTCTGATTTTAGTGGAATTGCTTTGAGTTTTTCTCCAGTTAAGTTGATGTTGGCTTTAGGCTTGCCACAAATTGCCTTTATTATGTTGAGGCATGTCCATTGTATCCTTAATCTCTCCAGGGCTTTTATCATGAAGGAGTATTGGATTTTTGTCAAAGGCCTTTTCTACATCTAATACGATGATCATGTGAGTTTGTTTATATGGTAGATTACATTTACTGATTTTTGTATATTGAACCATCTGTGCATCTCTGGGATGAAGCCTACTTAGTATTGGTGGATGATCTTTTTGATGTGTTCTGGGATTTGGTTTGCAAGTATTTTATTGACTACTTTTGCATATATGTTCATAAGGGAAATTGATCTACAATTCTCTTTTGTGATTGAATCTTCATGTAGTTTGGGTATCAGAGTAACTGTGGCCTCATAAAATGAATTGGTCAATGCTCTTTCTGTTTCTAGTTCACGGAATAATTTGAGGAGTATTGGCATTAACTCTTCCTTGAAAGATTAGTGGAATTCTGTGCTAAAACCATCTGGCCCTGGACTTCTTTTGTTTGGGAGAATTCTAATAGATTGCTTCTATTTCACTAGGGCTTATTAGTCTGTTTAGATTGCTTGTCTGATCTTGAATTAACTTTGTTAAGTGGTATATATTGAGGAAATTATGTTTCTTTTAGATTTTTCAATTTGGTAGAGTATAGTATTTTAGTCTGTCCTTATGATTCTTTGGCCTTCCTCAGTGTTTGTTGTTACGTCCTTCTTTCTACCTCTAATTTTGTTAGTTTGGATAGTCTCTCTATGCCTTTTAGTTAATTTGGATAGGTGTTAGTCACTCTTATTAAGTGTCTCAAAGAACCAGCTCTTTGATTCATTTATTCTTTGTATTTCTGTTTGTTTCTATTTTATTGATATCATCCCTGAGTGTGATTATTTCTTGCCATCTTCTCCTTTTGGGTGTGATTTATTCTTATTTGTTCTAGAGCTTTCAGGTGTGCTGTTAAGTTGCTAGTGTGAGATCTCCCCAATTTTTTAATGTAGGCATTTAGTTCTATGAAGTTGTCTCTGGGAACCTTCTTAATATGTCACATAAGTTTGAGAATGTTGTATATTCATTTTCATTCAATTCTAGAAAGTCTCTAATTTATTTTTTGACCCATTTTTCATTCCATAGTGAGTTGTTCAGTTTCCATGAATTTGTAAGCTTTTGCTGTTTCTGCTTGTTGTTGAAATCCAGTTTTAGTTTATGGTGGTCAGATAGTATGCTGGGTGTTATTTTAATTTTCTTTCTGTTATTATTTCTTTGTGTTGAGATTTGCTTTGTGTATGTCTTATCACATACTCAAAGGCTGCCAAATATTTTATTTTTCCTAAAGCAAATTCTCCTGTTGTCAATTATTTGATAGAGTGTCAGTATTACTTTTAAAAACAGCCTCCTTCTCTGCTCTACACCGTCCTTCAATTAGATTTTGGGAATATTGCTGTAAATAGTAAAGTCATGAAACCTGAGCCCCAAAGATCCTTTGCCTACTGTTACCTTCTCTTATAGGTTCAAAACATTGTCAGTGTTGTGTTGTTATTTACAGTTGAGAGTAGTAACTGTACTATTTCATTCATAGGTGTTTGATGGTTGCTTTACACAATATCATTGATGTTTATAAATCATCCAACAAAATAAGTGGCAGACAACCTTTAAAAAAAATCTTTGTTGTTGTTGTTATTTCTCTCATGTGCCTGTGTATTTATGTCCTACCTGTGTGGCTATGTAAACCAATGTTAGGTCGTTATAGTTTGTGTATTGGTGTAATCAAAGTCTCAAGTGTTACTTGTATATAGAAAGCATCAATTTAATAGATCAAATTAATGTACTATCCCTAGAGAATTCTATGCTCTTAAAAATACCTTACTAATAACTATTTCTATGTCAAACATTATTTTATTTATGTATATTATTTTTTTTAAGCCACAAAATTCTAATAGTACTAGGCTGACTTTAAAAATGAGGAAACTGAGGCAAAAGAAGGTTTGATAAATAACTATGCTAGGGTGCCATAGTATACCTCTGGGCTTTTAACTAAAATGCACATCTCAAGTTTTAATAGTCCTATATTTTCTCTTAAAAAAGTAAAAACATATTTGCATAATTTCTGAAATATAAAATGATACTAAAATGATTGAGTTTTCTTTTTATAATCTGGTTGAAACTTTTGTTTTATACTTAATAATCTAAAGATTTTATGCTTATTTTTCCATATATGGATGTATTGGATGTGTACATACCATGTATGGAGGCCAGGGAACAACTTAGGAGTTGGTTCAATCCTTCCACCATATGGGTACTGGGGATCTGACTCTAGTCGCCCGGCTTGGTCACAGCATCTTTACCTGCTAAGCCTTCCGGCCCTGTACTTCATAATAGGGGTTGTTTCTGAGAAAATATCTTTGTAAATCTCCTTACTTTAGTATTTATTATTTAAATACCCATCTTCATTCCCTGTCAATTGCATTTTTTATTAACACAGCTAATATGTCATTTGGAGGAAGTTTTTATATAAAGGCAAATTACAAAGTCTTCTGTTGTGTTTGATTAAGTTGATAATTTTTATGTTATTATATCAATAAATATAGAGATATAATTCATTTATTAATATAGTAGCTAGAAGATTAAATTTTAAATGTTCTTGCCACCAAAAAAGTATATACAGTGAAGGGTATGTTTGCTAGTTTGATTTAATCATTCTATATATATGTCAGAATACCATATTATACTACATAAATATAGTTATCAAGAATTAAAAATAAACTCACAAAACTGAATTCAATTGTTTTGCCTTGTTTATGGTTTGAATTTGATTATGTAGCACCTAGACGCAATGCATTTCCAACTTACCTAGAGCAAGTATTATTCAGAAGGGAAGGCAAGTGACATTATATACCTACTAATTCATTGGTTTTGTTGAAATTAAAACTAGTTTTTTTCTTAATTACTAAGATTTCTGAATTAATTACTTTCTCTCTTGCTGTGACAAAATCAATTTAAGAGAGAAAGGGTTTGTTTTGGCTCTGAGTGTGATGGTGCAGTTGTTCCCAGTGTGATAGTATGTTCAATCATTGTGGGACCGCCACGACTCAGTGTGTCGGTGAAGACAGACATAGCTGAGAAGTCATGAATCTGAGATAGCAGGTCACGATGCAGCTGCCGTCAGACCAGAGGCTGATAAATTCTAGTTCTCAGCTTACTTTTCTCCCACGTAGTCCAGGACCTCATGACCATGGAGTAGTGCCACCCAGGGTCAATAACCCTAATCTAGTAACCTTCACACACATGCCCAGAGGCTGCCATGTTCTAGATAATGATGAGAGACATGCATGGAGGCTTGTTTGCTTAGTGATTCTAGATCCATCAAGCTGATAGACAAAATTAACCAGCACAACTTCTGTAGTTTTTCCATGGATTTATGGAAGCAGGTAGCCATCGGCAGTTCAAAAATTAGTTCCTATTGAGTGATGTTTTTGGCTAACTTCAGTCACTGGGTTCTTTTCAAATCACCAAATCGCCAGACAGATATTGTGAAAAGTTTAGGTCAAAGAATGAATTAGAGGCTGCAGTACCCCCAAGACTACCTGCTTTCTGACATTGACAGCTCAGGGCTTCCCTTAGCTTCAAGAATTTGCTAGAAGGCCTCATGAACCCACTGAAAGCTATTTATATACTCCCACTTATGGTTTATTAATGGAAAAAGGTTGCATATTAAAATCAGTCAAGGAAAGCAATGTACAGACTAGAGTGTAGTAAATTACCAGATGTAGACTTTCATTGTCTTTTCTCAGCACTGATGTATAACAATTACCCACAAAGTATCACCAAGCAGCGGTCACCCAAGTCTTGCTCTTCAGGGTTTATTGGAACTCTGGGGCCTGAGGCATAGTTCATTGTTGAGGTGGCTGATCCCTGCATCGACTCAGAGCCACACTCACATACTGGATGGCTAGCTCAGGGCCTGGAGGCAGGCAGAAACCTTAGTGACTGTCAGAAGCTGAGCTCAAAAGCTGATGATTTTTGCCCTTTTTAGGAAAGGTTAAATTCTTCACTACAGAGAAATAGAGCTTAGAGATCTTACATTTGCAAATTAAAAATTCAGAGTGTTCCAAAATTCAAAGCATGATTACCCAAGTGGGAAATGGTATCCTGACCTCATATGGCAGTTTATAGTAAGTATGTAGATATATTAAAACTATAGAAATTATCTTCATATTATATATGTAAGGTGTGTGACATATATAAATTTATGTTTATAGTAAACATGTAAATATATTAAAACTATAGAAATTATCTTCAGATTATGTAGGTAAGGTGTGTGACATATATAAATATATTTTATGTTTATAGTAAGTATGTAGATATATTAAAACCATAGAAATTATCTTTCAATTGTGTAACATGAGTTCAGGTTCAGTGAGAGACCCTGTCTCAAAAATTAGGTAGAGAGTGATAAAGATACCCAACATTGACTACACACACACACACACACACACACACACACACACATGCTCGCACACGCACACGTACACACTTTTCAGTCATCACCACCGCCTTCGTCATCTTTCCCTCCTTATCACCACATTGCCACCACTATCATCCCTGTCAGTGCTGAGGCAGAATCTTACTCCATAGCTTGGCCGGCCTAGTACTCATAAAGCAGGCCGGCCTGGAACTCACGGAGAGCTGGTGGCCCCACCTCCTGAGTGCTGGGATTAAGGGTGAATACTACTACTCTAGGCTCTGATCCTTTTTTAAAGCTCTCTGTCTGCAACATTTGCTGTACCAGCCTTAACCACAAAGTGCTCTTCACCATTCCTTCCTTGACACTGTCTCCTTCTGTGCTGTCTGCTTCTATCCTCTCCCCTTCTGTGTTAGACTTTCTCTTTCCTTTGCTTATTTCTTAGGCATCAGTCCTCAGCATAGGAATACTTATTCAGATTTTACAAGTTTAAAAATTATGTTGTGCAAGGTTGTTAGCTTAGCAAACGATACAGTCAGTATTTAAACTTAGTCTGAATCCTGGGCAGAGGAGATGACTCAGCCAGTAAAGCACTCTGCACAAGCATGGGACCTGAGTTTGGATTTGAGTTTGGATCCTCAGAACTCATGTTCAGGTAGATGTTGTGTACATGTCTGTAATCCTGTCTACAGTGGGATGGGAGGCCAACCAGTCTGGCATACAGGGGGCAAACAATAAGAGACCCTGTTTTAAATAAGGTGGAGGCGAGGACTGACCCCCGAGCTTGGCCTCTGACCTCCACATGCACACACTGGCATGCACGTACCCTTCCCACCATATATTTATACTCAAGTAAGATAAACCTATACCATGTACAGTTCACCTCTAGAACATTTGTGATTTTTGTTCCTTTCCCTACCCCCACCCCCACCCCCGACTCTAGGGCCATTGATCCAGTTGTGAAGTCCAGATCCATATGTTGAGGCCCAGTGTGCTGGGTCATAGATCCATCCACTCATCACAGCTGCCTACCAATAGCTCTCTTTGTCTGTCTCAGGGATGTCTAAAAATCATAAGGTCTGCATGAGCTCATCACTGTCTCACACACCTGAAATTCTTCGTTTGTGACCGACACTTGGTAATGGGAACTGTTACTCACCTAGATACTCAGGTCTGAGTCCTTGACTCCTCCTCCTCCCTCCATTGCTGGTGTTCACTGAATCATAGTTTCCACACCCACTGCTGCCCACTCTATCCCTTCCCATCGCTGGGAGTAGTCTTGCTTCACACCTTTTCTGTGCTGTGTCTCATGTAAGCTGAGCTAGCCTCACTAACCTGCCCAAGGCGCAGATCCTGTCAAGTTCCTCTCCTGACTCAGATCTTCAGTGACATCTTGCTTTCTGCACAAGAGTTCAAAATCTGACTCTGGAAATCCAGGCCTGATTGATCTGCCATGTTCTCACTGCCACTCTGGGCCGAAGCATTTGCTGCTCCTCAGTTCCTTTGCTCCCCTGCCTCTGAGTCTCTGCTCTTTGTGAAGTGGGCTCTGTAGCTTCATGTCAGCTTGATGTCTCAGCCTAGCTGTCACCTCCTTGGGAAAGGCTTCTTGAAACTCTCACCCCACAGTGCTTTTGAGTGCCCTGAGAGGGGTGCCCTCTTGCTTCAGGAGCGCTGCCCTCTGTCTGCTGCCCTTCGCTCTTCATTCCAGCAGTGCCCCTTAGTGGGCTCAGTCTCCCTCCATCCTGGCAAGAGGGTCTTATCTTCACTTTGTGAAACTTGAAACAGTATTGTATTCTTACGTTTTAGAAATTTAGAATTTCTTACAGTTATCTTTTAATTTTTCTTCTCCCTTAATTTAAGCTTTTAAAAATAAAACCTAGAACCCTTTTCCAGCTTTTTACTTCTTTAAGCAGACTGACATTGCCCAACTTGAGAATTGATTTAGTGCCAGAAGTCAGCTGATTCTGTTTGTAAAAAAGGAAAAAAAAAGTATTTTCAGCTCTCAGCCCCAGCTACTGAACCTGACAAGTTCTGACATCTTTTCTCTTGGCTGCCTCTCACTCCTTTTCCTGTTTCCATGGAAATGGACATCAGACCACAGAAACATAGTGAGATTCTGGTGGCTAATTGCTATTGCAGATTTCTGAGTTCTGTTTGCCTATGGTGTGATTATTTCAGTGACTCTGCCTGCTCCATCCTTATGTGATACTAGCCACACATCTGAGGCAGCTCGTAGGGTTGACAGCTCTATTGTGTATCCCAGGTGTCACTGGCTGGCATGCTCACCTGTATACCTTGCCTCAGTCTCTGGGAAATTTCAGTGTTGCCATGGAGGGGCTCCAGACTTCCAGTGGAGAGGTCTGCCATCCTCCCAGGTCTGCTGCTGCCTCACTGTCTGACCTCCATCAGTTCTGTTATATTTATTTAATGATCCAGTTGCTGCTATTTATTCCCAGGCTTATTTACAAGAGACCTAGAGAAAGACTGTCCTCTGCCAGTATGCTTTAATGGGAAACATACAAATAAGGTAATAACTAATTTGAGTCCAGTAAATCAAACTGTGTTTTTAGTCATCTAAAATGGAAACTCACTTTTAATTGCAGCCTTTCCTTTTCATTCTGGACAGTGTTCAAAAAATTTTTTTGAGTGGTTGAGAATGTTATTCTGTCAGCGTCTCTTTGCTGTTTCCTTGCTATTCATATAAATACTACCCCAATCTTATAGCATAGTTTTGTGACTAAATTATAGTTTAAAATGCATTTGCATTTTCTGTTTAATGAACAAGTTGTTCTGTTGCTTGTCCAATTTGACTTTTTTTCATATTCAGACATGAGGAGGAGTTCAAGACCATTTACCTCTGTGATAGGGTTATCTCTGCTAGGTCAAGATTTCTTTGTAACTCTAAATTTAGATCTTGAAAGTCTAGGTTTTGTCAAGTGCAAGAAGGCTGGCATGCACGTATAAAAATGATTCATATTTGCTGAGCTGCTCCTTCAGCATATAGTATCTGCTGTATATCAAATGAGCTTGAGTAATTGAGACAGAATATGGACAGAATAAATCTCTTTTTTGCGTGACTATACAGAATAAAATAATAAGATTATACTGTATTTCCTATTAAGTTACAAGTATATGGACGTAGCCATATGTTTAGAGAGTTCTCATCTAAATCAGGGTTCCAGCACCAGAGTTATTAGTAGCCCTACGTAATGCGGAATGAAGGGACACTAATAATGGGTGCTTATAGGATTCTACCTTTACCTGACTAAGCTGTGATACGGGGTTCCCCACATGGCAGGAAACATGTCTATATGGGTGCACTCTGTTTGTCTTAGTTGGGTTTTACTGTTGTGAACAGTCACCATGACCAAGGCATCTCTTATAAGGATATTTATTTAGGTCACTATCATCAAGGCGGGAGCATGGCAGAGTCCAGGCAGGCATGGTGCAGGAGGAGCTGAGAGTTTTACATCTTCATCTGAAGCCTGCTAGCAGAATACTTGCTTCCAAGTAGCTAGGATGAGGGTCTTAAAGCCCACACCCACGGTGACACACCTACTTCAACAGGGCCACACCTTCTAATAGTGCCACTCCCTGGCCCTAGCATATACAAACCACCACATCATTTATTTGACATGTTCCCAGTTTATGCTTGCCTGACTACAATCAGTCACCATAGCACCGAGAGCGTGATCATATATTCTCCCTGGAATTCTACATTAAAAGATTTGTTACTTTGAAATCCTCAGGCATAGAGGGTCTCATTGCTGTAAAGAGGCACCATGACCACTATATGCTGAAGAAGCAGCTCAGCAAATAGGAATCATTTTTATATGTGCATGCCAGCCTTCTTGCACTTAACAAAACCTAGACTTTCAAGCTCTACATTTAGAGTTACAAAGAAATCTTGACCTAGCAGAGATAAGCCTATCACAGAGGTAACTCCTATAAAAGATAACATTTAGTTGGGGCTGCCTTACAGGTTCAGAGATTCAGTCCATTATCTTCAAGGTGGGAACATGACAGCATCCAGACAGGCATGGTGCAGGAGGAGCTGAGTTCTATATCTTGTTCCGAAGGCAAACAGAAGACTAACTTTCATGTAGCTATGAGGAAGGTCTCAAAGTCTATGCCCACAGTGACACACTTCCTCCAACAAGGCCACACCTACTCCAACAAGACCACACCTCCTAATAGTGCCAATAGTCCCTGGGCCGAGCATAGTGTAACCACCACAGGTGGTCTTAGCTATAGAGTCAGAGAAAGATGGAGGAGAGGGAAAGAGAGATGGAGGAAAAAGGAGGCAGAGGTTACAGGGGTGTGTGTGTGTGTGTGTGTGTGCGCGCGTGTGTGTGGTGGAGGAAGAAGACAAAGAAAAGAAAGAGGTCTCACAAGTCTTTTCTCTGGCTGTTGACTTAAGCCATTTGAGAAATGGGACTACTTCTCATACCTAGGCAATAGTTATTAAAATTAACATTTGGAAAAATGTTAAGACATTAAGAATAAATGGTAAATTATCTATTTTCTAGATTTAAATCGAGGTAGCTTTTTCTAAAGGAAAGCAAACAAACAACCCCCCTACACACAAAACAAAACCACCACCAACAACAACAAAACCCCCTAATACTCAGTTTGCTGTCTCTTGACTATAATGGACTCAGGACTTGGTTCTATCAGTTCTTCTGTGGAATAGCTATGGATGTAGGTAGGCCTACTTTAGGGACTTGTTTTAGATTCACGGCCTCAAAGCAAATGTTTATATTACTGTGTAAATAAAAATATTCCCATACTTGTAATTTTAACCAGAAAAAGATTCAAGATTAAAACATTATATTATAACCCATGGCCCTACTATGAAAATAAGCCGCTGTTGCCTTTTTGATTATCAATTAAAAAAAAAAACATGAATAGACTCATTTCCATCTTAAGGTAAGGACCCTAGAATTGCTCTACCAACTCTGTCCATCCTCATGGCCCCACCCTCCAGCTACTCCTTTTCAGGTAGGTATCGTAGACTCACACTGCCAGCTCAGCCCAGTCTGCCCTCGGTTCCCACACATCCACTTCCAGTTTAGACTCACACTGACAGTTCCATTTTCTGTTGCCTAAGAAGTACACAGAATCTTTCCCAGAGGCTGGAGGATTGACTGTAACCTAAGCTCCATTCATCTGTGTGTAACCTGATATGCTGGGGTAACAGAAATTGGAAATCCTAACCAAATTAATGAAATATAAACAAACAAGCAAATAAAAACCATACAAAGAATTAATGCAATGGAAGCTTGGTTTTTGGAAAGATCAATAAGATCGACAAACCTCTAGTCAGATTAACCAAAAGAAAGAGAGGATCCAAATTAATAAAAGAGATGAAAACAACATATACTGAAGAAAATTGAATATTCTTCAGACACACTTTAGAAATCTTTATTTCACCAAACTGGAAAATCTAAATGAAACTGATGCATTATATGATCTACTAAAGTTAAATTAAGTTGAAGCCAATAATTTACATAGACACATAGCATCCAGTGAAATAGAAGTATTAATTAAAAATCTCTCAACTGGAAAAAACAACCCAGAGCAGATGGATCCAGTGAAGAATCTATTAGACCTTAAACAAACAAAACCACCTAGAACCCTAAAGCCAATATTAGTTTTAAACTATTCTACAAAATAGAGAAGGAAGAAACATTTTGAAATTCCTCATATGAAGTCAGTATCATAATAATGATACCAAAAGCAGAAAAAGGCCCAACAATAAGAACAACAAATTACAAGCCAGTATATCTGGTAAACATAGGCATAAACATTCTTGATAAAATACTTGCACACCAAATTTAATAACACATCAAAAAGGTTATCTGCCATGATCACACCAGCTTCATCACAGAGTCCCAGGGATAGTAGAATATAAATAAATAAATAAATAAATAAATAAATAAATAATGTAACTTATCATATAAATAGATTAAAGTACAGAAACCACATGATTATCTCATTAGATGCAGAAAAGGCCTTTGACAAAATCCAACATTCCTTCATGATAGAAGTCTTGGAGATTTTAGGTATACGGGGGCATATCTCACTTAACATAATAAAACAATATATAAAAAGCTGCATCTTGTTAAATGTTGAAAAACCTAAAGCATTTCCATTAAAGTCTGGTACAAGATAAGGATGTCTGTTCTTCTCCTTTCTGTTCAACATAGTACCTGAAGTCTTAGCTAGAGCAATAAGGACTTATAAATAAAAAAAGAAGTCCATAAAAGGTACACCAGAAATTTCCTATAGTTGATAAATACATTTAGCAAAATAACATCCAGTGGTCTCTTGGCTGTTGATTTTTGTGTCTTTTATGCACTTTTGTCATGGAGTCTAGTTTTTCTAATAATAATATAGCTATTCCTGTTTGGTTTTGGTTTCTGTTTGTATGGAATATACTTCTCTGACCTTTCGTTTTTAGTCAGTGTATATTTTTATTAATAAAGTTAGTTTCTTGTAGTCAGCATCATGTTGAGTCTTATATTATTTTGTCTATTTAGGAAATACATATCTTTTAATTGGAAAATCTAGTTCAGTCTGACTATAAAGTCAAGTGAGATCTTTTTTCGTTTTTCTTTTTGGCATGCCTAATTGGATTCTTATATACTGTGGTCCAGATAGACTGCAGTTCCTTTCTCAGACATAGACCTTGACCCAGGTATAGCCACATGAAGGCAGAAAAATTATAGACATGGAGATAAGTTCTAACTCCTCAATGCCTTACAGAGCAAAACAAGGCCACAAGGGCAGAGAAGTGGGGAAGGAAGAACTCAGATAAGGGAGTTAGAGAGACTGTTTTCTTGTTTTGTTTTTCGAGACAGAGTTTTTCTGTATAGCCCTGGCTGTCCTAGAACTCACTCTGTAGACCAGGCTGGCCTCGAACTCAGAAATCTGCCTGCCTCTGCCACCCAAGTGCTGGGATCAAAGGCATGCGCCACCACTGCCTGACGAGAGACTGTTTTCTTAAGCTCTGATTGCAATGCTATTTTTAGTAGCTAGCCACACAAAATTCTTATATAGGTAAGCATAAATTACCATCACATTTAACTTTATTGTAAAGCTAGTTTCCAATGATGAGAGCTTATTGATTGGTTTAAAGATGAAAGTTATCCCTTTCTTCAGGTAGTACCACAGTACAAAGCGCATGAAGCTAAGTGAAGGGTGCAATATTGGGGAAATTGTGGTAATTTTCTGAGTACATTTTTGATATCTAAAGTGAAGATCATATATTTCAGAGAATTGTTAATAAATGTGACAATGTATCTCAAGTGCAAATGAGAACAATCATTCAAAGTGCATATATCATTTACTAATTAACCAATACATTTTTATGGAGCCTTGGATGTTACTTATTTCTATGTAATCTTAACGATCAGTTCTTAAGAGAGCTGTGTGAAGCACTATAGAATTGTATTAGCTTTTTGGAGACAATAAAGCCCACAGTGGCATAATAGCGACCTTAAAATATATAAAGGCCTTCCATAGAAAGCAGGGATTGGTTGCTATGACTCAAGAGAGTGGAACTATGATTCAAATGTGGAATGCTACAGGAAGACTTTTAGCTCATTAAAGTCAAGCAATTTCCAGAAATAGAAAGAACAGTGTGAGTGGAGCTATTTGTAAATAGTTATATCAGTTTTTCAGAATGTGTCAGGCATTGGGGATTTGATTTATATTAAAAATCTTGATGGCTCAGATTCACTGAAGCCTAAGCCGTACAAGCCCTTTTCATCTGATTGGGCATCACAGCACTCTCAGTCACCTCGGTATGCACTGCTGTGGCTGTATAACTGTGCAGTGGATCAGTGAGCCGATCATTTTCTCAGTCATCATTTGGATATTTTACTGCCCCTTTCTATAGTTCAGTACTGATTTTTGGCTGGTTGTTTGAGTATTTGTTATTTATTGATCACAGGGAAGAGAGACTATAGCTAGTCCCTGCTTGGTAAAAAGAAAGAGCAGTGTCGACCTTCTCATTAGTGGCAATGTTGGCATCTGGGCCAGTGGTGCCTTTGTCGGGGGTTCTACTTTGTACATCTTACATTTTCAGTAGCATTCCTGGCTACTAAATAATGAGATACCAATAGGGCATGAAATAAACCAGTTGTGACAATAGAAGATGTCACAGAGATTGTCAGATGCCCCTTTGGAGGCCTTTGCCCCTTGTTGAAATCATTGATGTCAGGAGTAGCTCACTTGTGGTCCTCCTGCTTCCTCCTCCTTTCCTTCATCAAGTCCTACCTGCATGTGCTACAAAGGAGACTAGCATGGCTGTCCTCTGAGAGGCTGTACCCAGTGGCCAACTAAAACATGCAGATCCTACAGCCAACATTAGACAGAAGTCAGGGACTCTTATGGAAGAGTTGGGGGAAGGATTGAAGGTCCCGAAGGGGATAAGAATGACACAGGAAGACCAACAGAGTCAACTAACCTGGATCCCTGGGAGCCCTCAGAGACTGAGCCACCGAATAAAGAGCATACATATGGACACATATGTAGTAGATGTATAGCTCAGTCTCCATGTGGGTCCCCAAGCAACTGGAGTGGGGACTGTCCCTAAAGCTGTAGCCTGTCTGTGGAATCCATTCCCCAACAGAACTGCCTTGTCTGGCCTCAGTGAGAGGATGGGCCTACCCTGCAGAGACTTGATACACCATGGTGTGTGTGGGGCAGGGGAAGCCTAGGGGGGAACCCTCTCAGAGGAAAAGGGAAGTGGGGATGGGAGGAGGAACTCTGTGAGGGGAACACCAGGAAGGGACAATATTTGGTATGTAAACAAACAGACAAACAAATAAACAAAAAAGTAACTCACTAGAGTAAAACCATGCCAACAGACTGTATTTTTCTTAAATGAAAGCTCATTTTAAATTGTTTAAGATGAATCCTGCACTGGTTTGATTTGCGTGCTGAGGCAGGTATATAACTTTTAGAGTGAAAGTATTATCTGTATATTGGTTATACATTTTTATCTTGCTTTGAAATATAAATTCAAGTTGATTCTTTGGTTTTAGCTTCTTAGTAAATGAAGGTTTTCCTTGTATGCTGGTAGAATTTCTTACACTAGGTTTTTACTCTGAAAATGCTTTAAAAATCATTATGTGTTTCAATACAGATGTGAAGAGTTCAAAATGGGCTGGTAGAAACAGTAATGCTTAACTCTTGGTGACACAGACACATGAGGCATGCTAGCAGAAGGAGGAACAGTCATGATAAGCTGGCCGAGAATTCTAGAAGCAGTTAAACCTCTGTGGATATGTGCATTTAATGTCTAGTTGTGTCTTGGTCTGGGGTTTAATCATCACATAACAGGTGTGGTTTTATGAGTAACCATGGAATGCACCAGCCATATTGGCAGTTGGTCACTTTGACTCTTCTTCCTGGGGTTTAGGTTGATATTTCCTGTTGTTTAAATCTAATTTCTAGCTTTTACAAATCTCTGCTTGCATTGTATTTTAACTCTGCATCTTCTTGTCTCATCATACTTTATAACATATTATACTGAACTATTTATGATTTGGGTTTAATTGTAGTCTAGCGATTCTTACATTTTAATAGATAACACTTGCATATATATTGTGATGAAGTTGTTTCTAAAATATAGTGGGCTTACCAAACATTATTATAAAGATGCATCTGTCAGCATTTTCATTATAAGCCCTAATTTATTTTTAAGAAGTTTTTTGACTTGTCTATTTCTAAATTGCTTTGGGTTAAAACCATGTATAGAAATTGTCAGCTGGAATCCAAGTTTTGTTACACTGTAAAAAGAAACATTGAAGCTCGTGTTTCCAACCACTTTCTGTCACAGTGTTTAAACACTCATATTTTCAGTGGACTCAGGTGCTTTATACTTGATCTTTATTTATTTCCCATAAGCCCAAGTGAGGAAATGGAAACTGACAGCCATTAGGATAGCACTGCTTCCTTTCCTGCTCCATGCTATAAAAATTTTGATAGACTTATTTGAAACATATTTACCAAGTCGATACAATGGATATTTTGTTACAGCCATCTTAGAGCTCAGGACTACCTAAAGCCCTAGATAACTAGATCCAGCTTTCCTGTGAGCATGGAAACTTGAGTAACTTTCATCTGGTCGATGCTTGCTTGGTGAATACTGCTGGTGGTGTTTATTCCTTTTGTACTGTCTCACGTGGTGCATGCAGTCCCTAACTTAGGTGTGTGTTGTCACTCCGTCTCTTGAGATGATTAATAGTTGCTTCAGCAATAGTGATCTCCTCACCTTCCACTTGCTTAAAAACAAAAGTTGTTATTTTCAACCTGGGATTTGGATCATCTTATGAAAGTGAACTTCTGGAGAGTGAATTTTTATTTTCAGAACTTTATTATTCATACAATATATTTTGATCATAATTTCCCCTCCCTCATCCCCTACAAGATATTCCCCATTCATTGTTCCACCTATCCAATGCTTTTCTCTCTCTCTCTCTCTCTCTCTCTCTCTCTCTCTCTCTCTC
Organism: Grammomys surdaster; assembly: GCF_004785775.1. NCBI lineage: Eukaryota > Metazoa > Chordata > Mammalia > Rodentia > Muridae > Grammomys > Grammomys surdaster. The sequence goes on from NW_021620970.1 coordinate 7,456,861, forward strand.
TCTCT
>NW_021620970.1:7456875-7469059 GCF_004785775.1 Grammomys surdaster
TCTCTCTCTCTCTCTCTCTCTCTCTCTCTCTCTCTCTCTCTCTCTCTCTCTCTCTCTCGATACTGTTGATGGGTTGTTAGTGAGATCGCATAGACCCCTCCCTCCAAACTGTACAAGCTAGTGCCATTGTTCTTTGTTGGCCACCAGGACGTGACAGTAAGAGCCTACTGCTGAAGTCAACACATGTTGGAGTCATAGGACATGGACAAATGTAGCTCGTGCTAACTTGGGTGCTTTATCCCCGATGCCCAGCACTGAAAGAAAAATCATTATATAAGAAAACATTTCAAGTTCTTCAAACTTTCAAAAGTAAAGAGGAATAGAACATAGCACAATTTATGAATATAGATTTCATTTGTATGGATTTTCTTTTAAAGAATTTTTATTCTTTTCTCATAGAATAAATCCCGACTTCAGCTTCCTCTCCCTCCACTCCACTAATTTTATGCATTTTTAAGAGAAAAATATTTAAATTAATAAAATAAACCAATTTTAACTGGGAGTTTTATAAAGCAGTGCAATATAAATGATACTGGTAAATTATCAGATGCTGTGCAAACTTGTTGAGAGAGAGCTCAGGGAGTGATGAGGCCCTTCCTTGTCTCTGACAAAACTTCCTGTACCTGGCTCTATAATGGATAAAGGGAAAACAAAAGCTGCTAACTGCATTTCCATCCCTTATCCCTGAGAAGAGCTAGAAGTAAACCATTTTTAATTGGCTATTTTATTTATTTACATTTCAGATGTTGTCCCGCTTCCTGGTTTCCCCTCCACAACCCTCCGTCCCATCCCACCCCCTTTGCCTCTATGAGGGTGCTCACCCACCCACCCACTCACTCCTGCCTCACTGCCCTAGCATTCCCCTACACTGGGGCATCAAGCTTCCACAGGACCAAGGGCCTCTCCTCCCACTGATGCCAGAGAAGGCCATCCTTAGCTACATATGTAGCTGGAGCCATGGGTCCCTCCATGTATACTCTTCAGTTGGTGGTTTAGTCCCTGGGAGCTCTGGGTTGGTCAGGTTATTTGATATTGTTGTTCTTCTTATGGGGTTGCAATCCCCTTCAGCTCCTTCAGTCCTTCCTGTAACTCTTTCACTGGGGTCACTGGGCTCATATTTGCAAGATGGTATAATAGGTGGTGTGTGTGTGTGTGTGTGTGTGTATCTCAGTTTGCTCATGGGGCACTCAGGGACTGCTGTGAAGGGTCAGTTTGTAGTGGAATGACTGAGGCTGAATTCCCTGGAGGCCCAGAGCTCCGGAAAGCTCATGTCAGATGATCAGGTAGTCAGGAGTTCACTTGGGAGAACTGGCCACATTTGTACATTGCATTTAGGAGTACTGACTGCTTTTCCAGCCTTTGTCAGAAGAGATTATCACTGGGCATTATTCTGAATGTTATCCTCAGCTCAGGTGAATACATTCAGCATTCACGTCCATCCTCAGACTGAGTGCTCTGCTCTGAAAAGGCAGCTGAGATGAAGGTTCTGGCTGGCGACTGCTCACACTGCCCTCTCTCACTGCTCACCACTTTAACTGGCAATCTCCAAAGTAGTTAAACTAGACTCTAGGCAAGTCATCTGACTAGTTCATGTTTCAGGACTTTTTTTTCTTTCAAAATTCTTTATATGATCCCAAGGCTCTTACTGTATTTAAAAGTGTGAAATAAAAAGTATATTGTAGATTCTCAAATAACCAGAAGACTTGAGTTTTACTAATTTGTTCTTTTGAGATTTACGGCAATGATTTGAAAACACTTAAAACTGCTGAACTCAGTGGACTACATTAGTAGGTTTTTTAGTGCTTTATTAATTTCACATTTCCAGGATGTCTCCTTGTCACTATCGATTCAGTGCATCATATTTTAAATTTAGGATCATGTTAGCTTTCTGTTTTTCTGCATCTACACTCTCCAAGTAGAAAGAGTTCTTCTTGTAGACTACCAGGACAAACGACTTTTGGAATCTGAATGAGTCAGCAGATCAGAGTTCAGGTGCTGGTGCTTCCCAGGGTTTTTCCGTTTCTCTGTCAGTTTTGGACTTTTTTTTTAGTAAGTGATCCATTTCATTCTCCTGGCGTGCTATTGAATTTGTTATTTGCTTATAATTTAAAATCTTGGGCAATAGATAAGGCTGAATGAATGTACTATTTGCTGCTTAAGTCCCAAGGTTGGCTCCTCAGTACTCAGAGGACCCCAGGTGCAGCGGAGTCCCATGCCGTCCATCCCAGTTCTGAGAAGCAGGGTCCTAGCAGCTTGCTGGCCAGCTGTTAGGCTGATCTTTGAGCTCCATGCTTAATGGGAGATGTCCTTGAAGAGAACGTGGAAGCGAAGGACCACGACACTTGTAGTCAGCCTTTTGCCACCGCCATGCACACGTACACGCGCGCGCACACACATACACACACACACACACACACACACGCACATGCACACGCACATGCACACGCACACGCACACCACAAGCACAGGCTTAAATAAACCAGAAAAAGTATATTACCCCCCCTTTCTCTCTTCCCATCCTTCCTTTCTTGTATGTGTTTTTGATGCATGCATTGTCTAAGTGTGCCAGATTTTCCTGGGTGCATGTGGAGGTTAGAAATTAACATTTTGGAAGTTACCTTCAATTCCTTCTCTATCTTGTCTGTCTATCTATCTATCTATCTATCTATCTATCTATCTGAGGTTTGGTTTCTGTTCTCATACCTGGACTTACTATTTTGGATAATAGGTTTCTGAACTTTTTCTGACTGTCCCCCCATCTCAGCGCCACCACACCTGAGATTAAACTCAGCCCTTCCAGCACATACTTTACCCGTGGAGCCATCTCCTAGCCCCTTTTCTTATTCCTATTTCTTTTTCTTAGTGAGATTCATCAACATGTCATTTTATTATCCATTTTTACAAAAAGGTCTTATGGTTTTATTGATTAAATTTATATGTTGTTTTCTTTGTTTTACTGCAAAATAACATGAATAAAATGGAAGAATGAGAAGTGAAGATTTCGATGGATTTGATATGTTGTGTGCAGTCATGCAGTCAGGATCTAAAACAAGGTAAAGAGCCTTTCCAAGATGAATGCTGGTACAAGAATTGGTTTTCAGCCTCTCCAAGGTTGTCAACCCTGCTTCCTCCCATCTTGGGACCATTGTTTGGTTTCTTTTTGCTTATTTCTGCTGGTCCCTGGGCCTCAAATAGGCGGACTAACTCTGTGATACAACAGATAAATAATTTGGTAGCAAAACCTACTCAGATAGATTATCATAAGTTAGCTATGGAGGACCACGAGACTCAAGATGAGGTTGTTACTCTATCCAGGGTGTTTCCAAAACCCATCTCCACCCAACCTAAAAGGGGGGACTTCTGCCCCTAGACCAAGCAGAGAGGGGCCACCCAGAACCCCCTCTGACTGGCGATCTGAATTCTTGCTTAGGCTGCGAGGCTAAGCACTGCAAGGGAATATAAATAAAAGTTAAAAATATCTCTCTGGGTTCCCTGAGGGACAAGCCTGACTGCATAGGGGTTGATGTCAAAAGTACCCCCTCTCCAGGAAAAAGACATCGGGATGGGTATGACCCTCATGCCTCACTGGACAATGACAGGGGGACCGGAGCCATTACAAGGTCCCCTTCAATTACTGGAGGTCAGGTCTCTATCCCCGCCTTCGTAAGTTTAGAATTGCCACAGCCCTTCTATACTTAGAGAAGGGAGGAGATGTCAGGGGCAGCCCTGCTTACCCACTGAAGGCCTAAAATCAGCCATAAGCCTAAATTCAGCAATAGGCCTGTCATACATGTATACTAACACCAAGTCTTGGGTCTCAGTGGAAAAACATTGAAACAGATGGCTATAAGCTAATGTAAACAGGCAGCTTTTGTGGAAATTTACCAGCCTGAGTAGTCATAGACCTTGTAAATAGGTAGCCTTGGCAGACAATACCAACTTAGATAAGGTCAAGCGAGTCATAGGCAGAGTCAGTGGCTTGTCTTCTGAACCTTCACCCAGCCGATACCCGGTTCTGAAGATATCTGTATTCCCGCCCTGAACACCCACACTCCAGTGTCATCCCCTTACCCACATCCTGACTTTCTGTGTTTATAACCCCTGTGTGAATGAATTACGATTTGAGAAAAAATAAATTATAAAAAAAGAGCTTTTCCAGTCACAGGAAGACCCCTGCACCACAGTTCCCTCCCTCACTTCCAGAAGCAACCACTTTCTGAGTATTCTTTGTCATAGAGTAGCTTTGTCTTTGGCCAACATAACATTTTTGACATTCGCATGGCTTCTATGTATTAGTAATTAAAAAATCTGGACAGTGCTTCATCTTAAGAATACACTGTAATTTGTTAATTGTTCTTCAGTTGATGGATAGCTGTAGTGTTTACACCTTTAGGGGCTATTTTGAGCGTAGCCATTATTACAATTATACATCCCATGTGCAGACCTTTTTGTGGACACGTTTCTCTCTCTTCCCCCCTCTGTCTATCTTTCCCTCTTTCATGTCTAGCAGTAGAAATGATATCTTCGTGTGTTTCTAGGCTGACATTTCTGAGATGACCAATGGACTTGAGCATCTTTGATGGGTTTATACACTGTTAGAATACCTGCTTCTGTGATGAGGCTTTTACTTATTTTGAAAACTGTAAAGCTTCAGAGGTTAGTTTATATTCTCTGTGTGAGTCTTTTCTCCTATGTGTCCTAGAAAAGAAAGTAGAAGGATGGAAGAGAAGACAGAAGGAAGGAGAGAGAGGGAGAAAGGAAAGATTCTGAGATATTTCTTATAACTTCCTTATTTATTTTCTAATATCTTAAGAGTTCTGTTCATGTTCATGAGGGATATTACTCTTTAATTATCCTTTCTATAATATGTTTGAAGTGGTTTGTTTTTAACTTTGAATTTCTAGCCTTTTCACTTTGTATTTTATAAATTTTTTTACAATTAATTTTTCTGCTTTCTCAAATTTATTATGATGTTCTAATTTTTTTGTAGCTGAATCTTTTACATTATAACTTTCATCTATAAATACTTCTTTGGATATTACTTTTGTTATCTCATTTTATATATAGCTGTGCATCACCAAAAAGCTTATAGTCTGTGAAATGGATTATTAGTTACTGATCTCATTGAATATCATAGGATGTGGGTACAGAAAGCTAAATGGCGTGACCTACTAGAATCTGGGTCACATTGTATATCCATGGTAATTCCTGTTGCTCCTAGAGCCATGCTGAGTAATGCAGCTCAAGAATAAATGAAATTAAATTTAATGAGAGAAAATGATGCAATTAAGAGGTAAACACGAATCTGCTGCTCCCACCACATGGCATGTCACATTAAGCTTAAAACAAAGAAACAAAAAGAGTACACTCTAAAATAGTGGTAAAATGTATACCTCAGTAAATACATATTCCAGACATTCTCTTACTCTACAGCATCATGTCCTGTAAGGGATCCTACACACTATTTCTATTCTGCTGTACATGATGAGTTTGCTTGCATCACCATGACAACCTAGGAAGGCATTGTACTGCAACCTTCAGGTGGCCAGTGTCAAGAAGTCATAGGTTTTATCTTCAGTGTAGTTCTATGGAGCTTTTTGCAGCTTCACATGGTTGTAGATTTTGTTCATAGTTTAAAAACAAATGTCACTGCAGAAATACTCTGTATCTTGATGTCCTAGCCAACTTTTATGTCAACTTGACAAAAACTATAGTCATCTAAGAGGAGGATACCTTATTTGAGAAAATGTATCCATAAGATTGGGCTGTAATCAAGACTGTAGAGCATTTTCTTAATTAATGATTGATGAGGGAGGGCCAAACCTGGGCAGGTGGTTCTGGGCTCTACAAGGAAGCAGGCTGAACAAGCCATGAGGAGCAAGCCAGTAAGCAGCACTCCTCCATGGACTCTACATCAGCTCCTGCCTCCAGGTTCCTGTTGTTTTTGAGTTCCTGTCCTGACTTCCTTTGATGATGAACAGTGATGTGGAAGTGTAAGCAAAAAAGTTCTTTCTAAGTTACTTTTGGTCATTGTATTTTATCATAGCAGTAACCTTAATACATTGAGTCTCAGGTGGGGCTCCACCTCCACCAATGGTTCTTTAGAGAGTCAAAGACTCTTCTAGCTGTCTTCTTTCCATGAATTTTGATTATTTATAGATTTGGTCTTAGACCTGTAAGTAATAGCTAGGAAAGATAAGACAAGATGATCAGGTGACATACAAATTTTATAGTCCCCGCCATACCAGTTATGGCTCAAAATTCCTCCCTCCCTCCCTCCCTCCTTCCCTCCCTCCTTCCTTCCCTCTCTCCTTCCTTCCCTCCCTCCCTCCCTCCCTCCCTTCCTTCCTTCCTTCCTTCCTTCCTTCCTTCCTTCCTTCCTTCCTTCCATCCTTCCACTTTTGCTTCCTTCCTTCCCTCCCCCTTTTTTCTTTCTTATTGAAATTTTGAAATGATAATTCTTTGGAGTTAATTAGGTCTATCTTGTGTGTTTGAAGTTTAGCAGCCTCTCTGGTTTTGATTGACTAGTTGTTCATGGTTCAATTAACAATGTCTGTGGACAAATGTCATATGTCTGGAGCAAAAGTAAGGCCAAAATTGTACCCACTAGACAGCTACTTCTCTGGGTCTCTTTCTGTCATTTGTGGTAGTAGGTAGTAACTTGTTTGTTTGTTTATTTATTTATTTATTTATTTATGTGTTTTTATTTAATACATATTTTTGTGTGTATGATGTTTGTTGTTTATATATGTAGTGGTATGCTTTCCCATATGGGCATTCATGGAAGCCAAAAGTTGACACTTGGGTATCTTTCTCCATCAGGAGCATTATTCTCCATGGTTTCTGCTTCAAGGTCTTGTGAGTTCCTGCCCTGACTTCCTTCATCTGTGGATTATATAGTAACTGTAAGCTAAAATAAACCCTTTCTTGCCTACATTGCTTTCGGTCAGAATGTTTTAATCACAGTGACAGAAAGGAAAATAGAACAGGATCCATAGTTCAGCCTCTGTAATGGTTTCACATGGCAAACCAGGAAGAACAGAGCAAAGTCAGCTGTTAGCTGCTCCAAATGATGGGGCCTTAGGAATGATATACCACTCCTGCCTTATTTGGGTGTAGCAAGTAACAAGTAACATCTGACCTTTGGAATTAAAAGTATGGTTCAAATAACTGAAGAAGCTGAATATTGTGATACAGCCTATAATTTCCATGCTCAGGCACTGAGGCTGGGAGACCAGAATTTTGAGGCTAGTCTGGGCAACGTAAGAAGACCTAGTTTCAAAAACAAAACAAAACAAAAAATCAATTACCCAGAAACCAACCCTGAAAACTGCAGGGGACTGGCATGTCTCTATTCTGAGTCTATTGCTTAGATGTTTTCCCATAATACTTTTACCTGAGAAGAACTTCTCTAGTTTTAAAAATCAGGATGAATAAACAATTATAATCTTGGCTAGGCACAAAGACATTTTATATGTTTATTGCTTGTGTGATAAGTGTCAGCCACATGCTTTACAAACTATCCTGGTGAAAATAAACTATTCTCAATAAACAACTTGCAGTCACTGTGTTTCATAGGATTAGTGTATGTTTCTGTCTTACTAACTTTAGTTAATTCTTGGAAATATAGTGTGATTTCTTGGGCACTTGCTTTTTTCCATTATAAATATTATAAACAATATTTGTCTGAAAGTTATTTTATGCATGTAATCTTGAAGAAATATATTATTATCTTGCCTTTTCAGTGCTGAGTATTGAACCTAAAACCTCATGCAGATGACGGAAGTGCTCTACCACCAAACACTATCCCTAGTCCACCTTCAATGTTGTTTTTCTCTCCTGACTTTTTTGACATACTTTTCACCATTCGGCCCATTACCCTAACTTTGAAAAACAACAAAAACATAAATGTCAAAAGCTCTGTAATGACAAACAATATAGTAACATAAGGTATATTACTGTTAATATGTTGTACATAATCATGTAAGTTGCCCAGTATCTACAATGTGTATCTATGAGAGGGTGTGGACACTGGAGGCCAACCTGAGTGCCATTCCAACCATGCTTCCTCTCTCGTCCTAGAGCCTTTGTCATGGCTCCTTCTTACACATCCAGTCTCATTGCTGTCACGTGTAACCAGTCTCAGAGTTTTCCACTTTGAGGCTCTTATGAATAAAGCTGTAAACATTCTTGTGTGTTTCCAGTAGTTGGATACACTCATTCGTTCAGGTGCTAGGAGGACCATTGTGGATGTGAGTTTGTATGTGTTACACATTTCTGAGCAGTTTTCTAAAGTGGACACATCATGTAATCTCTGAGTCTTAGTAAGAGTTCAACTAGCAGCACTTTGTGTGTCTGACCCATTGAAGTTCTGCTCAGTAGGTTTTGGTGTATTTTAATCTTGTAAGATTTTATCATTTTATGTGTATGAACATTTTTTTCCTGCGTGTATGTCTCTGCAAGTGTTTATATGTGTCTATGTCAGTCAAAAAGGATACCAGATCACCTGGACCAATAGTCACAGTTATGAGGCTCAGTGTGGGTGCCGGGAATCTATCCAGGTCCTCTGCAAGAGTAAGCAGTGCTCTTAACCACAGAGCCAACACTCTAGCTTGCATTGTATTTAAAAAAACATTTTTCTGCTGAATGATGCTTCTTGGCTTTTGGATGTCCTTTTCTGTAAAGTATCTGTTTTGCTTGGGACATTTTTGGCTGCTGCCTTCTTTATTCTTGACTTGTGTGAATTCAGTATATCCTTTCCACATGTGCTGTAGACGTCGTCTCAGTCTCTGGAGTGTGTTTCACTCTTCTCATGAAAAGTTTTTAATTAACTTGGGCTTATTGAAACTGTTGAAATATTTATGTTTGTTATTTAAGAAATCTTTAACTCATTATTGTGGTTCTTTTAGAAGGTTAGTTATTTCAGTCTTTACATTTTTGTCTGTGGTCACTCTCAAATTAATTTTTTCATGAGGGTGAAACATTAATCATATATTTCATATGCCTAGCAGGCTGTTCCAACACTTAATCCCAGGAACATAACGGATGTAAATCAAGTGAGTGTCCATGTGATGGGCACCCTGACGTTTGGCCACATCTCCACGAGTATCTCACCCACACCTTTACACTCTCTGCAAACACAACTCTATGCCTGCTCTTCCTAGTTATGTGCCTTCATTCTCTCCCTTTTGAGCAGAGTGTCAGTAATTGGACCCAATCTGTCTTGGGCCTCTGACATTCTGATGTCCCTCAGTTTGGGAAATTTTTTTTTTCATTTTCATTTTTAGCCATATGTCTTACTTACGAAATGACTCAGTGATGAATTGATATAAATCTTGCATGATTGCCTTTATTTAAATATAAGTATGAGAGTTTGGTAGCGTTAATTTTTGATAGCCGATCTTTAACTATTGTTGCTGCTTACAATTCACATATTCTGAAAACCACATTGAGTATATTTACTGTTACTGAATCACTTGGACTGACTTAACCTTTAGACCGTGTCACAGACACAGCAGGCACTCTTGGATTGACTTAACCCTTAGACCGTGTCACAGACACAGCAGCACTCTAGCAGCTAATAAGAAAAGAAAAAAAATGGGAAATCAGGCTTTTGGGAGGGGCAGATAAGACATTGTAGTTAATGGGTTTTACAGAAATTTCTTTTCCATCTTCTGATTTTTTTTTTAATTTCTTAAGCATCTTAAAGTTTTTACTGTACAAGGCTTTTAGTTGCTTGATTATAGTTATCCAAAGTTGTTTTTTGAGGCTATTGTGAAAGTATTTTTCCCTGACTTCTTTCCCATTTCTTTTGTAGTTTGTACATAGGAAGGCTACTGATTTTTGAGTGTTCATTTTGTATCCTTTGCTGAAAGTGTTCATCAGCTGTTGAAGTTTCGTGGTGGAGCTTTGAGGGTAATAATATCTGTAACATCATCTACAAAGAGAAATACCTTTATTTCTTTCATTTGTATCTCTCTGATCTCTTTTGTTGTCTTATTATTTTAGCTAAAACTTCAAGTACTACATTGACTAGGTATGGAGAGTGGACACACTCTTGTCTTGTTGCTGATTTTAGTGGAAATGTTTTGAATTTCTCTCTGATTAGGATGATGTTCACCGTGAGCTTGCTGTATACTTATCTTTACTAGGTTGTAGTGTGTAGTATATTTGTTTACAGTCTCTTCAGGACTTTTTTCATGAAGGGGTGTTGGATTTTGTCAAAGGCCTTTTCTGCATCTAATGAGAGGATCATGTGATTTTTGTCTTTCAGTTTATTGACATGATGGATTCTGTTTCTTGATTACACATGTAGAACAATCCCTGCATCTCTAGGGTGTTACTAACTTGATATGGTGGATGATCTTTTAGATGTGTTATTGAATTCAGTCTACAAGTATTTTATTTAAATTATTGCATTTATGCTCTTGAGGGATATTTGTCTATAACTTTCCTTTTTTGTTGGTCTTTATGTGGTTTTCCTATCAGCATAGTAGTAGCTTCATATAAAGAAGTAGCAAATATTTTCTTCAGTTTCTATTTTGTGGAATGATCTGAGGAGTGTTAGTGGTAGTTCTTCCTTAAAGAGCTGGTAGAGTTCTACACCAAATCCATTTTGGGCTTTTGTTGGGGGCTGTTTCTATTTCACTCGTGACTCTGAGTCTATCTGAATTGTTTATTCCCATTTTGATTTAACTTTGGTGAGTTATATTTTTATTCTTTTTAGGTTTTCCAGTTTGACAAATACCTTTTTAAGTACGTCCTTAAGATTCTCTGGACTTCCTTGGTGCCTGTTGTAATCTTCCTCTTCCATCTGTTATTATACTGGTGTAGATCTTCTCTCCCCATCTTTTAGTTAATCTGGCTAAGGGTTTGTCAATATTAATGATTTTGTACAGTACAGCACTCTTGGTTGGTGATTTAAATATCTTCCTTACTTTCTGTTCGTCTGCTTCAGTGACCTCACCCCTTCTCCATGCTAACCAGCAGACCAGGGCTTGCTGTATGTTTGGCAGGTCCTTCACCACTGTGTCTGTCTTCGACCTGTCATGATGCACCTTCAATTCTAACATGTCTGAATGGCAGGTGCAGTTGTTTGCTTGCCTGCTCTGAAGCTGCTGTTTTTCATGCTGGCACGCTTTTCTTAAGGGTTTCTTTTATGTGGACCTGGGTATGAAGTGCCTGGTTGTAGGCTTTTGTCCCGTTTCCTTTTATCTTGTCCACAGCCACTGAGTTTATTTTTGCTTTGATGTCAAATGCTATTTTGGTAAGATTTTCTGTTTTTATATAATTTCTTCTTCTTTTTTTCCCTCCTTTTTTTTCTTTCTGATATTCCTATTTCTTATAGGTTTTACCTTTGTAGTTAGATCTCATTTTTTTGAGCACTGTGTTTTATGCTGAAGTCTGTATACACTTTGTGAGCTTTTATCTTCAGGAACTCATGCAGATTCTTATAGTAGATGTCTGAAGGAGAGAAGGAAATAAGACACCTCCTGACCTGATGGCAGGCGGAGGAAAGCCATTTGGAAATAGAACAGAGCCCTCTGTCCTTTCAAAGTGGGTCTACTATAGATGATATCCCACCAGGGCCTCACCTGCTGGGTTTATATCAGATCCTGACATACCCGAGAGAGAGAACATATAACCACAGCCACCTCTGGCTCCTCAGAGTGGAGTGGGTGGCAGTGGTCTGACAAAGGCTTGGAAGATCATAGTTCCATAAGCACAAACTCATTACTTGACAGAGACCTCCTCACAGGTCTGTAGAATGTTCACCCACAGTTCACCGAATACATCAAAGGCTTAGTGCCCAGCAATTCTTTTCACATGGCACATGCCAGCTATCCAAAAGAAAAAAAAGTGCAGTCCACACTGAAGCAAAAGCGAGTCTGAAAATGGACAGCAGGGATCAGAAACAGACCCGGACATGGTGAGGATGTTGCAGTGATGAGATCAGGAATTTGGAAAAGCTCTGACTAACATGCTTAGGGCTATAAAGGAAGCATGTGGAACAAACAGCTATTAAAGCAGAGATGCAGATTCTAAGAAAGAACCAAAAAGAGATGCTAGTAACAAAACACTGTGACAGAGAGAGAGAGCGACAGAGAGACAGACAGATAGACAGACAGACAGACACACACACACACACACACACACACACACACACACACACACACACACACAC
>NW_021620970.1:7469069-7473386 GCF_004785775.1 Grammomys surdaster
CACACACACACACACACACACACACACACACACACACACACACACACCAGGGACAGTGAGAAGGCTCAGCAGGTAAGGACACTTGTGAAAACCTATATCAGTTGTCCCTGGAAAACACACACAGACACTAAAACCCAGCTGGATGTAGTGGCTTCAATCTGTAATCTGGCACCAAACAGGAAGTCCCCAGACATATACAGCTGATCTCCACATGGTCTCAGATCCTGGTGATTTGACTTTCTCTGAGCCTAAGAGACCCTCCTTACAGTGTATTCTTTTTGCTGAACCTAAAGCTTATGACCAACTTTCTGATGACTCTCACCATTGTCTCCAGTTTCTAGCTTCTCATTCCTAGGTCACAGTTGGTGTGATTATCTCCATTTCCATAGCCATCTGAAAACAAGGATGTGGCATTCCTGAAAATACAAAGTGTACCTTAACTTGTTAACAATTGGGAGACCCCAGTGTGGTGCTGATCCTTCACTGCTCAGCATTTCTGTCAGCCTTGCACAGCCCATGGTTTCCCATGTTCACCTTAGCATGAGTCTTCCCTTCAGTTCTTGCTCTTTCTCCTGTCCATAGCTATTTTACCTTCGAGATTCTGTTTCTTCATGACTTCTCCACCATCCTGCCATGGTTGATAACTTCCTTTCGTTGCTCTGACGTCAGAAAAAGGGCAACGGCATGAGACACAAAAGAGACATCGGAGTCTCTCTTTAATTAGCTGCATCCTGTAGAGAAAGCAGTGTGCAGAGTGCCTCCCACCCTCAGGTTTAACTTGTGTGTGTTTTATTGACTCCCACATTATCTACGTGCATGCTATCAGGAAACTGTTGCCTTAAGGGAGAAGCAAGATAGCTTGATGTGTCTATTTGAGGACTATTAGCTATTGTGAAGGTATGTTGAATTAAGTAAAAATATGGAATTGATACCTTAGTAAAGTGAAATTTGCAAGTAACATTTTCAGCGATTCTTTAGAGGTAGCCTATGGCTTATGCAGTTTGTGTATGTTTATGTAGCCCTTTAAATAGGTGAAGTCTGACTGTTCTTCATGGGTGGTAGTGATATCTCCCATCAGCCAGTTCTTTTTGTGTCAGCTTTGAATTAACTAATTAATTTAAGAATCTTCTTTTTATATTAAAACAAATTTTGATTATGTTTCTATGTGTCTGTATTGAGTGTGGGTATGTGCACATGTGTACAAGTGCCCATGAACACCATCAGATCCCCCATCATTAGAGTTAGAGGCAATTGAGTTGTGAGTGCCCCAACGTGTGTGCTAGGGATAGAACTTGGATCTTCTGTAGCATATGTACTTTTAATTGCTGAGCCACCTCTTCAGTTTCCACTTTATGAATCTTAAATACTTTTGATGAGTGAATTTTCTCACTCACTTATGTATGGAACTTGTGATGTAATTGGACAGTAAATACCTTAAACTTTGACAAGAGTTTTCCAGAGTCCATAGTTGCTAAAATCCAGGTTCTATGTAGTAATTCAACTCATTCAGACTGTGTCTTAGGTTTCTGTTGCTGTGAAGAGACACCATGATTACAGCAACTTATTATAAAGGACAACATTTAATTAGGGCTGATTTATTGGTTCAGGAGTTTAGTCCATTATCATCATGGTGGGAAGCATAGCAGCATGGAGGCAGACATGTTGCTGGAGAGATAGCTGAGAGTTCTACATCTGAATTGGCAAACATCAGGAAGATAGTGTGAGAAATTTCCTGAATTAAGCATCTGAAATCTCAAACCTCTCTCCCCAGTGACATACTTACCTCCAAGAAATCCACACCTACTCCAACAAGGCCGTTCCTCCTAGTGATGCCACTCCCTATGGACCTATGGGGCCTATTTTTATTCAAACCACCACAGTGATGGAGTAGACCATCCTATGAAGTGAAAACTTAAGGGTTCTTTAGAAAGTCAGCTATGTTGGATGGTGTTTTGCTGGGGCAAACTCATGAAGGAATGTTTCACTGAAACAGACACAGGGGAAAGAATGTTCTGTTAAAGCAAGCATGTGAAAGAATTTTTTACTAATGACACACAAGTATTGGTTTGCCTTACATTTCATAGTTGAGCTCTATTTGTCAGGACTCCGTAGAAAGAAATGTACCAAAATACTTTTGGTGGTGTGCTGCAATTTCTTGCCACTTCCGCAGACTGGAGCTGATTGACAAAGTGATGTCAGCTGAAACAGTCATGTCCTAAAGCAAGACACATATTGAGGCAAGACCCAGGGAGGACATGTGAGGCTTGGAGGGATATAGAAAAGACTCTATGGACAACGATGGAGGCTGAGCTTGGTTTGCTTTTAGAGCTAGCTGTGCAATGCTTGTTGGTCTTGTCTTCACTGATCTCTTCACTGAGAGAGGCACAGCCAAGATATTTTCCTGGCATTCCTCCCTAATCCCTTCTGTTCACTTGTGAGGAGGCTGGGGCCTGCCTGTTTCTGCTAGGTCTTGTCACTGCTGTTGCTAACCTGACTCTGGACTGCTGGTGTATCTGTGAAGTGTTTGCAAGTGGATTGAGCTACAGTCGTTAACCAGTGAACTCTACTGCTGATTTCCAGACAACACCGATGGGAGTTTCTCCAAAGAACCTTTCTAAGCAGGTCCCCTTCTCCCATATTCTTTCTTTTCCACTACCTCTGGTGGGTGGCAGGCTAGAAGGGAGGTTAAACTGTTTAAGAACCACATTAAAAATAGGATTAGAAAAAGTTAAAGTTACAATCCTACTTTCTAGAAACTACGTTATGGTGATTCTTATAACATAGACCATGGACCATGTTTAAGGGGAGATAAAAGAAACTGTGACTGGAAAGATTAAAAGATGAAGGTAGGTGTCTAAGTCATAACTTTCTCTCTTACCCAGGTTAAGTCAGTGAAGAATGGATGGACAGTAAGGATTTTGTTGGCTATTCATTTCAGGCATGAGTAGGGTTAGCTATTAACTGGAGAGATAGTGAGGAAAGAATGTAGTGAGGGAGTGGGGCAGAGAGGGAGGGAGGGTAAGAGAGAAGGAAAGGATGAAAGGAAAGAGAGGGAGGGAGAGAGAGAGAGAGAGAGAGAAAGAGAGGGAGAGAGAGAGAGACAGAGACAGAGAGAGACAGAGACAGAGACAGAGACAGATTGAAACTGATTTCCTGGCTGGGAAATGGAAGATTAGCATGGAGCTTGAGGCTTAGAGGCTTCATTCAGGCATATGTCACATATATAAATATTAAGAACCTGTTTTGTATTACAAAGAGCACAAATAGATATGTCTTCTGTGTTTGTACATCCAGAATTTAAACACGCAGTTTGGAATCTTCTGACTATGCATTTTTGAATAATTGATATTCACAATACAATTTGTCATCTGTGAAGATGTTTGATGGAACCAATTTGCATTTAAACATTCATGATGGTTCTGAGCAAGAGAAACACACAAAAGCATAAAGCACTTAATTATGTTTCTTTAAAAATAAATGTCAAGAAAAGCATTTAAAAATAAAATTCATGCATAATACACAACCTTTTATGTTCCACGAAGGATAATAGAATTACTTTATATACATTAATGCATGTACTGTATTGAAAGTATTTATGCAGTTTTCACCCTTTACCTATAGCTTAAATATTTGTATTTTGCAGCCTTTGTAAATGACCCCAATCTGTTTTCTTTTAGCAGGTTCTCTATCATATCTCTGTGTGTAATTACTGAGGTATTTGAGCAGCAAGTTAGACTTATACTTGTGCTTCTCTTTGTTGTCAAGTGGTGTAGCTATGCCCCTCTCCTAGCTTCATGTGCCCTTTTAAAAAAACAATAACAATGCACTGATTAGGGCTGTTAGCATGCACGGAGGTATGGAGACACCCTGTGGAACAGGAGCAGGGCCACACCCCTGCAGAAGGAAGGTTTCCTTTCTCAGTAGCCAGCCACTGCCTGTAATTCCTTAGCTAGAGGTAGGGCCTCATGAGCATCTCCTGCATCCATGAGCATCTCCTCCATCCCTGAGCATCTCCTCCATCCCTGAGCATCTCCTCCATCCATGAGCATCTCCTGCATCCCTGAGCATCTCCTCCATCCCTGAGCATCTCCTGCATCCCTGAGCATCTCCTCCATCCCTGAGCATCTCCTGCATCCCTGAGCATCTCCTCCATCCATGAGCATCTCCTCCATCCCTGAGCATCTCCTCCATCCCTGAGCATCTCCTCCATCCCTGAGCATCTCCTCCATCCATGAGCATCTCCTCCATCCCTGAGCATCTCCTCCATCCCTGAGCATCTCCTCCATCCATGAGCATCTCCTCCATCCATGAGCATCT
>NW_021620970.1:7473396-7532508 GCF_004785775.1 Grammomys surdaster
ATCCATGAGCATCTCCTCCATCCATGAGCATCTCCTCCATCCATGAGGATCTCCTCCATCCATGAGCATCTCCTCCATCCATGAGCATCTCCTGCATCCGTGCTGCAGTGCTTACAGCTTGCTCTTGTGTTGGTCTTGCGTAGGCACTCATGCTGTCTTATTGTGTAGCATGCGTTCCTTTGTTGTGTGAGAATTTAGATCTTTGGCCATTTAGAAAGAATTTTCATTCTCTCATGGATGTTGAGCTTTTTTTACCTCTCCCATAAATATCCCATAGTCTTCTCTTTTTTGTAGGGAAAAACAGAATATCAATAGCGAATTGGAATTTTACTAGTTTTCCATTAGGAATGAAAAAAATTAGCTTCTAAAAATGAATTGGTGTTTCTGTCTCTTCCAAAACTAATATGTTAGTGTTGGTTGATTGGCTATTGACTTTGAGTTCCACTTCTCCTTTCCTCTGGTTTATGGCTGCTTGTATGGCCCATCGGCTTGTGGTGATCTTAGCTGATGTGAGTCAGGGGCTGAGAGTCAGGGGCAAAATATTTGTTTTTCTCCTTTCAAATGTTTATACCTAGTACATCTTCTGTTTACTACAGTAAGAGGAAAAGTGAGAAAGTATGTCAAATAAAAAAGAGAGATTAATTCTGTCTTATATTTTATTTTAGTTAAAAGCATAAATGTACATATATATATGTATATATATATGTATATATATATATATTGACATTAAAGGCATGCAGCTCTACACCCAGCTTGTAAAAAGTATATATCTTAAAACCATAAAGCAGTGTTTTGTTTTTTTAATTTTTGAACACTAATATTTTGGGGGCTAGGATACTGACTTAGGTAGGGTTTCTGTTGCTGTGATGAAACACCACGACCAAAAGCAAGTTGGGGGAAGAAAGGGTTTATTCAGCTTTTACTTCATAATTTCTGTTCATCACTGAAGGAAGTTGAGACAGGCCGGGCAGGAATCTGAAGGCAGGAGCTGATCCAGAGGCCATGGAGTAAGCGTGGGTGATGCTTACGGGTCTGCTAATCATGGCTTGCTCTGCCTGCTCTCTCACAGAACCCAGAACTATCAGCCCATGGGTGGCTCCACCCACAATGGGCTGAGCCCTCCCACATCAATCACTAGATTAAGAAAATGCTCTAGAGGCTTGCTGTAGCTGGTTCTTATGGAAGCATTTTCTCAGTTGAGACTTCTTCCTCTCTGATAACTCTATCTTGTGTCAAGTTGACATAAAACTACAGACAAACAGTAATTAGATGATACATATCTACTTAATTTCACCCAGGTCAAAGCAAGGTGATACTGTTTCCTAAACCCCTTCTTCCCAGTGTTTCCCAAAAATCGTGTTGCTGAAGTCAAATACCCAGGTCCCTCTCCCCTTCACCCCTCCATCCCTCTGTCTCTCCCTCCTTCTCTTTCTAGTGCCAGGGATATTCAATCCAGAGCTCCGTGTATCTAGGAAGACACCCTCCCAGTGATCATTCTCAGTCTTAAGGCTCATTCATAATTTTTTTTCTTCAGTTATTGTACCTATAGAATATCAATTAGTCCGCTGAGTTTGCTTTCCAAATGTGTCTGAAGTCTGGCTCCTTTGTCTTTTCTACTATTTTAATTATATATATATATATGCTAAAATAGTCTTTAAACACTTCCTGGCTACACATCCCTTTGTGTTAGATACAAAACTCATTCATTGTAAATTTTGAAATACACAAAATTGAGTGTTCTGCTTTTCCTGTAACTAAATACTTGTAATTCTTAACAAAATACATGGTTAAAGGAAAGTTTTCTCTATAGAAGCATTTCAGCTAAATTAAAAAAGGAATATGATTTTAATATCAGCATTTTATAACCTTTAATGGAACAATATAATCTAATTAGGTACTAAGTGTCACTTGTAATGTCAGAGAGAGATTGTAATTTATCTGCTTCCTGGTTGAAGCCCATGACAAACTGAGGAGTAGTCTTTCAGAAATTTTAAACCTGAGTATGATTAAACATCCAGACTTAGCTGTGGCTTTATAGTGAATATGTGAAATAACAATTAAAAGCAAACAGAGCTGACATGGAGAACGTGTTAAGTCTGGAAAACCATGGAAAAAGCTCCTCCCTCCACAATAGTATGAAGAAAGAGAAGCCAACAGGGTAACCCGTAGATTATGAAGACTGTGGTCATAGTTACAGTGGGAGTTCTTTCCAAGATACATGGTAAAGTATGTGCATTGACAAGCAATTTAAAGGGTGAGCAGGGAACCGGAAAGGACACAAGCAAGAGTGGTTGAGTAAATAATTCGGAAACTCAGTGATGAATTGTACACAGTCATTTTTTTTTCATATATGTTTAAATCTGTCACTAAGTATTCAAAACAAACAACAAACAAAAAAACCAAAAATGTCATTTTACTTAGGCTGTAGCTCAAAGTCTCTACCGAGGATCTCCTGAGTCTGACTTCTACTCTCCTCAGGCTCACCACACCTGCCTCCCTTGTCCTTTGCTACTCCCAGGTTTATTTCCATCTTAACGTGATTCCTAGATGTATGCTATTCTCTCTGTCTAGAAATTTCTTTCCCCAGATCTCTAGTATGTGTCTCCTTTTGACATTCAAGTTTCATTTACACCCTAGAAGTTTATCAGAACACTTGCTAACACTTAATATCTTCTTTATATTTGTTATTGAATGATACTGGAATATCAGTTCTGTGGGGGTGAGGGGGTGCTGACTTCTTGTCTTGTCCAAGGCTAGGTTCCCAGTACTTTGTATGGTTGGCAGACGGGGCAGATGCCCTGGAATTGAGTGCACCAATGCTTGAAAAGCTGTTGAATCTTAAGAGCATTATTCATATATATTATCAATAATACATGCTACTGTTGCCTAGCAGAGGTATTTAAAATTCAGTTGGCATTCCTATTATTAATGTATTTCAAAGGCTCATGTATGAGAGAAAATTAGCTCTGTTAGCAAAGCTTCAGAAAAATTTAGAAAATGTCAAAATCTCTCATAGCATTTATATAAAAATATTTGTAGTTTGGATAATTAATGTTATATCTTGTCTACTCTTTCTTGTATCTAGATAAGTAGAGGTTAACGTTTATGAGGTTTATATGTGATATGAAAATTTGGCAAACAGTTCTTGGTTCATGTGAATGTCAATGAAATACATATAATTATACCTTCTATGAAGCGGGAACTAATACTTTATAAATAAGTGCATAGAAGAGATGAGATTGTAAAAATGTGAGCCCTCTTATTAAAAGAAAGCACCATAAAATGCCACCTAGTTATACATCACTCAACTGTGGCACTGTGTACTCAAGTGCCTTGTTTAGCAATTTCCTCACTGTGCGAACACCGGTTTGTCCTGATACACGCCCAGATGGTAGAGGTTCATCCCATGGTGTAGCCCCTTGATTCAGTGAAAGATATGAAAACTTGACCTGTTGAGCTAGAGAAAACCATATACTGTTTCCAGTCCCTTTGAAGTAAAAAATCTGCTGTACAGAAGATAACAAAATATATCATAGAACACGAAGACTATTAACAGTCACTTACCATGGTTGTCAGTTATGCACAGCACATAGCTGTCCAGTGCTAGATGTGACTGGAGGCTTAGTAGGGTTTTTTTATACCAACATCCTCACAATGTGCAAGTAGTCTGTTCAGCTAGCACACTGCAACAACTAAAGATGTTACTAGCAGCAGGGCTATTTCAGTTTCATTATAAGCTTACAGAACCACTATTCTTATAGGGTTCATATATCTCCCTCAGTGACTGCTGCATCCTGCCCTGGGTATTCCCCACAGCACAGGGGCTAGTGAGAGTTAGGTACATTTGGCCACGGCCAAGGTGGTTCCTCTTACTCTCTACCATGCCTGTCAAAGAAGCTCTTAGACCATGGCTTTCCCATTGGAAAGCTGGGGCAATTTTCTTCTCATTCTCACTGCTACCTAGTGCTGTACATCTGCAAACTTATTTCAGGTTTGGCCCCTTGTTAGGACAAATTAATTGTAGGCAGCTTTGCTTGTTTGCTCATTTCAAATTGGTTCATTCCAAATTCTTCTTGTTGCTGTGATAAAATATCCTGATAAAAGCAACTTAAAGGCTCTTTCTTGTGCTGGCTCACAAATCAAGGTTACAGCTCATCCTGGTGGGGCAGTCCTGACAGCAGAACCTAGCGATGCCAAGTCACAGTGACACTTGTTGGTTGCTGGGAGTGATGAGTGCTAGTGGTCATCTGCTCTCCACCCCGTCACTGTGTTTTCCAACTCAGTTGTCTAGTCTGAATAATCCCCACACATATGCCCAGAGGCTTGTATCAGAGACATCCAGACCCTGTCAAACTCAGTCAGTATCTACCACCACAAATGTACCTTGTGTCAACCTGACCCCTGGCATCACTATTAAACCACACTTCCACCATTTGTCCCCACAGACTCACAGTCATGACAGTGCAAGATGCATCCAGTCTAACTTCAAAAGACCCGTAGTCTTAGCTGTTCCTCTATTATTTAAAAGTGTGAGTTCAGGGGCTAGAGAGATGGCTTAGAAACTAAGACCACACATTTCTTCTACCGTAGACTTAAGCCTGGCTCCCTGTACCCACATTGGAAGAACACATCCTCCTGTGATTCCAACTCAAGGGATTTTGATGTTTAATCTGACCTCTGAAGGTATTGCACTGATGCAAACAGACACATCCAGTGACACATACACACTCACAACTGCACATGCACATGTGCCTGCCTGCACACACAGACAATACACACACACACACACACACACACACACACACACACACACACACATCTTTAAATATACAGTTTCTTCTAAGGCTCAGGTAATGTCTTAACTGTGAGCCCTGAACAATTAAAAAAACCAGTTATATAGTTCTACTAGAGTGTGGTACAGAGTAAACATTCCCATTCCAAAAGGAAGACTAGTTCATGGTAAAGAATCATTAGACCAGTGGTTTTCAACCTTCCTAATGCTGCAACCCTTTATATATAGCTCCTCATGTTGTGGTGAATGCCAGCCATAAATTTATTTTCATTGCTACTTTATAACTGTAATTTTGCTACTGTTATAAATTGTAACATAAATATCCCTGTTTTCTGATGGTTTGAGGTGACCCCTGTGAAAGGGTTGTTTGACCACAACCCACAGATTGAGAACAGCATTAGACTAAAGCAAAGTCCTCAGAATTAAACATAATTCCTGCAGTTCCATGTCAGACTGAATTTGCAAGATCACGTCCCTAGCTGGTTGTTTTTCACTTGGAAATCCTTGAACTAGATGGTGTTTTCACCGTTCCAGTACAATTGGATTGCGTGAGTCAGAGCCTTTGGTGGATTGGAGCTTGTCTGCAAGACTCTTGTTATTACAGAGCAGGAGGTTTCTCTCTAATGGAGCCAATTCTGTAAGAAATATATTCTTTTCCTGTACCCTCCTTGCTTGAAACTTTAACCTTTCTTGTGTCCTTCTCTTCACCAGACTGCATGTTTCTTCTTCCCCAATGTGGAACTGGGTGAGAGTGGCAAGTGGCAGCAACATCACAGCCTATACTACAGTACCTCAAATATCCCTGACAAGCTAATCAGTCCTCACTCAAGTCTATCAGCCTCAATTCTCAGGCACAAGCAGAAGGCAGCTAGGTTTTGGTTGTTGTTTTGTTTGTTGCCAGAGTACCACAAAAATGCTGCTTAGACCAGTTCTGATAGAAGTTCTATTCCTGTCAAAAATCTCATGAAAAAGAGCCACTGTTTATGTTTTCTTGTTGTTCTTTCAGTTCCCTCAACAGGGCCCATTTAACTCCTCATGCAGCAATCTTACCCCCTCCATTGTCTGTGCAGCTCCCTGGGGTTTTCATATTAACTTTAGAATATAGGTTCTAAGGTGGCAAAGCCTAAGTTTCAAGAATCTCCCACTGGACTCTTAGGATATTGTACATATAGAATCATATCATCTGGGAAAAGATAAATTGACTTTTCTGCATTTTTTTAAAATTTTTATTGGATATTGGATAAATTGGAAATAAAATATTGGCATACAACCAGAAGATGCTCCAACATATAACAAGGACATATGCTCCACTATGTTCATAGCAGTCTTATTTAATAAATTGGAGAGGAAGAAGTCAAAATATCACTATTTACAGATGATATGATTGCATACTTAAGTGACCCCAAAATTTCCACCAGAGAACTCCTAAACCTTATAAACAACTTCAGCAAAGTGGCTGGTTATAAAATCAACTCAAACAAATCAGTAGCCTTCCTCTACTCAAAGGATAAACAGGCTGAGAAAGAAATTAGGGAAATGACACCCTTCACAATAGTCACAAATAATATAAAATACCTTGCTGTGATTCTAACCAAGCAAGTGAAAGATGTGTATGACAAGAACTTCAAGTCTCTGAAGAAAGAAATAGAAGAAGATCTCAGAGAATGGAAAGATCTTCCATGCTCATGGATTGGCAGGATTAATATAATAAAAATGGCCATCTTGCTGAAAGCAATCTACAAATTCAATACAATCCCTGTTAAAATCCCAACTCAATTCTTCACAGAGTTAGAAAGAGGAATTCTCAAATTCATTTGGAATAACAAAAAACCCAGGATAGCGAAAACTATTCTCAAGAGTAAAAGAACTTCCGGAGAAATCACCATCCCTGACCTCAAACTGTACTACAGAGCAATAATGATAAAAACTACATGGTACTGGTACAGAGACAGGCAGGAAGATCAACAGAATAGAAATGAAGATCCAGAAATGAACCCACACACCTGTGGTCACTTGATCTTTGACAAAGGAACTAAAACTGTCCAGTGGAAAAAGGACAGCATTTTCAACAAATGGTGCTGGTTCAACTGGAGGACAACATGTAGAAGAATGCAAATTGATCCATTCTTATCTCCTTGTACAAAGCTCAAGTCCAAGTGGATCAAGGACCTTCACATAAGACCAGATACACTGGAACTAATAGAAGAGAAGG
This sequence comes from Grammomys surdaster, assembly GCF_004785775.1. NCBI lineage: Eukaryota > Metazoa > Chordata > Mammalia > Rodentia > Muridae > Grammomys > Grammomys surdaster. The sequence continues at coordinate 7,480,401 of NW_021620970.1, forward strand.
TGGGGAAGAACCTTGAATATTTGAGCACAGGGGAAAAGTTCCTGAACAGAGCACTGATGACATATGCTGTAAGGTCAAGAATTGACAAATGGGACCTCATAAAATTGCGAAGTTTCTGTAAGGCAAAGGATGCTGTCAATAGGACAAAAGAGCAACCAACAGATTGAGAAAAGATCTTTACCAATCCCACATCCAATAGAGGGCTAATATCCAATATATACAAAGAACTCAAGAAATTAGACTCCAGACAACCAAATAACCCTATTAAAAAATGGTTTACAGAGCTAAACAAAGAATTCTCAACTGAGGAAACTCGAATGACTGAAAAACACCTAAAGAAATGTTCAGCATCCTTAGTCATCAGGGAAATACAAATCAAAACAACCCTGAGATTCCACCTGACACCAGTCAGAATGGCTAAGATCAAAAACTCAGGTGATAGCAGATGCTGGCGAGGATGTGGAGAAAGAGGAACACTCCTCCATTGTTGGTGGGATTGCAGGATCGTGCAACCACTCTAGAAATCAGTCTGGCGGTTCCTCGGAAAATTGGACATAGCATTATCTGAGGACCCAGCAATACCACTCCTAGGCATATACCCAGAAGATGCGTCAACATATAACAAGGACATATGCTCCACTGTGTTCATAGTAGTCATATTTATAATAGCCAGAATCTGGAAAGAACCCAGATGTCCTTCAACAGAGAAATGGATAAAAAAAATGTGGTATATTTACACAATGGACTATTACTCAGCTATTAAAAACAATGAATTCAAGAAATTCTTAGGTAAATGGATGGAACTAGAAAGTATCATCCTGAGTGAGGTAACCCAATCACAAGAGAACACACATGGTATTCACTCACTGATAATTGGATATTAGCCCAGAAGCTTGAAATACCCAAGATTCAACACACAGACAACATGAAGCTCATGAAGAAAGAAGACCAAGTGTGGGTGCTTTGGTCCTTCTTTAAAGGAGTAAAAAATACTCAAGGGAGCAAATATGGAGACAAAGTGTGGGACAGAAACCGAAGGAGGGGCTGTCTGGAGACCATTCTACCTGGGTATCCATCCCATGTGCAGTTACCAAAGGTAGAAGCTGATGTGGAAGTCAGGAAGTGCATGCTGACAGGAGCCTGATATAGATGTCTCCTTAGAGATCTACCAGAGTCTGACATATTCAGAGCCAGATGCTCACAGCTAACCATTGAACTGATCAAGGGGTTCCCAATGGAGGGGTTAGAGAGAAGTAGCTGAAGGAGCCAAAATGGTGTGGGTCCCCATGAGGAGAGCAACAATACCAACCAACCAGAGTTCCCAGGGTCTCAACCACCAGCCTGGGAGCACATAGGGAGGGACCCATGGCTCCAGCTGTGTATGTAGGGGAGGATGGCCTTGTTGGGCATAGGTGGGAGAGGAGATCCTTGGTCCCATGATGGCTGGATGCCAAATGTGGGGGAATTTGTGGGTTGAGAGGTGGGCGTGGGGTGTAGGTGGGGTACATCCTTATAGAAGCAGGAGGAGGGGGATAGAATAGGGGGTTACTGGATATTTTATTTACTTTTCAGATGTTATCCCCTTACCCCATTTCCCCTCCCTAAAAAACCCCTATCCCATCCCCCTCCTTCTTTTTGTTTATATACCATTTTAATTACATGCAAGTATTAAGGTCAGTTCCAGGTTGAGGGTCTGGCAATACAATAGATGCAAATAGTCAGGAACAAGCAAGACAATAAACATAAATAGTCAAAGAACAAGCAAGGCAATAAACAAAATTTCATGAACACTGTAGTGATCACTGTTTCTAAGGGCTTATCAGGATGACCAAAATATCTGATCCTACTTCCCTGTCCTAGCCCAAAGTCCTCTTCATATCTGAAGCCTACTTCCTTGTTCCAGCCTAAAATTTAGATTCCTACCTGAAATTACTTCTTTGTTTTAGCCTAATGTCAGATTCCTGGTTGAAGACTACTTCTTTGTCCTTGGCCAATGACATATCCCTGCCAAGCAGTCCATTTCCTTGTCCTTGGCCCATGTCAGATTCTTGCCAAGCAGCCCCAAAGGCTTTCTGCCTCTCTCCCTTTTTTATTTCATTAACAAGACTGAGCCTGTCTTAGGTCGTTCTGACAAGAATGCCTCCCTTACCCATTGTGGAATATGCATTATCCAAAGCAATGCACCTGTATCTTAGGTTGGTAAGGTTCTATGCAGAAACTTACCTGTCCTTAGCTTGCCAGCCTGTTAATTTAATAACTCTGTCTGGAGGTCCATTTTCAGGTTGAAGCCATGTACTCTGGCTGCCAACATGTTGATGTTGTTAAAGAAAAGCTTTAACACAATGTGCAGGAATAAAAGTATACCCAGTACAAAAAAAGCTAGCATAATCAAGCTATATATGCCATTCTTGAAGCTTGACCAAAATAGAAATACAGACCTTAGGCCATGGGTAATTTTATCAGCAGTATCTGCCGCATCAGTGCTCAGCAGATCAGCATTTTTTAAATTCATAAGCTCAGTATGCAAAGTTAAAACATCAAGAGAGGTGTTAGAATTATGCCAAAGACACTGCAAGTGTCTTTAAACTTTTTCCTAATTATAATGACTGTAAATTTTAGAACTAACATGAATCCAATGGTATTCGGCATGATACTTGAGATGGCTCCTTACCCTTAAATTCTGAACCTCCTTCCAATAATTTGAATAGGATAAAGAACATCAATCCGTTCTTCCATTGCCCATCTAAATCCTCTTGTATATTCAACACATTAGTAACATTTTTTTTTTGCTAAATGATTAACAAAAGTAGCTGTCTTAACTTCTTGTGTCAAAGCAATTGCAGAAGCAATGGTGCTAGCAATTACTGTAATTAAAGCTGTTATGCCAGCAATAATTAAGCCCACTACCCTCTTGCTTCTGCTTAAAGCCTGAGTCACTTCTTCCAGTACTTGCAAGCTTTTTTTTCAGATGACCAAGGTTCTGTGATACTCAGGGCAATAAAACAAAAGCTGGTTGATAGATCTCAAGTCTATCATGACAACTAAACTTGTGCACTGTCTCACAGTTGCCTGTCTTGAGTAGTAGCAGGTGGTCAGTGGTGCTTCTGATCTACCATCTTGGACTCCTCTCTCGTTAATTTCTACATTGCACAGTAGCATGCTAGAGCCTTACCATCCGATTCGTTTCCTTCAGCTTTTGTTGTGACTAATGTGTCAGACTCAGGTTGGCATTCTGTTGTTTACACCACTGGAGATGGAGATAGGTCAGGAAAAATTAGTGTACCAGTCTTACTGATCTTTGACATAATTTTTGTTTGAAAAGGACCTAGTGGTACTTACATATCAGTATGGTCTTGCCACTTTTATTGATGATAGATTGGGATGACTGTCATCAGGATGACACACAGCACACTCACCGGTTTGTCTGTCTTCCTTTCCTCCTTTCATGAGGGCAGGGGCATCAGCAGTGTTACACATTGCCATAGTGTAGAGAACAATCTAGAAAACTGTGCTTGGTACTCTGTTGGCCTATATTTTAATTTACAATTAAACTCCATATTAATTATCTTTCATACTCAGCCGTTTATACATAATGGCTTTAAGCATACATACTAACGTGTGATCTCTAATATATGATTACTGTGAACTCACCAGGTACCTGTTGAGGCAGGAACAAATTCTAGATACAGAAGAGCGTTTACTTGCTCATCAGGTGCAAAGTTACTGTGAGCAGCATACTGTAGTGATCTTGTACTTAACTGAATGGAGAAACAGCTGCTCACTTAATGCCTTTTAATAGGATGTACAAAACTCACCCATTCCCTCATTTCTTTGTAATTTCATGATCTAGGTTTCTTGACTGTCTTTGGTAATCCTGAAGTAATTATGTAGTCCTGGAAGTTCTGATGTGCTTTTAAGTTTGCCCTTGGGAATCAGGTTGTTTTGTGTTCACAATTTCCCCCAGTCCTCCACCTCTCTTCCTTCTGTTTTTGACATCTCTAGCCCAGTTCTAATACTTGTAGCCATTCATCTTTCTCAACTTCTTTTGGATTAAAAGAAGTTGCAGTTAAGCTGTGTGGCAGTGGGTTTTACTCAATGATGCCAATGAAAGTAAATGTATTTTTTTCTATACAGCTTTAACCACAGTTAAAATATGGGTGTCATCAAAATGTAGCACTTTGTTATTCAAACAACAGGTGGGACCTCTTTTCTGCTCACTTCTTAGTCCCTGTTTTTTGTTATTTGCATATTTTTGTTAAACTTGACCACATATTTCCATGCTCACTTTTTTTAAATGTATTTTTTATTAGATATTCTACTTATTTATATTTCAGATGTTATCCTTTTTCCCCATTTCCCCAACCCCCAAAAACTCCCTATCCCATCTCCCCTCCTGCTGCTTCTATGAGGGTGTGGCCCCACCCATCTACCAACTCCCCCCTCCTCACCCTCGAATTCCCCCAGAGTGGGACATCCCACCTTCACGGGACCAAGGACCTCCTTTCCCACTGATGCCTGACAAGGCCATCCTCCACTACATATACAGCTGGAGCTATGGGTCCCTCCAAGCATGTTCCCAGGCTGGTGGTTTAGACCCTGGGAGCCCTGGTTGGTTGGTATTTTTGCTCTTCCCATGGGTTCACAAGACCTTGTGTTGGAGTTTTCCATCTATTATCCTTTATAGGGCTGGATTTGTGGAGAGATATTGTGTAAATTTGGTTTTCTTATGGAATATCTTGGTTTCTCCATCTATAGTGATTGAGAGTTTTGCTGGGAATGGCATTTGTGTTCTCTTATGGTCTGTTTGACATCTGTCCATGATCTTCTGTCTTTCATAGTTTCTGGGGAGAAGTCTTATAGGTCTGCCATTATATGTTTCTTGACCTTTTTCCCTTACTGCTTTTAATATTCTTTCTTTGTTTTGTGCATTTGGTGTTTTGATTATTATTATATAATGGGAGGAATTTCTTTTCTGGTCTAGTCTATTTGGAGTTCTGAAGGCTTCTTGTATGTTCATGGGCATCTCTTTCTTTAGGTTAGGGAAGTTTTCTCCTATAATTTTGTTGAAGATATTCACTGGTTCTTTAAGTTGGGAATCTTCACTCTCTTCTATACCTGTTATCCTTAAGTTTGTTCTTCTCATTGTGTCCTGAATTTCCTGGATGTTTTGGGTTAGGAGCTTTTTGCATTTTGCATTTTCTTTGACAGTTGTGTCAATGTCTTCTTTGGCATCTTCTGTACCTGAGATTCTTCTATCTCTTGTATTCTATTCTGTTGGTGATGCTTGCATCTGTGAACCCTGATCTTTTTCCTGGGTTTTCTATCTCCAGGGTAGTCTCCTTTTGTGATTTCTTTATTGTTTCTACCTCCATTTTTAGATCCTGGATGGTTTTGTTTAATTCCTTCACCCTGTTTGGTTGTATTTTCCTGTAATTCTTTAAAGGATTTTTGTCTTTCCTCTTTAAGAGCTTCTACCTGTTTACCTGTGTTCTCCTGTATTTCTTTAAGGGAGTTATTTATCTCCTTCTTAAAGTCTTCTATCATCATCATGAGAAGTGATTTTAAATCTGAATCTTGCTTTTCCCGTGTGATGGGGGTATCCAGGACTTGCTATGTTGGGTGAACTGTGTTCTAATGATATCAAATAACCTTGGTTTCTGTTTCTTACATTCTTGGGCTTGCCATCTTCTTATCCCTAGTGCTCCCTGCACTCACTGTCTCTGACTGGACCTGTCTCTCCTGTTTTCTTGGTTGTGTCAGAGCTCCTCAGAGTCCAGCTGTCTCTGTGATCCTGAGATCCTGCATGTCAGAGCCCCTGGGAGTCAGGCTGCCCCTGGAATCCTATAATCCTATGATCCTGGGCGTTTTAAAGCTCCTGGGAGACCACCTTCCTCTACGAACCTGGTGGTGTTAGAGCTCCTGAGATTCTAGCTTCCACAACGATCTTGGGCGTTTTAGAACTCTTGGGAGTCCAGCTTCCTCTGGGTGGTGTGGGATTGGTTGCAGAGGTAATGCCCAAGGTCTGCTCAGTGCACTGGTTCAGATCAGAAGGAATTCGTGACAGTGGGTCATGGTATGGTGTCTTTATGGGAGAAACCCAGCTAGGAGTCAACTACTCTGAGTACAGCAGATCCTCTGGGATAGGTCTGAATATGGTGTCTTCCCGGGAGCAGACCAGCTATCTCCATGCTCACTTTCACTCTAAAGAATTTTGCCTTTGATTTTCAAAAAAGCATTTACCTGTTTTAATCACCAAGGCGTTTGCAAAAGAGATTTTAGAGATTGTTTGGGCAATTTTGGAATATGGCAACACCACAAATGCATGAATATTTTGATAGTATTTATCTGTAAGAATAGACTTTACCATTGTGTTTGTTACAAGATTTTTAAATTTTATTTACATGATACACTAAAAACAGCTTCTCATTGTGTGAATAGTACTGCCTAATTAGCGGAGTCTTTTGTTTTTGAATTTATAATCTTATTTCCTCTTTAAAAACAAAACCACAGAAAGGCAGACAAAATGTGTAGACATTCTTGGAGAAATATTTGACTTCCGACTTCAGCTTCTTTATCTGTAAACAGTGACGTGCTAGAATGCTTGTCTCTGGAGTACTTTCCTGATCTAATGGTCTCTGTATTACCACTCTGAAGTGCGGAAGCAGCGGAAACAGGCTGTTTAGATTGAAATGGTGAGTTGCTAATACAACTTTGATGTCTGCCTTCCTAATTAGCGTGCTGGCAGATATTCGCACACAGCTCTCTTGACTGTCATTCTTTCCTTGTTGAAATAAAACAGTTTTTAAAAATTATGTTACAAGTAACTGTTTTAAAATTTCAAGTATATTTCTGCATATCAAAGAATTCTCATTGTACTTCAGTAGATTCTTAACATTTACCAAAGGGAGAGAGGTCCCATAAGGGGCAGTTTCCCCAGTAACATATCTGAATATAACAATGTATGTGAGGCAGGGGCATGGCTCATTCATTTAGTTAAGTGTTTGCTTTGCAGACAAGGAAGGCCTGAATTTGAGCCCAGAAGCTACCTTTTAGAAAAATGATTTTGGAAATCAAAAAGGTTTGTAAATCAGAAGTAAATAAATTTCACTTTTCGTTTCAGCTATAAGGTATTCCTTAGTGTATATGTGCCCTATTTTCATTATCCATTCATCTTTGAAGGACATTTAGGTTGTTCCTGTTTCATAGCTATTATTACTAGGGCAGCAATGAGCATGGCTGAGCGAGGATCTGTGGCACCAGTGTCCACCTCGTTTGGGCATGTGCTGAGGGTAGGATAGCTGGAACGTGGTAGATTTACTTTTGCCTTGGGGCGTCTCCTGTCCTCTGGAGTGGCTGTGCCTTCTGTACTCGCACCTACAGTGAGTCAGGCTCCTCTTCTCATTCACCTCAGCAGCATTTGTGGCCAGCTGTTTTGATCTTGGCCATTCCAACCGAGATGAGCTGGAATCTCTGTTGTTCTCACTTGCATTTTCCTAATTGCTAAGGATGATGAACACTTTTTGGAGAGTTTTCTTAGACATTTTTGCTTCACCTTTTGAGAACTCTGTTTAAATCTCTAGCCAACTTTTAATTGGGTGGTGTGTTTCCTTTACTTGGTTTTTTTGAGTTCTTTGTGTATTTTAGATATCGATCCTTTGTCAGGTGTGTGTCTGGCAGAGATTCTCTTCCATCCTGTGACCTCTTCACTCAGTCGATTGTTGCCCTAGATGTACAGAAGCCTTTGTGCTTTAGAGGCCTTGCCTACCAACTGTTGGCCTTAATTCCTCTGTAAATGTGGCCTTCTTCAGAAAGTTCTTTTCTACAGTGATCTTGTGAGTCACTGCCTGTTTTCATCTAGCAATCTTAGTGTTTCAAACTTCAAACTGAGTCTTTGATTTACTCAGATCTTATTTTTGCACAAGGAGATAAACATGGGTCTAGTTTCGTTTTTTGTTTGTTTGTTTGTTTTTGCACTTTGGACATTCAGTTTTTTTCTAGCACCATTTGTTGACAATGCTGTCGCTTCTTCCAGTGTATATTTTTACTTATGTCAAATATACTCATATTTGGATTCTCTACTTTATTCTGTTGGCTTACATGTCTATTTTTGTGCCAGTACCACATGGTTTGTATTACTATAGCTCTATAATAAATCTTGAAGTCTAGATTATCCGTCCTTCCTGTATGATTTCCCCCCACAGGATTGCTTTGGCTATCAGCTGTTTTCTGGTTCCATGTGAGTTCAGCATGAGTTTTCCTGTTTCTGTTAAGAACTCTATGGGTATTTTGATTGGGTTACATTGAGTCTATCAGTGGATTTTGGTAGATTGATCATTTTCACAGTATTAACCCTGACAATCTGTTAACATGGAGGCCTTTCCATTCTCTAGTGTTGTTCTCAGTCTTTCTTCAGAGACCTGAAGGCTTCTTTGGAGAAGTCTCTCACCTCCGTGATTATGTTTATCCATGATATTTTATTGTTTGATGCTATTGCAAATCAAGGTGTGCCTATGACTTGTCTCTCTTAGTGTCTTTGTTGTTGCTGTATAAAGACTTTACGGTTTTTCCAAGTTGATTTTAAACCCTACTACTTTGCTGAAATTGTTGATTATTCCTAGATGTTTACTGGTAGAAGTTTTGGGATCTCATATCATATAATTTAAAAATAGGGATATTTTGATTTATCCTTTTCTACTTGTATCCCTTTAATTTCCTTCTTTTGCCTTATTGCTCTGGGTAGTGGTTCCAGAACTGTATTAAAAAGGAATGGGATAGTGGGCAGGCCTGTCTTGTTCCTGATTTTAATGGAATTGCCTCGAAATTTTCTCTAGTTATGATAGTATTGTCTGTGGGTTTGTCTTGTACAGCCTTTGTTATGTTGATGTATATTCCCTCTGGTCCTGCTCTCTCTAGGAATTTTATCATAAAGGTATGTTGGATTTTGTCAAGAGTCTTTCTGCATCTATTGAGATGATTATATGATTTTTATCTTAAGTTCATTTATATTATTATGTTTATTGGCCTTAGTATGTTGAACCAACCCTGCATTTCTGAATAAACCCCACTTTATCATAATGGTCTTCTTGATATGTCCTTGGATTTGGTTTGCTAGTATTTTACTGAAGATGTTTGCATCTGTGTTTATCAGGGCTCTCCATGTGTAGTTTTAATTTTTGTTATTGTTTTGTCTTAACCTGGTTTGTGTATTAGAGTGATGCCAGCTTTGTAGGAGTTTGGGAGTGTTCCTTCTGTTTAGTTTTCTTCTTTCTTCCCTCCCTCTCTCCCTCCCTTCCTCCCTCCCTCCCTTCCTTCCTCCCTCCCTCCCTCCCTTCCTTCCTTCCTTTCTTCCTTTCTCTCTCTCTCTCTCTCTCTCTCTCATAGTTAAAGAAGGATCAGTTGTTTATCTTCTTTGAAAGTCTGGTAGGTTTCCACTATGAATCCGTCAGGCAGGGCCTGGACTTTTTGTTAGTAGGCTTTTTTGTTGCAAGGCTTTCCCCACCTTGTTTCAATCTTCTTTGTTATGGAGCCTTTCTGGTTGTTGATTTCTCGGTTTAACTTGTTACTTTGGATGAATAAAGAAATTCATCAACTTGTTTTAGATTTCCCAACATAATGAAATCACAGCTTTTAAAGTTCTCCCGTATTATGTGTTTCTTTCATATGATTCTGTTTATTTGAGTCCTCTCTTTTGATTAGTTGGGTCAAGGGTCTATCAATCTTGTTAATTTTCTCAAAAAAAAAAAAAACCCTAGCTCTTAGATTCATTGATACTTTGTATTATTTTGTTTCTATTCATTAATATCTATTTTGATTTTTATCATTTATTGTTGTCAACTAGGATTCAATTTGGTTTGTTCTTGTTTTTCCAAATCTTTGAGTTACATCATTAAGTTACTTATTTGTGTTCTTTATGATTTTTTTAATGTAGACACTTAGAGGCACCAATTTCCTTTACAGAGCTGCTTTTTAGTGTGTCCCAGAGAGTTTGTTATGTTGTGTTTTCATTTTGTACTATGATTATTTTAATTTCTCTCTTGATTTCTTCTTTGACCCAGTCATCATTCCTTCCAGTAATGAGTTGTTTCATCTCCATGAGTCTATACATTTACATACATTTATTAGAGATTTATTGGCCATAGATTTTAACTTTTATTGCATAATGGTCAAATAGAATACGTGGGATTCCTTCTTTCTTTTTTCTTTCTTGTTTTCTTTTCTTCTTTTGTCTTTTCTTTTGCTAATGTTTGCTTTGTGGTCCAGCATGCGGTCTGCTTTAGAGAAGCTTCCGTGTGCATCTACACACAGATGACAAAAGTGGACTCACACTTGTACTTACTCATATATTTGTATGCACATAGGTACATATAACAATAATTAAAAAAAAAAAAAGGAGCTACCAGTGAGAGGCTAGAAGGGGACATGGGAGTGTCTTACATAGGGTTTCTATTGCTGTGATGAAACACCATGCCCAAAAGCAGGCTGGGAAGCAAAGGGTTTATTTGACTTGTATTTCTCATTGCAGTTTATTATCAAAGGAAGTTAGGGTAGGAACTCACAGCGGGCAGGAACCTGGAGGCAGGAACTGATGTAGAGACCATGGAGGGTACTGCTTACTGACTTGCTCAGCCTGCTTTCTTACAGAACTCAATTGGGCCCTTGCCCATCAACCACTAATTAAGAAAATGCCCTACAGTTGGATTCTATGGAAGCATTTTTCTCAGTTAGGTTCCTTCCTTTGATAAAACTCTAGCTTGTGTGTCCACTTGACATAAGACCAGCCAGCACAGAGGGGTCTGAGAGAGGGCAGGTATGAGGGGCCAGAGGGAAGAAAGGGAGGAAGGGAGCAGATGTAATTAATTCTATTTCAATTGACAATACATTTACAGAGTAAACAAATTCCACATATAGCCAAAGAAAAAAATAGGACCAGATTCCTATGTGACATTCTCTTTTATTCTTCTCTTTGCTTCAACATTGGTTGTTATGTGTATAAAAGTCACAGAATAAGGTGTATAATAAGTCACAGCTTGATTTTTTTGGCTAAGTATGTATCTCTCATATGTGGGTACAAAGAAGGTCTATTTGTACTGTGCAATTAGGTTAGAGCTGCAACCTTCTGAGTTGGAGTTAAAACCCCTTCCTACTCTGCTCCTGAGGAGCTGTGTGTGGGCAGTCTCCTCAGCAATTCAAGACTGCATCTGTTGAACCAGTACAACACTGATGTTGCTATAACTTACCAGCCCCCGGGGGAGATACAGTATGGTACTTAGGAGGGAATCCAAAGTTGACTGTGGTTCAGTGTGAATTTAAATCTCGTTTTGTGAAGTTCAGCTAAATTAACAGATAGAAATGCGGTCATTCCGTAAGTAAAATTTCTTAAACATGCTAAGACGGACCCATTTTTGTCGTATGCAGTATACCTGCTTTCTTCTTATTTGTAAAGTATTTATTTTCTTATTTTACTGTTTTGAGAGAAAAAATACATTTTGCTCACTTTTTCTGTAAGCAATTCTCCACACCCTTTTCTTTCCCAGCAGCAGATCATTAGCACTCTTTTTCTTTTTTTCTTGAAATGGTTGAAAGTGTCTTAATGATCACTGAATCTGGAGTCCTGTCTTTTACAGATGAAACTAAAGTCCACAGAACTCAATAGTCTGACCTCTGGCCACATAGCTAATTTATCACAAAATTATTACAATGTAGATACACTATTCTTCCCAACTCAAATTCTTTTTTGGTGAACAGATGCCTGGATTCGGTTCTTATGTCCTAAGTTCACATGCTTAGCTTTTTCTAGAGTCCATTTTCAGTGTGCTTTTTCAAATTAAAATTAACGTATCAGAATTAAAAACCCACAAGCCTCAATATAATAGGTTGTATTTAAAATATAGCTTCATATGCAGCTCAGATTCTCACAGTTGGTTTCTTATTTGATGATTTTGATCTTCGCATTTAAACATGGAATTTACTGACCTAGTTTCAAAAATATGTTCAAAAGCTACAGATATTTTTGAGAAACTATTTAAGTATTTTCATCTGTTCTTGTAGATGGTTTATTGGGATTTAAGTGATTGGCCCACATAATTTTCCTATCTAGGTATTTGGTGGAATGGCACTGATTTCAAACAAGACCTGTTTGATGGCAAATTATTGGGAGCTGAAATACTCTTCATCAGCACAAAGCTGAGAAATTTGTGCCTAAGATTTCCATGGTTACTAGGACCCCTACTTTCTAATATAAAAGATTCTCAAGGTATGGAGAGGGAGCATAGCCATGCCCAGAAGTGTTCTCTTCTGTTAAGAGACATACTATGGGATTGCGAATATGTCTATAGGCATATGACCCTGAACATGCCATATCTCATCTGAAATTTGGAAGATAGTTATATAAAAATAATAACTCAATGCTGAAAGAGATGTTTTACATTTTAGAAATATGGAAAAAAATCTGTGAACTTCCTAATTTGTAAAATTTGCCTAGGAGAGCTGATGTCAGGTTAAATGCATCTTCTATACTCGTTTTCTAGTCCATTTTTTGTTTCAAAAGCAGAATCCCTTGAGGCTGAATAATTTATAAGAAAATGATCATTTAACCCATAGTTTGGTAGGCTGAAATGTCAAGATCATTGTCCTATCTATTTGGCTCCTGGTTGGAGCCCCTTGTACATCACAACATGGTGGGGAGCATTATGGTAGGAACCCATGCAAGACTATCAGCTCATGGTGAGACAGGAAGATAGATAGATAGATTCGGGGCTAGATTTGCTCTTTTGTAATAGCTCTCTCTAAGAACTAACCCATTCTCTTGGATCAGTATTAATATCTTTAGTGATAGTTACATTTGTAACCTAATTACCTTGCATTACAGACTTAATCATGTGACGAGTCCTTAAAATGCCTACAAAGTAAGAACCTACTGTCGATGGTACTGGGAGATTAGCTATATTAAATCAAATAATTCTTGTTGTTATTGAATATCTGTTTTCATTATGCTTATTATTATAATTAGTATGCTTTATTTTAATGATAGGATAATGCTATACTAATGCAAACAAATAAATATGAAGCAAATCTTCTAGGGGACAAAAGCCAAGACGTCCTCAGACAGAGCGTAAGCTCTGTATAAACGGATGAGTCACCCTGACTAGACGGCCACAGTAAAGAGGCTGTGGAGTTGTATATATAAGGGCCATGTCACCTGGAAGTTCGTGTTTATCATTCAAAGCAGGGCCAGTAGGCAGCGTTTGACCATGTAGGCATCCGTTATGCTTAGCCGACAACATAACGTTGGTACCTGGAGGGAACTAGAGGGCTAGCAATTGCTTTAGCTATGTTATCTATACATTACATTTGTTTACAAAAACATTAATTGAAATTGTTGCACAGTGATGTTACTTATGTCACCTTGGTTTTTAGGTTGATTGGGGTCAGCTGGACTATTTAGTTGTTGACATGCCGCCGGGAACAGGAGACGTGCAGTTATCAGTCTCACAGAACATTCCCATTTCAGGTAAATCCTAAAAGGTGGATTTGTTCTTCCTTTGATGTATTGCTGTATACATAGAAATAAACTAGATTGTCGACAAATTTTTTGTCTTAAAATTATTTATGGATTGGTTGTTAGAGATCAGAATTATGTATTGAAGCTTTGATGATAAATATGTATGTTTATAAAACAAATGTATTTTTAAAGGTGATAATATAAATCTATACTCTAGAAAAATTGCAGAATTTAAGTATATTTAGGTAAATCATGGTTATTTGGCTATGCTGACAAATTGTTCAACTCTTAACAGCAAAGTGCTAACAAACAACCAGAAAATATTAAAGAAACCGATGAGGAGTAAATGGTAGGAAAATTGGCTTTTTGGCAAATGTAGTTATGGGAAATTTTTATATTCTGCTATATCCCTAGTTTTAAAGTCAAGAAAATAAATATAATGGCTTCTTTGGGCAAGTATGCAAGGTTTTAATATCCTGTATATGTAATTTAGAAATTAGTGGCAATAAACTCTTTTTTTTTTAATTCATTTCTAACAATTTCTCTGAAACAGTTGCAAATGTGTTCATGTGCACACACACATTGGGCTTCTAGGAAGATAATGAAAACTTAAAATATGTCTGTAGATGATTTTTATTGGTTATTTTAGCTTTGCCACTGACATTTAATTTATAACAAAGCTTAAATCTAGGATTTTTTGGCAAGCTATAAATGTTCTTTGTTACCAGTAGAAGAGCATCATTAATCTGAGTATTAAATGTTTTAATGTATTTGTTGTTGTAATGGAGTATTCAGGTAAGGCGGGCTATAAAAGGTGAAACTGGCATAAAATGCAAATAAAATAGTTTATCATTTTGCTGACCTCTCTACTGTATAATGTACCTTTTCCTTTCTAAAGTAGAAGAGTTAACTGGCTTCTTGAGGTCCCACGTTTACAATGCATCATAGCAGAACACGGTTCTGATTGAGTTTGAAGCTCTTGATTGGAACCTCTGCATAAAGGGTCTCTGGTAACACCTAAGTCATGGTCTGCTGAGTTCAGCCTTAGGGCATCCAACCCATTTAAACTGAAGTTAAGTCGGTGATTCTGTGATAAATTACATTTACCACTGAATGTGTCAAATCTGTGCCCCTATGGAGTAACTCTCTAGCCAGTGGGGTTTACTGCAAGGAGTGATGTTTGAATCCTGAGAGACTGCTCTATGCCTCCTTAACTTATCTGTTCCAGGAAGAGTCTGAAGACCGTTGAGCAGCAGCTCCTTTGATTTCAGTAGAGTTCCAGGCGACTCACTGAAGGGCCTTCTGTCTTTGAGCTTACCTATACTCCTTGTCTTGCTCACTGACCGCCCTAGCCCTTGGTAGAGTCATAGTAGTTAGAATTAGTGTACATGTGCCATGGTGTGCCAGTATTGACATGAATGGTGAAAAGACCCTGGATTTTCTAGTGAGCATGCATTGACTTTATAATTCAAAAGAGAGAAGAAGCTGGTAGAACTGGCACTTTGCAAATGTGAGATCTTGGGTTCAGTCCTTAAAAGTGGGGACTAGGGGTATCAAACAGTAAAAATAACCTGCCAGAGTGATATCTAAGAGAATGGGGGTATGTTTGATTATTTCTCTATGTATTTGTTTAAATGTTTGTTTGAGGGTTAGTTCTTGAAGCATAGTTTTATTTGGGGCAATTCTATCTCCTAGCAAGCATATCTAAGAAGACACCAGCACTGGGCTGGCTCAGGAGTCAGTCTGGCTTGGCTGCAGCTTGACTTTCATCAGTTTGTGTAATCTAGAACAGCCTGTCAGAGTTGTGCTTGCCCTTCAGGTTTATCAGTTGCCCTTCAGAATTATCTCTTTCCTATTTATAAACCTAGTCTCCTGTCCCTTTTTTATCACTGACATTAAAACTCTTTTAAGATAGTCTGTTCTACTTTTTCTTATGTTCTATATTTGTCCAAGACACAAAACCCCTTTAGACTCCTGTCTATGAGGAGACTTCCTGCTTCTTCCCATTAAATCCTTTCACTTCACGTGAGAGCCCACCCCTCTGCCCACGCCCTCACAGCTCCCCACTTTCTTCCTTTAGCTTTTCTGAGTCTGGGTCTCTGCACACATTTGATCCTGATTCAGAACATCTTTCCATTGCAGTGAGTTGCATGTTCAAGTTCTATGTGACCTTTAAAAGCCTTCTACTCTAATGCTCAGCCCCTGCCTTGTCCCAGACCTCCCAGATAGGACTCATTTATCCCTCTTTGGAATTCCTGTAGCATTGTATCAGGACCACTCCTCAGGACCCAGACGGTCTTCCTGGCACACCAGCCTGCATGCCATCTGAAGTGCTGTCCTCCCCAGCACAGGTCTCCATTCACCTGTGTATTCCCATATGGCTAGACTCACTGCCTTCCTGCAGGTACTCAGGAGCGGGGCATCAGTGAATGGCTGTTTTATCGCTGTCATATTATCTTCCCAGTTGCTTGAATGCCAGACCATCTTTCTGTTCATCCTAGTGTCTCCTAGAGTACCTGGGCAGTAGCATATGCAGCTAATATGGACAATGCTAGGCTGGCAGTTGTCACTGTTCTTGTGAAAAGGTTACTGTGCTCTTAGCATTCTTAGTGGTCTACTGCTTAGTCTTTTAACTCCTCCACTGCTTTCACACAAGAACTTTATAGATGAATAAGTTAAACAAAGCAGTTCTTTAAAGCCAGGGAAAAAGATCATATCAACTTAGGTATTTTTATTGGTGTAGATGCCCTCCTTGTAGACAGTTGATACTGTTTAATGGCCCCTTTCTTATTGTACTGAGATGAGGAGGGGCTTGTCCTTTGGTTGCAGGTTCTGTATTAAATGATGTGAGAATTGCTAGCATTGTTCCATTCTGTGGTAAGAAATTCTCCTTCTACCATAATACTAACCGCCTCTCTGATTGTCCCCTTCCTTAAGGAGCCCTGCCTGCCCCACAATTTATAAGGATCTAATGAGATAATGTAAAAGCTCTTACCTAAACGCATACATAGTATCTTTTTAGAAACTGTTTAAGTGCTTTAAAAGAGCTATTTGCTGAAGGGGATATGATTTGATAAAATGTTCCCCGTGAAGACTTGTGTGCTAAAGGCTTGGTTCCAGCCAGTGGCTTTGCTGAGAGATGGCTGGGTTCTGAGGGTGCTAGTAGCTTCATCAGTGGGTTAGATAACCTATCCTGCCCCTTCATTCCTCTTTCTGTTTTCTGGCCACTCTGAGGGAAGCAATTTTATTCTCCTTTCCTCTGCAGGATTCTGTGCCTCCCAGTGGTGCAACTGTGGTCAGCTGGCCACGGACCTTTGATCATGAATTGACATAATTAATTTTAGTTATTTTTCTCAACAATTTTGCCACAGTGACAAAACACTGACTAATACAAGTGCTGCTGAAGTGATGTGAACCAGAGTCTATACGAGGTTCACATTGCTCCAAGCTATGTGGAGAACAAAAGAAATGTTCTATACTTGGAAAGAGGCATTATTTTGGGTATTCATAGCAGACTTGTACAAGCAAAAAGATCATCTTTCTAACTGCTAATTAACAACTCTTTGTATGTGTTCTATTTTGTTCTTGCTTGTGTGTGTGTGTGCATGTGTGCTCAGTATAAGAAGAAATTTTAAAAAATTGTTCTCTTATTTGTGTTAAAGTGTTGTACAGCAGCAGAGATGAAGTGTTGTCAGTCCATCAGTGAGGAACTGTGTAAATCTTAGCCTACATGGACCGTGAGTGCAGACCCGACACTCCTAGTTGTTCTTCAGGAAAGAAAGGAGGTGGGATAAAGGATGGGGAGTGAGATCAAGGCTTTAGAGTTGCTCTCGTCTTTCTGAACATGCCAAAAGGCGGTATTAATGTCAACTTCACTGTGTTTCTTACCTAGTTGTTATTGATGATGCAGCTTACTAGGTTTTGTTTGGTAGTTTATTTTGTTAGTTGTTGCTATGTCTTGGATTGGGTAGAGTCCAGGGTTGAATTCTTTTTTGTTCTCCAGATGTGGACTGACGCTCTCTTAGGAGTTACTGGTCTCTTGTTTATTTTGTATAATAGAGGCATTATAATTTTCTTAAAGGTTTTTAAAACATGTACACTATTCTAGTTTTCAAATTCTAATAGATTTTTCTTTCATTCTTGACACCAACTGAAGTTTTTGAGTGACCATCTGAAGCCCATCCTAGCTTTATGTTTAACTCTTAGAATTAAGCAGAGTATATACTCTACATTAACTATATGAAACGTGTCTTCTTTTTCCGAGGACTCGGGGATCGTGGTAACGTAAAGTGCTATATTAGCAGATGACATATCTTAATTTAGTGAAGAGTTTAGGTACAGAGATGTGGGCAGCAGCATTAGTGACACTAAAAGATGAAGTCCCAGTGACTAATGAAATAGCCGGAGGTTCTTCCTGCCCCTCCACCTGAGAAGGCAAGGGGGGAGGTGTTAGTATCCTGTAGAGTCCCGGAATCTTTGAAAGAGGTGCTTGTTAGAAGCTATAGCCACTTCCAGAAGCCCTGCAGGGTAAGAAGAAAGTCTGTGAGGTAATACCACAGCATCTCTTGCCCCACAGTCTTCTGCTGCTGGCAGACTCCTTTCTGAGCCACAAAGCAAGGAAGCTCAGGGAGGCAGTCCCCAGACATCATTTTCCCCAGGCACTGATCGCAACAGTAATGGGTGGGGAAGGGGTTGACAAGGCAGTAGAATAGCTGACATAGCTTCTGTTCTTTGTGGCCATCATTTCATTGTGTATTAGTGGCAGGGACCAATGAAGCTTTAAGCAATGCTTGGAATTTATGGCCTTTAAAGCCTTATGAGCCAATAAGGACAGGAGTAGAACAGTCAAACTAGTGAAGAGACTATGCTCAAAGGGACAAATGTGATGGCTGTCAATCTTTGTAAGATGTAGAAGAACAGATATAAGAGTTTATTTTGGTTCGGTAGAGTTAGGGGTAAATCACCTAGCGTGGTAGTGAATGTATAGTCAGGTGGAAATTAACCTTCACCTTACTAAGTAAAGATTGATAGAGAAATAAAATCTGGAAATCATTCAGATGATAGATGGGAGAAAGGTTACGATGCTGAGGGCAGCCATTGCTCTTTGTTCGCAGAAAAGAGCCAAGCAGCCTGGTGTGAGTCCTGTTTTCATTTCTTATCTCCTGGGCCAGGAAAAGCTGCTCTGTGGCAGGGTAGTCAGCTGGTTAGGATTCTGAATTGTCTTGGGCCCAGAGAAGCTGCACAACAGTCTCCTGCTGTGTTATGATAATGAGGTGACTTCCTTTCTTCCTGTCTAGGACTCTCCCTGTCTGGGCCCTATAGATAGAGGAAGCCAGTAGGAGCCCTTTTGTGTCTCATTCATTTAAATGAGATGGGGTAGGAAACTTAATTAAGCCACCTTAACATTCCAGTCACTGGCTAAAGTGAAAGGCATATGCCTTATACAGGTGTCCATCCTGCACAGGATGACTGAACTATTGACTCATAAAAATGCCTGAGTTCAAGCTATGCACGGTCACCCTCTCTCTTCTCTCCTCCATCAGCAGTTTCCTTGATCAGTTTTCTCTTCTGTGGTGAGACTTTGCTAATTTGAATAGTCATTTATAAAATGAAAATCTGTTTGGGATTGGTGGATCCAGAAATGCTTGCTGCTGTGTTAAGTGAATGCCTGTAGACCATTATTTAAAATAGTTCCTTGATTTTCCAGTATTTACTCTTTAAAGACAAAAAAAAAAAACCCAGTTATTTTGCATGTGTAAATTACATAAAATCTTTTATTAAAATATTATAATTCTTTAAAAATAATTTTATATTTTTCAGACTAAGTCTTTAAAGATAAACTAATACTAATCTTTTGGAAAATTATTTAAAGTCAAAGAAAAGTCTTTGTTTTAATTTAGTGCTTTGTTTTTTTCTATAACTGTATAAAATTTGTAGTGACCTCTGACTATAAAGCCAGCAAGATGTCGAGACTTAAGTTACAGATTTCTTTTGTCATTAGGGACATTAAATTGTTTATTTTTTAAAAGATTGATTTAAATTTTAATTTCTGTGTGTGTGTGTGTGTGTGTGTGTGTGTACCCATAGGGCTGGGAGCAGATATTGGATCCCCTAAGCTGGAGGTGCAGGTAGCTGTGAGCTATCTGACATGGAAGAACAGCATGTGCTGGTAACTGCTAATCTGTCCTTCCAGATCTTCTGTGCAAACTTTGGTTGGCATTTCATTAGTGGATGCCACGTCTGTGACTTTTCCTCATTCCTGTGACAGAAACAGCTTAAGGAGAGAAGGAAGGGGCATGTTTGGGCTCACAGCCCAGGAAGGCATGGTGGTGGCAGCAAAAGATGCTGATATCACATCAGTCACAGGGAGAAGTGGTCCTTCATTCCCCTCCTTTTCTTCCTTTTTATTCAGCCTTGGATGCTGGCCTATGAGACCATATGACTCACATGCAAGGTTAGTCCTCCTCTCTCGGTTACTTTTCTAGGAACGTCCTCAAAGATATACCCAGAACTGTGCCTCCTAGGAGATAGACTCTGGCTCTCTCAGACACCTAGTAAGAACTGCGTGGTATAGACTGTTATTGTTTTACTCACTGAATTATGAAAATTATTTCTAGAATAAAATTATTTTGTAATTAGACAAAAATGTAAGCAACTGTTGAAGTCTAGAAACTATTTCAGGATTTTATCTTTTAGGGCATTTCTGTTATCTCATTATTTACTTTTTTATTGCTGGCTATTGAGGCTGGACCTTTGCATGTGAGGCAGACATTCTAGCAGTGAGCTTTATTCCCAGTCTGAACTTCAGTCTTTGTTTAGTTTAGACTTAAATTTCTAAAATTAAATGTAATGCCAATGCTAATGCAATGTTTCCTATCTAAGTTTAAGAAGAAAGAAAGTTAATTAGGGCCATTTTCTTTAGCTGAACATACATTGCAAGTATAAGTTATGGCGCATCAGTTACCGATGTCATGAAATAGCCGAAGACTGGATATATTTCTGTTCTGTTCCATGAAGGAGACCATATTTTGAAAACATCTGCACATGGTCCTTCCTAACACAATCAGTTTTTAGAATCACTAGTGTGAACCAATGCCAGGTGTTTAATCAGACTCACTTGTGTGAACCAACTGACTGACAGATGTCCAAATCAGAATCACTAGTGTGAACCCATGTCAGGTGTCTAAATCAGAATCACAAGTATGAACCAACTGACTGACAGGTGTCTAAACTCCTTGAGTTTCTTTCAGGTGCTCATCTCACACACACGTGTTTCAGACATATTTTATTTACAATAGTCCATTGTATTTTGTTGTTTAGGAATGTTTGAGACTTCTCATTCATGGCTTAACTCGACAGTTAAGATCCCTATGGCTACTATAGTGTTCAGTAAGTAGGTTAATGGCCAGTGTATGGTCAGATCCACATTGAAAGCTCATTAAACACTGGCAGAGCTTAAGGCCCACAATCTAAACAGCTTTGCATCTGGTTGTAGATGTTTCAGGCTTGATGAAAATCTGAAAGGTGTTCTAACATTTTAAGCATTATGTTGCAGGGAACCAAAGGTTTCCCCTGAAAAGTGCCAGGCCTCAGTCTTCTATCTTCTGAAATGTGCTTGGTTAGTGAATGTTAGAGTGATCAGGCGCTGTCAATCCCTATCTGAAGTTTCTTTTTTAAGAAAGAATAAAAATTGAGTGACAGCTGGGAAATAGTTCAGTGCAGAGGCCTTGCTTAGCTCACAAGGTCCTGGGTTAGACTCACAACATGGAAATGAGCAAACACAAAGCTAAGAGCCAGGAATGTCAACACATGCTGTGGTCCATTTGTCGAGAGGCTAAGGAGAGGGAATCACGAGTTCAAGTACAGCCTAAACTAAAAGCTAAGACACTCTTTTAAAAAAGAAAAGAGATGAAAAGAAAATTTGTTCTATTCTGAAACAAACTTTGGTAGTTTCAGGGAGAATATGGGCAGGGTGAGCCACCTGTGTATTGAACAGAACTTAAGATACAACAATTTTAATCTTAATTGTAGACAGATGGTTACAGGCAAATGAGAGCTTTCTGTGTGGTGGAGATATATGTCCAACAGTTAAGCTTCCCAAGGTGTTCATCAATGAGCATGATCAAGACGTAAGAATTTTATCTTTACTAGTCATAAGAAGAGGTGAGGTGTGATGAGGGAATGAGAAGGAAGAGAATGAGTAAAAGAAATAGACAAAGATCAAGTGCACATGGCCGAGCTATCTGGTTCTATCCTATACTCTAGAGTCTGTGAAGTCTCTTCTGTTCCCACAGCTCCTCAGGAGTGCAGCCTAAGTACTCTGGTTAGTTCTCAGTGGTGTTAGTAACTGGAAGCCCCATCAGCTCTTGTATATTAGATTTGTATCCAGATTCCCCTAGTAAAGAAGTGATAAAGCTGAACATCCTCGTCTACCAGTAACGTCCAAGTAGTAGATTTTCATCCATTACTGCTTTGACAGTTTTTTCATATCAGCTAACAGAATTCCTTCCTGCCCTCCCTCTCTCCCTCCCTCTCCCTCTCCCTCTCTCTCTCCCTCCCTCCCTCTCTCTCTCTCTCCCTCCCTCCCTCCCTCTCTCTCTCCCGCCTTCCCTCCCTCCCTGTCTCTCTCTCCCTCCCTCCTTCCCTCCCTCCTTCCCTCCCTCCCTCCCTCCTTCTTTCCTGCCCCCATCTTTCCCTTTCTTCCTTGTTTGGTTTCTAAGCCTCACTATGCAACTCTGGCTGACCTAACACTCACTAGGTAAAATAGGCTGACTGTAAACCTGTGGGAGTTTTCCTGTCTCTGCCTTTTTACAGGGATTATGGGCATATGCTACCATGCCTGGCTTACAAAATTTATTCCCAAGGTTAGCAAAATATTGGTAATGCTTAAAATAATAAAACACCTGTGATTAAAGAAAGGATAAAGCTGTCAAAAGTGATTCATCCAAGAATTACTTATATTTTGAAGCAATCTGTGAGCACAGTTGAGGATTTAGGTTTAAATCACATTTTACTTAATTAGATAACTAATACTTTCCTTAATAGTATAATTCGGGAAGTTCAGATGTGACAAAAGATGCAGGAGAGTTGACAATAATGACTCTAGCCTACTTTACAGTAAATAACAATTACACACTTGACGTCATGATAAACCAGCACAAGTTGAGTGGTTCTTCTGTTTTTTTCCCCCCCGTGGTGCTGTGGTCAAATTGAGGCCCTCATGTGTGTTAAGCACATGCTCTGCCCCAGAGCTACATCCCCAGTGTATGCTGGCTCTCTGGTGCTGTAAGTGTGTATCTAAATAAGTCAAGTAGAATTGGCAGCAGTGAACATGAAGACCACACTCATGTCCTTTGAGCCGCTGTTGGCTTTATGTTAGAGTGCTCACAAGCTGTAAGATGCAGTGTTGTCCCACAGGCAGGATTCAGAACAGGCTTTGTCCATGCTTATTATGCTCCCAGCTGAGGCTGTCAGCCAGGCATGGGCATTGGATACAATCCATGCCCCACAGGCTGTACTGTACAGTTTTGTAGTTCTAACCCACTGTAATGGCGATCAGCTAACCTGGAGTAATTGGGTTTAAATGTTTTAATTGCTCTGAACTGTGACCCAAATCCAGACATGCAGTTATGGATCCTCCTCTAAATGGTCACGTGACTACTTAACAATTAAGACCATAGTCTAAGTAATTGCTTTGTGAGGTGTTTACATATTTGTCAGGATCTACCAGAGACAGCCTTTGGTGGCAAATCTCAGCAAATCAAAACCTTTAAAAGGTTCGAGTTGAAAAGTATATTTAAGAACAGTATATAACTAGATATTTAACTAGGAAGTGAATAGAGAATTCTTGATGAGATCCTTGAGTCTTTTAACACCCAAAATAATGACTCCTTTTGCAAACTAAACACTCATTATACTATTGATGGCATTTTCTGTGGTCAGTAAAGGGAGCACAAGTTTCTATCAGATCTGTCAGAGAATGGAAGTGACATCTCTTGTAATGGCATACAAGGAGCAAGTTCTAGGAAGTTCTTATTGCTTCATGTGTTATGAACTATAAAAAATTAAATATTGCCATGTAGAAAGGCAAGGATAAAATGTTTCATCAAGTTAAGAGATTATATTTTAAGCTGTGAGATTCATCAGAAGAGAAAAATTGGCATGATTCCTTGAAAATTTGCATTTTTGGATGATAATGTATAGACTGGTTAAGAACTAAAATGTCATTTTATTGGAAGCTTTGTGTATGCTGCATTTTCATACATTCTGAATATTATTAGAAGACTATTCAAAATCAGTGTGTATACGGAATGCTCAGAATTTTGAAACAATAAAAGAGGATGTTTCTGTGAAAGTGAGCCCTACACTGTGCTGGGATCAAGGACTTAGTTCTTCAAAATACAGTATATACTTTTGTTTTAAAAAGCTCTCATCCCAAAGTATCTTTTATGAACCTGGCTGGTACTTTCTGTGGTATAGTACATATTATACGAGCATTTGGTGGCATGAAAGGTGACTGCCACCCTTGCAGCGTTTGCATGGCACTAGTCTAGGCACAGAGAAGCTCAGACAGAATGGATGCTAATGATTGAGTTCAGGTTGAACCACTTTCATCTTGCTCTAGACTCTGGTGGCTAAGTGTCACTCAACATTTTAAGTCACTTTTATATTCTTTTTTTTTTTTAATGAACATCACTTTTTAGTTAAATAGGACCAGTGTAAATAGGTCCATTTTATATGCTGCGATTGATTTAGACTTAGTGAATTAGTTATTCAGAGTTATAGAATACATTAACAAAACTAGAAGCTAGAGCTCTTGACGTCTGGTTTAAAGAATTGTGAAAATTTCGTGCAGTGCTAATCTAAGATAGGTGATTTTGAAAATGAACAAAAGTAGTTTTAGATCTTCAGTTTTTTGCTAAGTGCCCATTTTGTGCAGGGTATTTTCTCATTAGTTTTGATACTAAAGTAAATTAAAATAAATACAATTGGCTATTATATCTGTCTGCTTCCATTGCTATAACAAAATGTACAAGGCTGTGTATTTTATAGAGAAAAGGGATTTATTGAGCTCATGGTTTTAGAATCTAAAAGCCCAAGCTTTCAGTAGCCCAATCTGCTTGACCTCTGCTCAGGGTTCCCTTGACAGTGTTACATTATGGTAGTGGGCATCATGCCAGGAGCTTATGCAGGAAGGGATCTAACCATCAGATAGGAGACTAAAAATTCCAACCAATAACAACTGCTTTTCAAGGCTTCTGTGAGGGAAATACTACCTTAAATCCTCTGCAGACAGTTCCCTCGCTGGCTTCCATAGGGCTCTCTCCCACCCCTTTTAGAATAATCCTATGATATTGAGAACTTGAGACATGAGCAATTCATGTGCCTCACTGGTACCCCTTCTTCTCTCTCCAGTTCCACTTGTATCCCGCCATCGTGATCTCTTCTTTGTTATGTGTATGTACATATGTGTATGCACACACATATACGCGTGCATTTATGTATCGTACTGAGTCTGTTTAGCTTTGCTTGCATCATGTTCCTATGTCCATGGCTGACCACTGGGGATTGGACAACCTGTGTAGAAGCTTGTCCCTGGAGGAGACTGTTCCTGTCTCAACAAGTGTTGAGCACCTGTAGGTCTTTATCTACGGGTAAGGCCATGTGGGATTCCTCTGTCCTGTCGGGATGTCACCACCTGTAGGTCTTCATCTACGGGTAAGGCCGTGTGGGATTCCCCTGTCCTGTCGGGGTGTCAGTCGGTATTGATTATATGCTCTTTAAGCAACCATCTTATTGAGAGTCTGTGGTGGAACTTCCCTCTCATATATAGAAGACACTATCTCACAGCATACTGTTCTGGCTGTTAGACTCTTTCTTCCCCTCTTGGTGAGTCTCCCTGAGCCTTAGGTGTAGGGGGTGTGTGCTGCAGATGTATCTATTGAGGTCAGAGACCCCACAGTCACCAATTCTCTGCAGATTGATCCGTTGTGGATCTCTGTAATTTGCATTTATTGCAAAAAGAATCTTCTTTGATAAAGGGTAAGAGCTACATGTATTTGTAAATACTAAAGAATAAGTATTTAGAATACAGTTAGAAATTATATTATTTTGGGGAAAATGTAGTAGTAGGTTCTCTTCTTGGGTCTATGACATCTCTAGCCATGGATAATTGACTAGGTTTATAGTAGGGTGATTTCCCTCCTATTAAATGAGCTTTAAATCCAGTTAGACAGGTGTTGGTTACCCCTTTGGTAAAGGTGCCACTGTGGTCCTGTTGTCCATCTTCTACCAATCCAGCCATTGTGGTACTTCATAGGTGTCACCACTGAGTAGCACTATTGGGTGCTTTTCTTCCTTGGCAATTGCACCTTTGACTACTGGGAGAGCCAGCCCTCAGGGAGGAGGCTTCCAGGTCAATTGCAGTTTAATGTCTTCAAGTTCTCTTCTGAATTTATGTGGTGTCTTCAGCAATAGATTCTTACCTTCAAGTTCTGGGAGGCAGTCAAGGGAAACAATAGAATCCTATGTTTCTTGAGGTATCTTTTGGGGTCCCCTGACCAACAACTCAAAATTTCCATGCTTGGTACCAGGGCTTCTGTTAGATAGCCTTTGGCTCTTAGGAAAAACTTTTTTTACCCCATGTGGCATAACTTCATGTAAGTTACTTATGTGTGTATACACTGTCCATGTTAGGGTTACTATTGCTGTGATCAAACACTATGACTAAAAACAAATTGGAGAGGAAAAGATTTACTTGCCTTACACTTCCACATCGATATTCATCAAAGGAGGAAGTCAGGGCAGGAACTCAAGCAGGTCAGGAATCTAGAGTCAGGAGCTATCTCAGAGGCTATGGGAGTAGGGGAAGTTGCTGCTGTGGCTTGTTCTTGGTGGTCATAACCCGGTTGGTGATGGTGGAGGTCTTATCTATGATCAACTTTGAGGTACAAATATATAAGGATTCAAAATCTGATCTTATAGCTGATGGGCTATGTGCCCATGTGGGCTTTAGTTTCTTTCTCACAAATGGCACTCAATAGAAGGGAAATCAACCTAGTATAAACCTAGTCACTTGTCCATAGCTAGAGATGTCATAGACCCAAGAAGAGAACCTACTACTGCATTTTCCCCCAAATAATATAATTTCTAATAGTCCTTTTAAATAAACATAAAATCATGTTTCTCTATGATGTTTTCAGTCAACCTTGGTGTTCTTTATTTCTCTTTTTTCCCTTTTGCTTAGCATTTCCATCCCTCCACTGACTCCATATAAAGTCTCTGTTCTATTTTCCCATTTCCCTTTTTATATCTTTAGATATGAGTCTGTAACCTAGAGTAACCACAGAAAGCAGGGTAGTAGAACATGGGACCCCGCCTTTTAAAGGTCCTATCACCAAGTACCACCATTAGACTAGGGCTTTAATAAGTCAGTTCTTTGGAGGACAAACATATAGATCATAAAAACGTGAACCTGTATCGTGTAATGAGATACGAATAGAAGACGAGAATAGTTAAGCAAGAATGCATTCGTGTCCTGTGGCTAGAGTTCCTTTTAGAGCAATGCAATAGAGAACATCCTGTGTAGTGGGTAACTGAGGGAGAAGCTTGGGAGGAAATAACCCACAAAGCTCCTTTTTCCTCTATGGAAAAAGTAGTCTGGGTTTGAGAGGCAGTACTTACTTACTTAATAAGATAACCGGGTAGTCAGGTTGAACAGAAGCAAGGTTCAGAAATACAGTTAGGAGCTAATGCTAGATCATACAGTCACAGGAGGCCTTGGGAACAATCTAATACACACACCAGTTTTACAGTCAAGAAAACTGAAACCTAGGGTGTTTCTGAGTTCCTTACCCAAGATTAGTCACAGCTAGCTGGGGCCAGAACTAGGATTAATTCCTTTCACATGACTGGATATGAAAATATATTAATAACAGAATTGAGGAGGTGGCAGATTGTCAGAATACTTTGTATGTGCAGAGAATAATTTTTGCAGAGATGCGATTAATCATCTTTTAAAAGAAAGAACTCTGGTCTAGCTTTTGGGTTGTTAAGCAGAGAAATTAAGAAAGGAAACTGGAACAACCCAGGAAACTGTTTTAAGACTAGAATGATCTGTCTCATGGCACAAGGAAATGGCCTTCCTGGCAACTTCTGAGGCATTTTATTAATACTAATAAACATAGTAGCGATGATGTTTCTCTCTGGATGCAAGGCATCCTATCAGACGTCAGTGTCTAGCAGACGTGTAGTCTTGCAGCTGCGGATGTGGTATTACTGCCATTTGTGAGAAAGAAGCTGAAGCCCACATGGGCACGCAGCCCATCAGCTATAGGATCAGAATTTGAATCCTTATATATTTGTACCTCAAAGTTGATAATAGAGAAGACCTCTCCTTCTAAAGTTACGACTAGATTAAGAAAAAAACAAATAAAAGTTTAATAAAAACGTACAACCAAAACTAAAAAAAAAAAAATCAGTGACATTGAAATTACTGATATTAATGTAAAAGATAAAGGTTTTGATGAGAAGAAGTGTTGATCACAAGAAGAGTTTGTGGCTTCCTGTTGGAGAAATGCTGTAGGATCTTGCTTGTTCTAGCTTGGTCTGCTTGTCTTCCTGTTTGTGTGCTGTGTCACTTGGTAGTCCCGCCCCTTCCCCTCACCTAGCTTCTCCCAAAGGACCTTCAGCAGTCTGTGGTACCACTTGACCTTTACTTCACCTAATCAGATGTTTATTGCTAATCTCTCCGCTACTTTTATTTGCTCTGATAGACTGTCCCTGTAGGTTCTGAAATGACATGTTTTTGTGTATTAAATTGTAAGCTGTGTGATACTGGTTATTGAGATATCTAAACCACAGAATTCAAGAAGGTCACAGCATCCGCTAATCCTACCAAGTCTTTGTTTTTTCCAAGGAACACTATCCCAGGGCCATGTGAGCATGCAGAGTGAGAGTGGGGATCCCGGACAGCTCGATCCCCATCATTCAGTATTGACTCCATTCAAGACTGGCCAGTCTGCATCCACATTTCTGCCATAGCCCTTGGCTGTTCCCCAACCAAACCATCTGTCACAGTGTGAGGTTTTCAGAACACAAACATTTAAAACTCAGCTTAGGAATTGCCTCTTTCTAGACACCTTCCCTATTGCTTCCCCTTGTCTTCCACTTCTCCACTCCCTCTTCCTGTTAGTGTTCCTTCCTGTCCTTCAGTATAACTTCAGGACTCCGTGCACATCCTTTGTGTTAGCACTTAGTACTCCGAGCGGCAGTCCTCCTTTTTTCTGGTGTACCAATGAGACCCCCGACTTCTGGGCATCTGGCCTCATACATGTCTCATCGACAGGTGTCTGAATGAAGAGGTTACAATGCTCTGGCTGTGCTACTCAGTCAGCTGTGTCTTCGGAAGCCAGGGGTCTGAGGCAGGAAAGGGAACTTGCTTGTGTCAAACTTGTGTGAGTTGTCCAATCAGTGTGGGGACCTTGTGAGCATGTGAATAAAGTCATGTTGGAAGCAAGCTTCCCCTGAAGTATTAAAAGATACTTTGCTTTGTTCCTCCTTGGTCAGGTGCTGTGATTGTGTCCACACCTCAGGACATTGCACTGATGGATGCACGAAAGGGTGCGGAGATGTTCCGGAAAGTCAATGTGCCGGTAAGCATTTACACCCTCCCTGGTAATAGCACGAGACCCATCTAGCCTAAGACAAGTCATTAACAAAGCATCATCCATGTTTTAGTTTAACCTTCTGTTGAACATTTCATGAAACTTTAGTTGATTTTTCCAGTTACCGTAAAACATACTTAAGGTTACAAATATGTCCAAATCATGCTAATCAAGAGGAATTTTGAACCAGAGTTCAGGGATTTCAAGGTTTCTGCAAAACTATGCTCTCCAGTGCTGATGGAATCACATGAGCATCTCAGGAAATGCTTTCGAGATAGACTACATTAAACCACCTATAGGCAAGGAGGTGAAAAGCTAACTTCTTTTCCTTGTGGCTCACTACATTTTAAGGCTTGATAGCTCAGGTTCTTCTAGGGAGTATTTTATGCTATTCTGTACATGAAAAACTAATGTAAGAATGTAATAAAAATAGACATAGAATAATTAAGATCAGATGGAGCCCAGAGTAAAGTCAGCAAACAAATTGCATGCCATTAAGGAACTTAAATATGCTATGAATTTTCTAGCAGCCAAAGGAAAGAAGCGTGATACCAATTAAGGCCCTGTCCATTTGTGTATGGTTAAAACAAGCTGCTTGCTCGAGAGAAGCCCTGCTGAGACCAGTCACATACTTTCACTAGATTCCTGTAAGGAAGGAACTATATTAAATACACTCCCTTCTTCTTTACTCTAAGGGAAAGGTTCCTCCTTCTAGTGGCCTCCACAAAAGCCAAGGAATAGTACCAGAGAGCAGTCAGAACACCACCCCTGCAGTGCTTCTGTCCCTGCAGCTTGCCATGGACATCTTCAGATCTAAGAGAAACAGGGCTTTTAAAACTCTGGCTCAAGCTAGCAAGATGGCTCAGTGGTAAGCGCTTGCTGTATGTGCCTGACAAGCCCATGCAATGGTGAAAGGAGAGCCGATGCCCACATCTGACCTCTCACCTCCACATGTGCATCATGCAGTGCGCAGCCGTGCTCACATGCGCGTGCACCGCCACAATAAAGAACAAGTTTTAAAGTCTTAGACCCATGGATTAGCAGCAGGGTTCTCAATTCTCTCTCCTGCCTTCCTTCCACCACAAACTGGATGATAATTTTGTTTGTTTGGTTATGGGAAGAACTTATAACTTTCCTCAAATTCTTCAAAGAGACCATGACACAGGATAAAGTTCAGGGATGCTTTCTTAAGTGTTTGTCTCCGAGAGGCGCCTTGAAAGATGTAAACGAGTGTATATAATAGAGTCAAGGTGGCCTTACCCCGGAGTCTCTCTTCCCATGCCAGCCGGAGTGGAGCTGTGGACACTGGCAAGACAAACAGGCACTAGTGAGACGGAGCCTAGTGAGGGACACGCCTGTCTGCTTTCTTCCCAGGGAACTGTGGCTGTGTTCACCGATGGGCCTGAATGTGTGATTAGTGGGTTTAGAGCAGGCGTTCTAGGCTCCGAAACTTAGCTTGGAAAAACATGAAAGCAATGCTAATCACATGACTACTACTGACAGAAAACCTTCTCTATTGCATGTGCTTTGAGTAATGTGACTTGTATTATGTCCTCCAGGATAAACTAGATGCAAGCACTGGCTGTGGAGATCACTGACTAGTATGTCCTCTTACCTGAGATTAAAATGTTAAGTGGCAAAGAGAGAGGCAGCCTTCTACCATTGATGGCACTGAGTTAACAAGTAACCCTTCCTGGAAAAAGTTAGTATCAGGACCACTGGTTTGTTAGTAGCACTGCAAGGTCTGGGTACTAGCCCTCTGGCTGCAGGGATGTGAATGCTGAGCTTTGCCTATGCTGAGGGGAAGGCAGAGGTACGTCTACTGCACTCAACATCAGCAATGAATGAAGGAAAGTGACTTACAGAGGGAGTCAGATTTTGTCTTCCATTTCACCTCAGAAGTGATCCATTTTATACTACCAGATCATTTTAACTCAGCTGTCATTTGAGGTCTCATGGCTATGGGCCATACCCTTCATGGACTCTGTTTTCTCAAAGTCTAGTGGCCACAGTTATCACATTCAGTGTGTATGCTTTTAGTTCAGGTGTTTCTTTTTTTGGACATTCTTGATACTTCCTGACATATAAATAATAAAGAAAACAGCCTCATACTGATGTGTTGGATTTTTTTTTCTGGTCTTCAAGACAGAGAGTAGGTCATATAATTCTAACAGAACATCACAGAGGAAGAGAAGCCAGTCACTGAGTCCAGCTGGGCTATCGCTGGCTAGGTGCCACATAAGGATAAAAGCTGAGGATATTAACAAGGATATGCCACAAGGAAGTGAGGGGTGGTGGCTGCACGGGCTCGTAGGACTGCATCCAGGATGGGTGGAAAGAGGAAACAGCTGTTTGGGATCACACAAGTAATTTTAAGTTTGTAGACTTAGAACAGTCCTGTGTCTTGACAGGGCCAGGATGTGATCATGGCTGTGTTGGGACTAAATGGCGTAGAAATGAAAGTCACCAGAGCTGTGTATTCTGAGGCTGTTTCTAAGATGGGATTAATCATCCCCTGCTCTGGCATTTTAGACATTTGCCTGCTGTATCTCTGTGAGAGCGCTCTTTTTATTCCCTGATTTTAATCATTTGCCCTCTATACTGCGAAATCAGTTTAAAAACAGGTGGACTGTCTTACTCATCTCTTAAACCCAGAGGAAGCACGCGTGTGTGTAGCAAGGCTCACGAGTGAGCAAGAACTTCAGTGCTGAGCTCTGTATGCAGTCTAATAACCATGGTGCTGCTCTGTAGCAAAGCGGGTCTCAGTTATCAGTGAGACGTGAATGTGGTGACTTCTGAGAGCCTTCTGGCTCTTAAAAGCTCCAGAGTCTAAGGAACGGCAAAGTGTTCAGACTTAGGAAGTGTTCCCTAATGCAGAGGCGACGCTGCGCACCTTATCCCACTTCATTCCCGTTCCCCTGGTTTTCAGTCTTCTTCTGTTTTTTCCCCTTTTGAAGTGCATTAGTTACCATGGAAACAGTGATGTCATTGGAATTCATTGGTATGGACAGAGTTTAGTGATGTCTGCAAGAACGTTTTGAAGTTAATTTAAATGATTTCTTAACTCAATGCATAGCTTGGGAAAGGAGGAAAGAGATGAGGGATTAAATTCTGGCCTCTGCCTGAAATGATAAAAAACTGAAAAATCCTTAATTATAGCAGGATTTGTATGTAGACTGTTCTTTTCAAAAACATGAGAATGTTCAGCCTTGCCCACTTTTAGTAGTGAGTCATTTATGGTGGGATCCTTCTGACCCACTTTTGTCACCTCCTTTCTGAGAGCGCTGTGTACCTTGCTGCTGTCTCACTGCCTGAGTGTTTGGTCTCACGGGGATTTTCTTTCCAGTCCTTTCTTTGGAAGCTCATCCAGCTCCGGAAGAATAGTGCACTGTATATTCACTCCCTTACTCCGCAGTCACTCATGTAACTTTATTTCAACAACAGTTGTTAACTGGTGTATTCCATAGTACATATGTGCTGATACTTAGTGTCCTTTGTAATGTAGTAGTACTGTGTTCCAGTTCACTTTCTGTTGCTGTGATAAACACCATGACTAACAGCATCCTGGGAGCAAATGGTTTATTTCATCCTAAGAGTCACAGTCCATCACTGAGGGAGACCAAGACAGGAATTCACAGCAGAAACCATGGAAGAATGGTGCCTACTAGCTTGCTTTTCTTGCCTTGCTCACCTGCCTTTCCTATGCAGCCCAGGCCCACCTGCCCAACAATGACTTGGCTCACAGTGGGCAGGATGCCCCTGTGTCAACTGGTGATTAGTATTTACTCAGCCAAGCTTTCCTCTTCCCACTGACTCTAGCTTATATCACATTGGCAAAATCTACCCAGCACTATACCATGACTTGCTCGGACCCGCCAGCGATATCAATAATGACACAGAGACTTATTAATGTTTTTAGGCCTTAGCTGGGCAGTCTTCTTACTACTCTATCCCGACTAATCCTAGCGTATGTCCCACCACTTTCGCTGGGCTTCAGTGAGCAAGAGATGGGCCATGGTGGTAGTTAATTTTGACTGCCAACTTGACTCAATTGAGTGACGTCTGGGAGATTCATAAAGCACACATCTGAGTATGTCGAAAGGTGTTTCCAGAAAGAATTATTGCCACTTTAATTTTGTCAAATCCTACTCTTAATGACGAATCTTAAATGTTTTAACCTTCCTTGTAACCCACCACCCACCAGAGGTAGTGAAAAAGAAAGGATATGGGAGGGGTGGCGGGGGGCATTGGACCAGCCATCTGCCCAATGTCCCTATCTCTGCCTGTCAGTTCCACCTTCCACTTCCTGCCCAGCTATTTGCCACCAGATCTCTATTAAAGCCAATCAGATACAATTATAAATTGCCTTCAGCAGGTGAGGAAGGAACAGATATTTACAAAATATGAGAGTGGTGATGAGCCATTAGTTCTGCCAGTACAGAATTAACAACTGAATATACAGAGACACACCTTCATACAGTGAGCCCAGCACATGACTATTTGCTTCTATGAAAACCCCAGAAAGAAAAGCAGACCTGTTTTCTCTGACTACTTTTTGATTTGTTGATTAACTTTGTGATGTTGAAGGGGCCCTAAGTTCTGAGAATAAGAAAACTTTCTTCTTTGGGCCAGTGGGGCTGGTGTAATGGGAAGGCCTTTGTCTTATTTGCTTCTTTTCACTGTTCTGTTAATTTGGACATGGAGAACTATTGCCTGATTACGGTCATTTTCTGTCCAGGTAACCCATGTTCATGTTTCAGATTTAAGCTCAGGAGTTACTTGCCCTAGGGAGGTTTTTTTTCCCCCTTTCCCAACATGTCATGTAAA
This sequence comes from Grammomys surdaster, assembly GCF_004785775.1. Taxonomy (NCBI): domain Eukaryota; kingdom Metazoa; phylum Chordata; class Mammalia; order Rodentia; family Muridae; genus Grammomys; species Grammomys surdaster. Next base: position 7,514,394 of record NW_021620970.1, read on the forward strand.
GTTAATGATACTTCCTGTGAACTCTTTGTACACTTGTCCAGTTCACCTCTCACCCCACTACAGGTTTATCTTCAGTCTTCACACAAGAGTCTGAGTCCCTAGGTGGCACGGGAACCTGCCCTGAACATCTCCCGGCTCAGCCTCCTGGCCCACAGGCATGCTCTCACTGTGACCCAGAGCATAGCCTGCTCTACCCTTCTCCTGGTCATAACTACTTCGCTCTTCCTCCACTTCTGCAGCATTCTTCCACCCCTTGTGTCCTCAGTGTCTTCAGCATGCTGCTTTGACACCCAAGCACATTTTACACTTACTTTCTGCTTAAGAAACCTTTTTTCATCCTGCTGTTTTCTATGAGAGCTCCTTCTGTTTATGGTTTCATTATGCTCTTTCCCTTTCACATTTGCAGCTCTACACTGTAAGCTCGTTAGATGGAGACCTGCCTTGGTCTGTGTCTAAACACGTAGCTGTTCACAAAATATATACTAGATGAATGATCTGGGTTTGATCTTTTTTTTTTCCTGTTTCTTTATTGGTTTTATTTTTTTTATTAGATATTTTATTTATTTACATTTCAGATGTCATTCCCTTTCCCCATTTTCCCCTCCCTAGAACCCCCCTATCCCATTCCCCCTCCTCCTTTTTGCTTTTATACCATTTTAATTACATGCATGTGTTAAGGTCAGTTCTAGGTTGAGGGTCTAGCAATACAATAGATGCAAATAGTCAAGGAACAAGCAAGACAATAAACATAAATAGTCAAAGAACAAACAAGGCATTAAACACAATTACATGAACACTCCCTTGATCACTGTTTCTAAGGGCTTATCAGGATGACCAAAATATCTGAGCCTACTTCCTTGTCCTAGCCCAAAGTCATTTTTATGTCTGAAGACTGCTTCCTTGTTCTAGCCTAAAATTTAGATTTCTGTCTGAAGTTACTTCGTTCTAGCCGAAAATTTAGATTCCTGCCTGAAATTACTTCTTTGTTCTAGCCTAATGTCAGCTTCCTGCCTGAAGCCTACTTCCTTGTCTTTGGCCAATGTCATATTCCTGCCAAGCAGCCCATTTCCTTGTCCTTGGCCCATGTCAGATTCTTGCCAACCTTCCCCAAAGGCTCTCCGCCTCTCCCTCTTTTTAATTTCATTAAGAAGACTGAGCCTGTCTTAGGTTGTTCTGATAACCGTTGTGGAATATGCATTATTCAAAGCAATGCATTTCTGTCTTAGGGTAGTATGGCTCTGTGAAGAATCTTACCTGTCCTTGGCTTGCCAGCCTGTTAATTTAATAACTCTGTCTGGGGGTCCATTTGGGTTTGATCTTTCATATTACATTTGGAGTTTTCTTGTGAGGGGAGCCCATAAAAAGATGGCCAAGAAGTAGGTACAGTTAAGGTGAAGCTTTAAATTGTTTAACTTGCTGGAGATTATGAGATAGGCTCCAAGTAAGCATGAAGGCAATGAGGAAGTCTGAAGGGTCAGACACTTGAATGTGATGCACCATTGGTCATGAATCAGTACAGTAAAAGATAGAACCAAAGGTTTTACACACCATCAGCCTGAATTCCTAAGAGAAATCCATTGTCCATTATAAACACACATATATGTGCATTTCTAGTGGATCAGGCTGTAAAATGCCAAGGTGATAGGCATCAGAACCTGATCCAGAATAACAGCAACAAAGGGGAAGGACCATGCATCACAGGAGGATTAGCAGGCCTGGAACAGCCTGCTTAGGGGGCTCAAACAAAACAAGCAGAAGGCAAAGAAACTTGGGGAGTTATGTTTCCATTAATCTACCTGGAGCTGGTTTTCTGCTTTACAGGATGCCACAGTAGTTTACTCTTTGAATGCTAAGTGTCAACCTGTTTGACCTATGATGCCACTGTGGTTTGGTTGTGGTTTGTCTGTCAGAGGGACTGTACTGAAGACTTGGTTCTCAGGGTGGTGGTGGGACCCTTAAGAGATGGTGCCTTTGTTAAGTCACTGGGGCATGTTCCCAGAAAAGATTATGGGATCAGTTAATAATAAGAGTGAGCATGGCCCCAGTACACCCTCTGGCTTCCTGCTCGGTGATAGGACTTTTCCCTTCCCATAAGTTTCTTCCCTTGTCATGAGATACCCATGAGAGCTTAGCTGATATAGGCACCATGTCCTATCATTTCCAAAACTGTGAGCTGTAGCTCTCTTTTCTTTATAATGTTTACCCTCCTCAGATAGTTTGTTATAGCAATAAAAACAGATTGTTAAAGATGTATTTAGACAAGTATTGTTTCAAAGAGGACCTTGTAACACACTGTTTAAATTTTTTTTTTGAGGACTTCATGTTGAGTGGTTTGCATATAATGTAACCAATGATCTTCTTCTTGACAGTAAGAAATTTTATTGTTTATTTTTTTTGTTTTTTTGTTGAAAATGACTTTTACCCTTTACAAAAATATACTGATAATATTGTACATCTCAGCCATAATTACATCTTAGTGACCAGATACAGGCTCGTCTCTGTCTTTCCACGGGGTTTCTTAGGAGTTCTCATGTGCTCTAAACTAGACTACCTTTCTAAGTTAGTTAATGCATTAAGCTCATCTTACCTTCAGAACACCCCTGTGAGGGAGAAAGCATCATTTCTCCTATTTCACAGGGAAACATACATAAATGTATCCATCTGCTCAGTGAGGCACTGAGCTCCGCTAGTCACTCCCAGACAGCCCACTCTTTCTAGGGCCTACATTCCTGCCTGTGATTTCTGCAGCTGAACCAGAGTTGAGATTGGCACTGTGGGCATCATGGAATATCACAGAGACATTCTAGGAGTCTAGTGTTTGCTTATCATTGAGGTTTACTTGTTCAAGTAAGGATGCAAAGCTACTGGAAACGGGAGCACTGAGAAGTGGGCTGAGGCTCTAATGACAGTCAAGAGAGAGGCGGCCATGGCCATGGCCATGATCTTTAGGAAGGCTTTGGTTTGACTGCATTCCTGAGTACAAAGGAGAATGCAGATTGGGCCTGTCTGTGACTATTCCCTAGTTACGATGCTAAATTGCTCTTCTAAACTGTATTGACTTACCATTATCCAAGGCCACTTGCTTCCATGAGTAAAGTCCCCAGTCCTGTTTTCACATATAAGTCAGTGACCTGGAGTGATTTTAGCTTTGCAATTTATTATGTGACCTAGGGCAAGTAATTCAGCATCAGGTTTCTTGTCCATGAAATAGGAGCGTAATACTCGCCCCACTGGTCATAAGGAGCAGTTGAATAAGATTGCATTTCCAGTCCTTGGCATCACTTAGCGTGAAGTCCTATGATTAGTAGCTCTGACTGTCACTGTTTTGGTGGCAGGCTTCAGGAACCAATATAAATCCTCCCTTTAGAGTTTAAGAGTCCAAGGTCTCAAAGAGTTGTACCTCATGGACCATGGCCACCATTCTGGTTCATGAAAGCTTTATAGACACAGACGCCCCCCATGCATTCTTATCACATCAGACTTCTTGTAAAGGAAAAAACAAGGACACCATCTTGTTTTTAAAATTATAATGTCTGTATGCATGCTTCAGAAATAGATGCAGAGCAGAAAAGCACTTAGGAATCTAATCTATTTCCATTACTAATATTCATTTCTCTATGTAACAGTGCACTTCCTCACCATACACACAGTTTCTTAAAAGATAGCTTTTAATGCTGGTGACAGGTTCCAGCCAGCATTTAACCTGATTCTAACCTTGAGAAATTGGATTATACAGTAGTCTGCCAGTCTTACTTGTTGCTTGCCTAAATCAGGGTTTCAAATAGCAAGAGGAAATTAAAATTTTATTTATTTTATTTTAATCTATTACTGCTTAATTCAGTACCTTTAGACACAAAAATCTAATAATCAGAGCAATGCTGACATTTCAAGAGTCAGTTTTTAAAATGTTAATAAAAGAAGTACCCCTTTGAGCCAGTGATGGATAGGGATTATGTAGGAATAATGTGTGAAATGGGGGTGGGGGTGGGTGTTAGCCAGGCAGTAGTAAACTAGCTGAGGTAAGGAGGAGAGGGAGCATATACTTTGATGAGGCAGTAAACATGATGGAGCATGCCTACAGCTGCAGCTCCATGGCGTTATGCAAATGAAGCCAGAGCAACGCCGCTGTTTTTAATGTTGTCTGCTATCAAAGGACACACACAACAGCCCTACAGTAAACACAAACAGCTCAGCAATGTATGAAGGAGTCACAAGCTGTGAGGCTGTGTTGTTTTAGTGTGGGTCATGTAGACATTTATTTCCTACTCAGGAGAAGAATTCCTATGAACAAAATTGGAATATGAATGTTCCAGATTCTTCCTAAGCACCCTCGGCTGCCCATTTCAGACCTCAGTGACTGGAGGCCTGATGTCACGTCAGAAAGTACAGTGGATTCTAAGCTCTTCTATGCTTGCTCTCCCTTCTGGCTGTCCCATAACCAACCCTGTCTTAATAGAGTCATTTGTCATCTAGTCTGCCTCTGTCAATAATGAATTTCCCCCTTTTAATTATTTAAAGAGAAAATATATGCCATGCCATATATATATATATGACAAACTAAATATATTATTCATATATATACATACATGAATAACATGTATATATGTATATTTACACATAAATATATATACATAGAAATGTGTATATATATTGACTTCCATGTGAGACCATAGTACACATGCATACACAATGACAACAATGTTAATGATAAATACAATCAATTAAGTACAATACTCATAACAAATCTCAAAACCTGATAAAATATTTTTGTACACCTTTACACATTTTGACATTAGATAAGGTGACTTCCAAACTACACTCATGGTCAGATACTGTCTAGGGCAGAACTATCCAATGGAAATACAATGTAATCCACAAATGTAACTTTAAAATTTTGGGTAGCTATCTTTTTTAATGTAAAAATGAAACAAAGCAGGTAAAATTAAGTTTAACAATACATTAAAAATACCATTTTAATATGAAATCCATTTAAAAATCATAAAAACTAATCCAAAGGAATTTTTTAAAAATGTGTGTATGTATGTGTGTGTGTGTGTGTGTGTGTGTGTGTTTGTAAGCGTGTGTGCACACATGTATAAAGTGTGGTTGGGAAATTTGTATTCCATGATGCCTGTGTGGACATCAGAGAACCACTTGTGGAATTGGTTCTCTCCTTCTGTCTTATATGGATTCTGAGAGTTAAACTCAGGTTGTCAGGTGTGCCTTTACCCACTGAGCAACCCTGCCACCCTTCCCCGAGGAATCCTTATTATTTAGTAAGAAGAAAACAAGAGTTTGCAAAAATAGGCCGATTGTCTGAATAGGCAGATTGTAGAAGCTGACCTACAAATGACCAAAATCACATTTAAAATGTGCTCAGCTTCCCTCAGAATCACGGCCATGCAAATTCAGACCATGGCAGTAATGGTATCTGGGTAGGATCTAATACTCAGAATTTAAAAAAGAAATATGAAAGCATATATGAAGGCTTATTTATAATATTGAAAGCTTAGAAGTAGCCCATATAGTAATAGGAGAGTGGATTACAGGATGTTGGGGCTCCAGGAAAATGTATTACAGTAAGTGGCTTAACTAGGTTTATCTCATGGAAAGAAAATAATTCTCTTGTATGATTGCATTCCTATCAAGTCTAAGATCAGATAAAATTAGTTTACAGTGTTATAAATCAGGTCTGTATGTTTCTTTGAGAAGTATTTTCAAGGGTATATAAGGAAACACCTAGAGTCCTGCCATTGTTTTTTCTCTTAACAGAACCTTGGTAACATGAGTGTACTTATCTCAAAAGTCTATACAGATATCCACTTCTAACTCGTGTACTTATATGTATGATATACTCTGATTAAAAACTTTAAAGATAAATAACTTATAAAGTTCCAGAAATATTTTTCTCTTCTGACTGAGTCACTGGCAGCCTGGATTTCATACCCTATAGACTGTCTCACTGCCAGTGTTCAGTAGCCACACGTGACTACAGGCTACTCTTGATAGGCTGTGTAAGTGAGTCACCTTAGACGTCTCAGGTCCGCACTGCAGCGTTAGGTAAGAGCAGGAGACCCCCCCTTTCCCGGAGCTTGTCATAGTCGCCCGTACCTCCTTTGTTTTTATGGACAGTTTACATTTGAGGTAGACGGTTGTTTTGCTAGTCTGTGGATGCCTATTATATCATCATCTCGGCCATTTGTTCTTAATGTTTTATTACCATTCTTCTCATGATCGCCTTTTTTTTAAAAGTTTTTAATTATGTGCAAGGCAGGGAGGAGTGGGGGTTACTTGCACCTTAGTGCGGGTGCCCACAGAGGCCGTAGGAGGGCACTGGTCCCCAGGAGCTGGAATTACAGGTAGCTGGGCTTGGAGCCATCTCCTCAGCCCCATGGTCACCTAGTTTTTTGAAGACAACTTTTTACTGAGTTGCAACATGCCTACCTAAAAGGTACAGTTGTAAGTGAATAGCTCAAGTAATTCTTACACGATGAGCATAATTATTGTCTGACGTCAAGAAACAGGGCAACTGAATGCCCTGAAGTAAATATATAGATTTGATCACTGATTTTTAAATCAAAATGTGGAGAATATGGAATGGGGAAGGGGCAATGTCACCAATAGATGGTCTGGGGACAACTGGGTATCCGCATGAAAAGAATTAAGTTAGATCACTCTATACAACTTCAGCTGGTCTAAAAGCATAAATATATGTTGTGAGAGAGCAAAGCCCCCCCCCCATCTGTGTATGTGACAAGGGCGTCGCAGCTAGGGTTCCTAACGCTGCAGTGAAAGATGGCCAAAGCAACTGGGGGAAAGGGTTTTTTCTGTCTTACACGTCCTCATCACAGTCCATCACTGAGGGAAGTCAGGGCAGGAGCCTAGTCAGTAACAGAAGCAGAGGCCAACCGCAGAGGAGCACTGCCTACTGATTTGCTTAGTCTGCTCTTTTCTATAGCCCAGGACCGCCTGCCCAGGGTTGGCACTACCCCCAATGAGCTAGGTTCTCACTAGAAAATGCCCCCCAAACTTGCCTGCAGGCTAATCTTAAGGAGGTGTTTTTTCTCTATTATAATTTCTTCTTCCTAAGTGTTTGTGTCAACTTGACAAAAACCAGCATAAGGGGCTACTATCCAAAATACATAAAGAACCTAAAACCCAATTGCAAGGAAAAAGGTGCAAAAAGGCAAACAAGTGCCCATCATGTGTACGAATGTCCAACATTACTAACTGTCAGGCATGCAAAGGAAAAGCACTGGAGCACTGTGTTTCGGGGGATGCTGTACAACAGATAAAGACAGGCTTGAGAGAAGTATAGAAAGGGTCCTCCTGCACATGGCCTGTGGAAATGTCAGCTGCTATAGCTCTCTGGGATCATAGAGAGCTGGTTTAAATTTTTCAAGATTTTGTTTTTAACTATGTGTATATGTGTTGGGGTGGTATGAGCACACGAGAGTACAGGTTTCCATGGAGGCCCGAAGAGGATGTGTGAGCTGGAGTTACAGGCAAGCATAAGCTGTAAATTACAGGCAATTGACAAAGGAGTTGTCACCCACACTCCAGTTGTCTGCAGGAGCAGAATTTGATCGTAACTATGGAGCCATCTCTCCACACTTGAAAATTACTTTTCAGTTAAAGAGCAAAGCCGTATGATCCAGCATCCCCACTGCTCTATACACATCCTCTGGAAATAAAGTAAGCATGCACTCCCAAGTTCTTTACAGTATTGTTCACAGAAGCCAAGCTATGAGACCATCATAGCTTGAGGAAATAAAGAGCACTATTTATATGCTTAGTGGGTTAGTGTTCAGCCTTTAAGAATCGAGTTGCTTCAGCAATATAGATAAATCTGGAGGACATTGTTTAAAGTGAAATAAGCCAGGCACAGAAAGACAAATACTCCATGATTTCAGTTACATGTAAAATCTAAGAGTGCTGAACTCACAGGGGTAAGGAATCAAAAGGTGGTTATCAGAGCTGGGAGGAGGGCAGGGTGATAGCTCAAGCAAGAAAGATGTTAGTCATGGATACAACACTTCAAAGTAAACAGAGCGATACTAGTAACCCAGAGCCTCCTGCCCACAGGCTCATGGGAACCCAGCTTCTAAAGCTGGACTCTGGCCTGTCTGTGAGCTTTCTGTGACTGGGGTGACGTAGTGCTTGTCTTTATGAATAGTGTGCCTGGATCATGATCACAAAATTCACTTTAGGCGCTTGACTGGCTGCCATCCCTTGACTCACTGTACTGTGAGGACATACAAGAATGTGTGATTTGTTGGGTCATTTTCCAGCTCTTGTGCTGTGATTGTATTGACATCTGTACGGGTACGTTACCTGGAGTGCGCTGTAGTCTAACTCAGGTGGATGTGGCCCAATAGTTTGACAGAATGGCTGAAACAAAAGGAGCTGCTCCTCATCACAGCCCGGGGTTGTCCTCGTTGGTTTTGTTTTGGCCATGCTGATGCTCGTCTCTGTCTACTCAGGTGCTTTGGCTGTCTTCATTGGTAAAGCAGTCACAATGCTCTTACCTGGTTCTCATCATGCCATCCAAGTCTCCCTTTCCTTAAATGACGTCTGCTTGTTCCTTAGTCTTATTAAAGTCTTATTTAATAAAAGTGCTTAAGCTTATCTCTAGTGTTTGTGTCTGCCTTCGAGATGGCAAGTGTACTCCTCAGAGTGTTGTTTTGCCTTTCACACTTAGCTTCTTGTCTGCGTGAAGTTAGTGTTTGTATGGTGTAAATGGTGGGCTAAGATACGCTAGTTTCCACATGGCCACCAGTTAACATGGAAACACTGCGTCGTTCCCATTACAGAGCAATGACATTCATGCATAGGGCTATTCTGGGCTCTGTGATGTTCCCCTATAGCCAGCTTTGTTGCTGTTGTTGTTTGTCGTTGTTAATATTGAGTCAAAGTGGTAAATAGGTGAAGTTCCTGAGACAGAGATTCTCAGTCAAGTGCAGTAGTTTCCTCAGGTGAACAAGCAATATTAGGCATTTACACTTACGCTGGAAAACAGGACATCTTGTTAGTGCAAGAGGAAGTGTTGTTGGCTCTCAGTGTTTTGTTTCCTTTTCTTTTTTATTTCGAGTTTGTGATTTGCCTCCTTGTCAGTAAATGGTGCTTTATATATCTAATGCATATTTATGCTTTATATATGTGTGTTTATGTTTTAGCACATGTATGCTATAGTATTATTATGTCATTCTCACTATAAAATATAAAATTGATACTGCAGAAATCATAAAACAGATACTAGAACAAAAATTATTTTCTTCTGTGTCAGCTGAGGCAGGTGGGTTATGTGTGTTAATTATTTTGGTACGCTCAGTCAACAGTAGTTGACTTCGCTCATGCTGCATGGCTATTTTCTCTGTATCACACTTAACTATGGCATTGGTACTAACAGAGCAGCCGCTGTCAGAACACCAAGGCAAAGACGACAGAATTGGGGGTTTGTCCCTAAATCTTGACTGTGGCATGAGTACTTCTGTATACATTTCATTGGCCTAGTCAGACTACATAAGCTCACATGATTGGATAGGGGGAAATTTCCTGACCTTGTGCCCAGGAGGAGAGCTGGATCCATTTTAGACCACTGATCACCTCCCACATTATCGATTTTGAAGCACATGCCCCTGAATTTACGTTTGTCTAAGAAAAATATACAGGCAAGACAAACTCATTGTCTTTTCCCATAAAGTCATGCCGTTTTAAAGCTCTAATTAAAATTACTCTGAGTATCGGCATAGAGACCTCTCCTTTCAGAGCCGTTCCATCTCCAGCTCTACCTTGAACACTAGCCCATTGAGGACTCACGTGGACCTGCAGCTTCTAGCAGGAGACATGGACTTCCTACTCATGATTAAATACTTATATTTCTTTCCTTGTTTTTGCCTGGCTTTTCTATAACTTTAAGGTCAGATCTTTCCTCCAAGAAATCTTTCCTGTCTGTTTCTGAAGTAGATTAAGACTTCTCCATTCTGTTCTCTCATAACACTCTGTCCTTTACTTCCAGGACAGATCTTTTTGTTCAATCCATTTCTTCAATTACAGTGTGAGCTTTCATGCTCTGCTCACCCCACTGCGTGCTCTCCCTTGGGTCTAGCCCAGTTACTGTGTAAGTGCACATTAAATGCTTTTTGGTTATATCAGTGTATTTTATGTCTGTGACATTTATGCAGTCTGCAGAGAATGTGTCTGGGGTATTTCTGTAGTCCACAGAGGACAGTTGCCTCATGAGAAACGAATCACATAAACGGCAGGCACACTCATACCACACCTCTGTGCCATGGGGGCTGAAAGCTGCCAGGGTAAGAATGCTTTTCCTGTTCTCCCTAAATTAAAATACAGCACACCTAGGTTTCCACTTTCTTAAGTGTTTTTGTGTTCTCTTTTACTGAGTAATGGTTTTTGTGTTAAGTTGAAAGCTTTACAGTCAGGGTGTACATGACATTCAACATAAATGGTACTTAGATCGCCCAGGTGACAAGGACATTATATATTCACAGTCACTAGTCACACAAGGCCTGGGACACTACGCCGTGCCCTCTTCTAGCTTTCTGGAGGTGGTACTAAATTCCCAAGACACGGGGTGGTTCATGTTTTGATACTTTGCATCAGCAGAAGAGTGAGTATGAGACACTTTGGAAAGCTGTGCTGCACAGGACCCCTTCACTGCTTGTCTTCATTCCCGTGTGTGAGGACAGCCTTCATCTTCTCTGCTCCTCCGTCCAGGAACAATAATAAATGGTATCGCCTTTCTGTCTATCGGAGTCACTGTGGGCTTCGAGTGCTGTTCTTCATTTAAGATGCAAATGATGTACTAATCTCCTACAGTGATGGCGTTATGGTGGAGCAGATAGGATGGCACAGACATGCTTATCTCTGTGTTCTCACGGCGTGCCCTGCATTCTTCTTCCACGGAGAGCCACTGTTTCAGTCTGTATGAATGCGAGAGTGAAAGGTGCGTGGATGCCGATGATATTTGCAGAGCCTGTTATCTGCTTACTCAACGGTACTATTGAATAATAATATTTCTTAGAGATTTGATTTATGCCTAAAGCCAGGGAAACTGAGAAAAAAGATGGGAACTGTAGATGAAATGTTAAAATTTTACTCAAATAGCAGCAGTAAGAGCTGAGGTGAATCTTGTGCTAGCTTCAGTTTTCTCCATTGCAGGATGGGGATGATAAAACACCCACTTAACAGTGTTCTTATGTGAAGAAAGTAACACCTTCCAAGAGCTTATTCTAGGACATGACTTAAAAGAGCTCCGAGGGTGTACGCTGCGCTGTAAGAGCTTTGTCCTCTGTTCTCTTCTTCTCTCTCCCTTCCTGTTCTGCAACACATTGTCATCACTGCACACTTCGGCCCACCACCTCTTTTGTAGCATCTTTTCAGCTTCAGAAGTCTGTTGTTTCTTGTCTCTGATGAGCATTAATCCTGTCCTGTCTTCTGATTTGTCACTGCTCTCATTGCTGTGACCAAGATGCCCAGAAGAATGAAAAGGAGAGATTTAAGTTGGTCCCGAGCTCTGAGGGTCCAGCCCACAGTTGCTTAGCTCCATGTGGTTGGGGGGCATGCAGAGGAAAAAGCTTTCACTCTCTTAGGCAAATACGGAGTGAGATGGGAAGGGGAGAGACACACAGACAGAAGGAGACAGACAGAAACTGAAGAGGCTGGAGAAGGATAGCAGGTTACCCCTGCCAAGGGCCATTCCAGTGATCCCATTCTTTCAGCTGGACCCCACTTCTAAGAGTTGCCAACACCTCCTAAAACAGCAGCAGCTGGGCAGCAAGCTTTCACTACAAGAGCCTCTGGGAGACTGAATATTCGAAGCATAAGAGCATCTGAGCCTGACCTTCTGAGGCTACCAGACAGGTCTAGCTCGCTACATTTCTGCTGCCTTGGCTCTGCTTCTGACTGTTTGTGTCGCAGACATCACTGCCTGTTCAGTGATGACCTGCAAACACAATCTGAAGAAACAGTTATCTCCCAAGTAACTCAAAGGTTGTTCTTGTCATTCTTCCCAGGCCAAGCATTCTAGTTCCCATTTCTCCCCTTTAGCATTCCTCACTACATTAGTTACCACCCTCACCTCTCACTAGCCTGAGTCCCAGGAGAGCAGAGCACCCTGCCTTATTCACCATTGTGTCGTGAACTAGTAGGTGCTCAGCAAAAATGTGTTTAAATCATATACTACGATATGCTGAATTTTATTTCAATTTCAGTGTGTTTGTATTATTCTAGGTTCTTGGCCTTGTCCAAAACATGAGTGTCTTCCAGTGTCCAAAATGTAAACACAAAACTCATATTTTTGGTGCTGATGGTGCAAGAAAACTAGCACAGACCCTTGATCTTGATGTTCTAGGTAAGACCTTAGACTCCTCTTTCACAGGGCAAATTACAAGAGGGGAAATGGCAGTGGGGTCTGGTAATGGGGAATCGGTAAGTAGTTGCTTGGAGCTTTGCATCTTTAAAGTGTTAAATAGTTCCACTGCATGCCTTAAGCTCTGCTGGGCACCTGTGAATAGGCTTTTTCTATAGGCTATGATATAACCTCTATGATAGGCAAAGACAGCCTGTAGATTCAGTGTGAGGAGACAGATGTAGTCTGAGCACCATAGATTAAAGTCATGTTTAAAGGATGGTAGTTAGCTTGGTTGCAGCATTGGATGTAGACATTACTGTATACGTAGGTGTATGTGGCCATGCTCACTGTGTGTTACAGCACAGTCTCTAACAGCATGTCCTTGGATTATGTGCAATGCCTTCATGAGCTGCTCTTTGCTTGTCAGCCTTTCAGCTGCACAGTATCTCCTCCTGCTCTGTTGTGATATGTGATTACCATTTCTATAAAATACGGCAGGCGGATTTTTATTTTATTATATATATTGTATATATTGTTCATAGCACTGAATCAAAGAATTAAGTAGTTTAGGAGGAGAACAAAAATCATGTGATAAGTGAAAAAATAAACAGATTTTGAGTAAAACATGCTTTTTCAAAAAATCCACAAGCAATCTCTAGATGTTTAAGACAACTTGTTTTTCTATTGTAATTGTGAATGGGCTTCTGTTCTGGGCAAAGACAGATGTTACTAGCTATAGATAGTTGAAAATTAAGATCTTTTAGAGATGAAAGAATTTCAAAATATTCTCTGTTATAATACATTTCTGAAAGTTAATGCTAAATATATTATTGTTATTATTCATTTCACTGTAGCACCAACTACAATACCAGGTGAATGCTAATGATATATTTTGATACATTACTGTAATTATAGCCATTAATTATATTCTGAAACTGTTTTTTACTTAACTAACCTAGAAAGTTCAATTTTCCAAATCTACATAATAACATAACAGATTGACTTTCCCTTATATAATAAAGTAAATGTATAATTATAATGGCATTATTGAATTATGCTGGTGGTTTAATTCCTAACTTAGAACAAGCGGGACAGGATTGTAAGTCATTTATTAGATGCTGAAGCCTCGTAGCCCGGAAGTTGTTTGTTAGGCAGTGGCTCACGACTGTGTGATGCCCTAAAGAGTGTCAGTAGTGAGCACTGGACCTGCCGTAGATGAGAGCTCAACACTGTCACAGGAAAGGTAACTCGGGGTTCCTGTTCGTCTACTTAATGTAGTCAGGGAACCCCAGAGAGCCCAGGGACTGCAGCAAGAGGTCTGCTAATAAAGAGGGTGGGACTAGGGATGAGGGACTGAAGACAGGAGAGCTCGCTCAGCTGAGGTTCTGCTGTTCAACATCTCTGCCCCCATTCTTTTATGACCTGTTGGGTTGCTTATTCCTAAAACAGCTCTTGGGATATTTTAAACTGTATTTGAAAATATATTTTTGTCATGTGTGTTAGGGTGAAGGGGTGTGGTACATGTGACATTGTGTGCATGTGGAGGTCAGAGAACAACTTTCAGGAATTGATATTCTCCTTCCATGGTGGAAGTTCCTGAAATTGAACTCAGGCAAGTGTCTTTACTGGCTGAGCCATCCTCCGGCCTGCAGTGGTTCTTTAGACCATTATCCGTACGAACCCAGTTGATGCATAGTAGTTAACTCTCACGCCACTACAGAGAACGAGCCACCCAGCATCTGACACGTGCCCTGACTCTTTTACTCTTTTCTAGGATGCTCTTCCCTCCCAGCCTGTTCCTTGGGCTTTATTCCCATTTTTATTGTGGCTCCATAGTCTTCTGTGCCTGCATGTAGCGTTATGACTCTGGATGGCAAATACCGTGTCAGTAGGTGATTGTGTGAAATGCAGGGTTGGCCTCTTTTACTTCATTTCTGCAGCGGAAGGGAAGCGATTCAGGTTTCCTTGCTCTTCATAAATCAAGATAAAAATGTTTCTGGGTTTCTAAACACTTTATGTGACATTTACCCTATCTGCCCTGTGAGAGTCCCTACAGTTTTATATTGATCTGTAGAAGGGACACCAAATTTGCTGCAAAGATAATCCTTAAATGGTTATTAAAATAATCTTATATTTTGTAATTTGGCTGGCAGGATATTATATTTGTCAGGATTCTCTAAAGGAACAGAAGAGAGGGGGGGAAGGAAGGAGAGAATGTGCATAGTTTATTAGAATAGCTTACAGTCAGGCTAGTCTAACAATGGCTCTCCCTCTCTCTCCCTCTCCTCCTCCCTCCCTCCCTTGTGCACACTCCCTCCCTCCCTCCCCCTCCCTCCCTCCCTCCCTCCCTCCCTCTCTCTCTCTCTCTCTCTCTCTCTCTCTCTCTCTCTCTCTCTCTCTCCTTATACCAAAAGGCTAAGAATCTAGTAGTTGTTCAATTAACAAGTCTGGATGTCTCAGCTGGTCTTCCATCTATACTAGAATCCTGAAGAAGTAGGTTTTAATACCAGCAAAGTAATTCTTCAGGAACAGAATAGATGAACTTGCCAACAAGAGTGAAGGAAAACTGGCAAAAAGCAGAAATTACCTTCCTCTGTGTCCTTTTATATGGGGTTCCAGCAGAAGGCATGGCCAGATTTAGGGCGGGTCTTCCCACCTCACGTGATCCAGTCAAGCGGATCTCTCGCAGTTGTGTCCAGCTGCTTGGGTTTTAGTTGGCTACTGATATAATCATGTCGACAACCAGGATTAGCATTTGGGTATCTAAGAGAGCGAAGCTTGAATGAGCAGAGCATATATAGCAAGGTACGCGTGTGAAAATGTTATAAGGAAGCCTATTTATAATAACTGAAAAACATAAAATAACTGGTTAAAAAGAAATACAATAGCACAGTTGGCTGATACCTGTCTCTCTGCCATGCCATGTGTAATAAATTACAGTGTTTTGCGTATTTATATTGCTGTTGAGGGTACTGTGTGACATGAAATGCCCATTTAAGCACACATTTTGGTAGCCTGTGCAGGAGTCTGGGGTACTTGTGAGAACACTCTGAGGCACAAGGTAGTTGTACTTAAGACTCCATTTCCTGCATTTGAGTCCTCAGCCTTCAGGAGACTGGCTGAAAGCACTCTACCCTTAAGTTCTCCCACCTCCTGGGACAGCATTGTCAGATGCACACAGCTGCTCCCTGGCAGTGCTTCCCAGGAACACACCAGGCTCACAAGCTTCTGTGTCATGCTCCATGGGTTAGTGGATAGTAAGAAAAAGCAATGTCTCAAAAGTAGGCTGACACTGGGATACATATCTGACTTACTTTTTAAGTGTTTCTATTATACTTTCTCTATGATTGTGTATATGTGTATGCATGCAGGTACCGTGGCACATATGTGGAAATCAGAGAACAACTTGAATGTTGATTTTCTCATTATACCACATAGGTGCTGGGAATCAACCTTGGGTCATGAGGTTTGGGATCAAGCACCTTTACCTGCTGAGCCATCTTGCCAGCTCCTGCCTTACTAGCAGCTGTCTTCACGCACTCATCCAGCAACACCATGAAGAGTCTTTGGGACTCTTACCTCAGCATTCTTTCCTCATTCATCTCCTTCATGGCGTACAACACGATGTGTCTATGTCAGCTATTCCAGGGAAAACCGCTTACAGGTGCCCTCTGAGCTAGCCTTTGCCTCCTGGAGATCTTTAGCAAAGAACAAACCAGGTGCCTCACTTCACGGTTGATTTCCCAGAGCTTGTACATACGTACTTACACACACACACACACACACACACACACACACACACATATACAGGGCGGGGGGCAGGTAGACATAATTCAGCTTAGTTTGAGAAACTTTAGCTCAGATTTTTTTTGTTTCCAAAGACGGAGTAGTGAGATCACGAATGCCCCTGTCAGTTTCTCTGGCTCTCATGTTTTCTCCTGGTCTTCTGCAGGAGACGTTCCCTTACACCTCAGTATAAGGGAAGCTTCGGATGTGGGCCAGCCAGTTGTCTTTTCTCAGCCTGAAAGTGATGAGGTAAGTTACATTTTTCATGTCTTTCTTGTTGTGGGATGTATTCTTTATGATACGCAGAAAGTGAGGGAGATGAGGTCAAGTTTGCTTGTGCACAGGACAAACGTAGACAGAAGCGGCTTACCTTGACTTTAAGGGACTCGTCATGTTGTGTGCTAGGACACAACTGTGGACACAAACTCTCAGCTCAAGAACAGACAGCTAACCTCCCAGCAGTTTTCTCCTGGGGAACCCCATAATGAGAACTCAGAGATTCTCAGCTTGCCGGCTGGCAGCGTCTGACTGCTCGAGATGACACTTTAGTATTACACCCTCAGTGGTTACTGAGAGAGAAGGGAACCTGATGAGAGAAAGGGCGTTCGTGGAGTACTCGATCAGTAGGGATGGGATTTTGTTGTGTTTATTTTAATGACTAGGACTGGGGAGTAGAGCAAAAAAACCTATTAGTGTTTCATCAGCCAGCATCATAAAAGATATAACTGATAGATTTTCAAAGTTGCTAAAGTATGAAAATTTTAGGGATAAAATGTGTTATTGTAATGTTTTCTGAAAAATAGACATGAAACCAGTTACACACATATCTTTTTCCTGCTCAGTCTTACTATTTCATTTGGAAGCCCAGTTATCATCTCTGTGTCTGTGTTCGTAGTTTCTGTGTGCCCTTCCTCTACACCCCAGCCTCCCAGTAGCTTTGTCCTGCACTGCAGCCCTGCCATCATAACAGCTACGCTGCTCGTCCCTCTCCACCCCTCTGCCCTGCTCGTCCCTCTCCACCCCTCTGCCCTGCTTGTCCCTCTCCAACCCTCTGCCCTGCCCGTCCCTCTCCACCCCTCTGCCCTGCTTGTCCCTCTCCACCCCTCTTCCCTGCCCATCCCTCTCCACCCCTCTGGTCTTCTGTGGATAAGAAAGGAAGAGACCCAACCCTGGCTAATACCATGAATAAAGTGAGAGCAGATGTGATCTGGAATCATGAACTGCACAGATTCATCTAGAGTTGCCGTATGGTGGGCACCCAGCGCCTCTCCCTGCCCCTGCCCCTGTCAGCCGATGTGGTGCAGCCGCTGGAGTGTGACCTTTCAGTAAATACAATATGGTGCTTATCAATGTTTTCTTTTTCTGTGCCTTTCCGGGATTAAATTTCCTTTCCAATTTTTCTTTAAAGAGCTTTCAAATAAGCAAAACCATAACTCTTTATTGCTCTCATATTAAAGTATGGTAATCCCAACCATACTTATCAAAGTCTCCTTTCAATATAAAGTACATGAAATGTTTGAAATGAGGATCTTATTAATTATGCACATTAAAATGGCTTCTAAAAGCAGAATATTTAAATGTATTCTACAGTGATTCCTTATAAATAATAGTATTTACTACTAATTTCAATTATGAGTTGAGATTTTAAAATATTTCTACCTGTTTGTTATTGCTTTTTTTTCTTTAAAATGCTCCAAAAATGAGAAGCAATACATTGAATTAGAGAAATATGACTTAACAGAGAACAAATAACAAGCCATTCAAACATCATTTAATTTTAAATGCTAAGCAATAGTATTTGTGGGATTTTTGGGGTTAATGTTTTCTGTAGTCTGATCTATATGTGTGATAAGTGGGTCTCAGTGCTCCTGGGTGATGGTCTGTGTGTGTGATAACTGGGTCTCAGTGTTCCTGGGTGATGGTCTGTGTGTGTGATAACTGGGTCTCAGTGCTCCT
>NW_021620970.1:7532518-7536578 GCF_004785775.1 Grammomys surdaster
TGGGTGATGGTCTGTGTGTGTGATAACTGGGTCTCAGTGCTCCTGGGTGATGGTCCTGAAGATCCAAAACCAGGTCCAGTCTTCTGTCTAGGCTAGTTTTAATGAAGTTTCTTCAACAATGATAAAGTCTCCTGTGCTCATTACTAGTGTTAAATACAATTCTTCAGTTTTAAGTAGACATCGCTGCAAAGAGGAGAGCATACTGTGCCTGAATTTTTGTTCTCCTTCCATGGCAGCCATTACTTCCAGCTCAGAGATGGCAGCATTGTTGGTGGTCATTTTCTTTCTTTTTTTTTCATATATATACATATATGTGTGTGTGTGTGTGTGTGTGTGTGTGTGTGTGTGTGTGTGTGTGTAAATCAAATCATAACTTTTACTTATTCACTCAGGGGGTTATAAACACAAAAAGGCAGGACATGGGGAAGGGGATGACACCGGAGCGTGGGTGTTCAGGGGGAGTACAGATATCTTCCAGAACAGGGTATCGGTTGGGTGAAGGTTCAGGGGACAGGTCACTATGATTCTGCCTATGATTCACTTATCCTTATCTAAGTTGGCATTATCTGCCAAGGCTACCTATTTACAAGGTCTATGACTACTCAGGCTGGTAAATTTCCACAAAAGCTGCCTGTTTATAATAGCTTATAGCCATCTGTTTCAATGTTTTTCCACAGAGACCGAACTTGGTGTTAGTATACATGTATGACAGGCCTATTGCTGATTTTAGGGCTATGGCTAATTTTGGGCCTTCAGTATATAAGCAGGGCTGCCCCTGACATCTCCTCCCTTCTCTAAGTATAGAAGGGCTGTGGCAGTTCTAATCTTGCAAAGGTGGGGATAGAGGCCTGACCTCCAGTTATTGAAGGGGACTTTGTAATGGCTCCAGTCCCCCTGTTGTTGTCCAGTGAGGCATGAGGGCCATACCCATCCTGATGTCTTTTTCCTGGAGAGGGGTACTTTTGACATCAACCCCTATGCAGTCAGGCTTGTCCCTCAGGGAAACCAGAGAGATATTTTTATCTTTTATTTATATTCCCTTGCAGTACTTAGCCTCGCAGCCTAAGCAAGAATTCAGATCGCCTGTCAGAGGGGGTTCTGGGTGACCCCTCTCTGCTTGGTCTAGGGGCAGAAGTCCCCTCTTTTAGGTTGGGTGGAGATGGGTTTTGGGAATACCCTGGATAGAGTAACAACCTCATCTTGAGTCTCGTGGTCCTCCATAGCTAACTTATGATAATGTATCTGAATAGGTTTTGCTACCAAATTATCTATCTGTTGTTTCACAAAGTTAGTCAGCCTATTTAAGGTCCAGAGACCAAAAGAAATAAGCAAAAATAGCCCAATTAATGGTCCCAAGGTGGGAGGAAGTAGGGTTGACAACCATGGAGAGGTTGAAAGCCAATTCTTGTACCAGCTTTCATCTTTCTCTTTCTCTCTCTGTCTTTTCTCAGGGCCTTCTCTGACCTTTTTCATGTTTTCTTTAACCACCCCTGTCTTGTCTATGTAAAGGCAACATTCTTCTTTAAGGGCTGTACACAGGCAAGAGCTGTACACAGTCTTCTTTTCTATTGTAAAAGAGTAAATCAAGTTCAATAAAGTCCTTTGCAATTTTTGGAGGTCTCTTCAGACAGCGAAATGAGGAATTTCTTCAGATTAGTGATATCAATCCCTAGCTGTTTGATGTTCTTGTCAATGACCCGTTGAAGGTCTGAGTAGTATAAGGTCTGAGGCCAGCATCTGGATTAGAACTTCTAACCGCAGACATCATGGGTGATTCATTTTTACCTGAGATATTGCTTGGGTTAGAGCTCCTGGGAGGCCTTCTTCCTCTGGGTTTTGTGAGGTTGGGTACAGAGCTGCCGCCTGGGATCTGCTCTGTGCTTGGGCCCAGACTGTGGTGGTCATTTTCTAATAATAGTAGTTACAGTGCCAGACTCCAGACAGGCTTTTATTTACATGAGTTTTGTCCTTATAACAATACAAAGTGATGTATAGAGAATCCCTATCTTCTAGGATGAGGAAATTGACATTCAAGGAAGCTGAATCATTTCCCCAGGACTGTTATGGAGCTGGTAGATTGTGAAATAGTAAAAGACTAGTCTGTTCTTTACAGAAAACAATCCCTTTACCTTGTGTCAGGCTCTGGCTCCCGTATTAATGGATTTCCAAGAGACTGGCATGATGCTTGGGTTCACTAACTAGTCATTTCATGGATGATTCCCATGCATCCTTGTGAAGCAAGTGTATTCTCCTTTACCCCCTCGGCAGCACTTCATTTACACTGAGGAAGTTGGTCCGGGATAGTACTAGAAGGCGCTTGCACATGCCTCCTCTTTCTACTTCAGCTTCTGCTTGACTTTCTAATTATCCCAGGCCAGTTAAAGGCTAGAGTGCATGTGAGCGGACGTCCAGGTCATTTCATACAGCACAGACTCTGGAGAAGAGAGGCCAAGGACAGCCCCTTGAGTTCTGTTGCAAGGACAGCCATGGGATAGGGCATGGATCCTGACCTGGTCAGAGAATCTCTGGAAGCCATGTCATTTTTTTTCTGGGAAATTGCCCAGAAATCACAAAGGAGATCTGTGAAGGATGGAAAAGCCCAAATCAGAGCCCTGTGGACTCACTGCTAAGCAGGCCACTAAGCAGAACTCAAAAACGATTCCTCTATGCTTTTGAATCTCTCTCCCCATCTATATGTTAATGTCATGGTGAGAGGGTTAAATAAAATACACGAAACTGCACTGGAAGATGCAAAATAGGTTAAAGCTGTCCTTCCTGCTATCCTTAAAACTGGTTATCTAACGTGTCCTGGCCACCAGACACATGCCTCTCCTCTCCCCTCATTAAAGGGCTGGCTCCCTTGATGCCCTTACCCTTATAGATCCCCAAGTAAACGTTACTCTCCTGGCAGCTCCAGTTCAGAGCAGCAGTCTGTGGCATGAAGGTGGAGTTTCCAGCTTCAGCATTAATGATGATATTTCCTGAGTCCTAGAATCTGCCTCTAGCTACGATGAATCTTGCCTCCTGATAACTTCCTTTTCCCCTATAACACAAGGAAAATCTGCTTCTGAAAGTTGAACTCACCAGGAATGTTTATGTTTAGCTTTCAGAAGAAAGGGCACTGCAATGATTCAGTGAAAGGGGTAGGCTCTGGTGAACCAGCCCAGGCATCATGTGAGAAGTTGGAAGGGTTGTGTCCCCAGTTAAGAAGGGCTAATGGTTGCTACCTACCCAGTGAATGTGCTCCAGTTAGGAAAGTAGAGCGAGCACAACACAAAATATGAGTGGTATGGCAGCCAGAGAGTCCAGTGGGGGAGGAGAGGAGGGCTTGATTTCAGAACTCTTAAATGTCGTCGCTTCTCTTCATGCTGGCGGCACTGGGATTGCTGACCTTTGCCTTCGACTACGAGCAGGACACATAAAATGGACTGATGCCAGATGGTTTTTATGATTTTATTGTTTGTATCGAATAAAAAATTAGCACACAGTATGATGTCCTCTCAAGTCATTCTTAGTAAAGATTTTCAAATATAAATAGAAGCTTTATTATCTTATAATTTCTAGATTATCACCCCACTACCTTAATATGAACTAAATATGATAAGCTAACTACAAATATTTAAAAGAAAAAGAAACTAACTTTTGTGTATTTTTTACTCTGGTCCTAGGCACTCTGGTGCCGTTACTTTGTAGTGACAGAGCAGATAGGGTGCCTTTGAATGGTCCATTAGACAATCTACAATCGTGGCAGGGAAGTTTTCGTTAATGAGTGAAGCAGATTACCAGCTTGAGAAGTTTCAGTTGTGTCCTTTACATAGATGTATTTGTGACTTTTATGTTAGATGGAGGAAGGGACATAGGGATTTTATTGTTCTTCAAGGGGAAATGTCCTCCAAAGCATTTGTATGAACTGTTCAGACTGTAGCTCGCTCTCCTTGCCACCCAACTCTCCTCCCCCATCCCTTCCTCCCTCCCTCCCTTCCTCCTTCCCTCTGTCCTTCTCTCTTTCTCTTTCTTTCTTTCTTTCTTTCTTTCTTTCTTTCTTTCTTTCTTTCTTTCT
>NW_021620970.1:7536588-7555693 GCF_004785775.1 Grammomys surdaster
TCTTTCTTTCTTTCTTTCTTTCTTTCTTTCTTTCTTTCTTTCTTTCTGTCTCTCTTCTGTTTTTGGAATTTGGGGACAGAGTCTTATGTAGCCCAGTCTGGCCTTGAACTCACTGTAGCTGAGGATGATCTGCAACTCGTGATTCTTCTGCTTCTGCCTCCCAACTGTTGGATTACAGGCGTGTGATCCCATGCCTGGCCAGGCTGCCCACTTCTTGGGGCATTATAGCAATAGCATTGTGTGCCAGCACTTTACCTGCCTTCTCGAAATCCTTGGAAGTGTGTGCAGGTCCCACAGCCATTTCACAGCTATAGAAGCAGCCTAGGAGGGATGTGGAACTAGCCCAAGGCCTTTCAGCTAATCGGGCACGAAAGAAAGACTGCAAGGCCAGCCTGTGTGACTCCAGGGCCCCAGCTTGCTGTGCCTCCTTATAAATCATAACACCTCACAGATTCCCCAGCATAGTGCTTCAGATGCAGTAAGGAGCCAAATGTGTTTGTTGAATTGATACAGCATTGCCTTAAAAAAATTCAGTCTCAACAGTTTTGTAGAGATCAAAATTGTTAAAATTAGCACTTTGGAGGCTTCACAGAAAATGCCAATCTAACCATTACCTTGATTGTGATACACAGGGAATCTAAAGTCCATTAAAGAGCAAAGGCTGAGTGTGAAAAGTTTAATTGTTCTGGAATCACTCGGAGGTTGTTTTTGTATTGTGGCAGGTTTGTGTCTCTAATTTAACACAGACAAGAGCTAAATGATTATGCATGATGTCCTTGATCCAGCTGTTGGGATGTAGGCATAAATGAAGATGTGTTACATACGCTTGTCATTTAGCAAACAGATACTCGGACCTCTCTGTAGTGTGCATCACTGGAGGCTGGGACCGAGAGGCGGGTCACTTTGACTCAAAGTACAACTTACTAACAAGTAGACATGTTTTAGACAGTCTT
This sequence comes from Grammomys surdaster, assembly GCF_004785775.1. NCBI lineage: Eukaryota > Metazoa > Chordata > Mammalia > Rodentia > Muridae > Grammomys > Grammomys surdaster. The sequence goes on from NW_021620970.1 coordinate 7,537,542, forward strand.
TTCCAGGCCATGCTCCCCTCACTTCCCAGGGTGAATATAGCATTTATCCCCGATCTCTCTAAAGGGAACTCTAAAGTTACCTGGCAAATAGGAAACTGAGGAGTTTTTAATAGCGGTAGTGTGCTTTGAACTATATCAGAGTAGAAATTTGTGCTTTTCCAAAATCTTAATATGGAATACTTGTTGTCATATGGTAGCACATGTTGAAATGTTAGCACCTGAGAGGCTGAGGCAGGAGGATTATAAATTTAAGCCTCGTCTAGAGTACATGGTGAAACTCTGCCTCAAAAAAATAGAGTCTCACTGTTTCTTATGGATAAGATTAGCAGTTACTATTGCATTGCATTTGTTTAAGAGAGTTCTTAAATTCAGATCTCATGGTGATTGTTGTAGCCAGAGTAAAGGGTGCTGGGTTAGCGTGTGTCTGTGGATCCATTCCTAGCAATGCTATGTGCTGGGAATCCCACAGAGGATTCACCTGAACGGGAAATGTTTGCACAGTGCCCAAGTTCACCTGGAGAGGAGCTTGTCCTGTGATCAGTGCTGCTGTTGTAAATTGTCTCAGGGAGAGTGAAGAAAATGCCTTCTAAAGAGAAAGCACAGGTAATACAATATACACAGCCTTACGCTCACTGTTACAGTCTACACCCCAGCCTGTTGCTTTCTGATCAGATCCAGTGGGCATGTATGGTAAACAGTTCAGGAGTCATTCAGTGTCTGCTGAGAAACAGAGAGCAATGAGTCTGTTCTTTTCCAGGCCAAAGCTTACCTGCGTATTGCTTCAGAAGTGGTAAGAAGATTGAAATCACGTCCAGAATGATTCCCAAGTGCCCTGGAAATTGTCCCGGTATTTGATAATCATGAACTGTCAAAAATGAGTGTTGTGGTAGTGTGGAACCCATAAAATAATGACAGTTCTGATTGTTTTGTTTCATTTCTAAAGAAATAATGTCTCATTTTCAGATTTGATTTGACAACCTACGACTCGCAAATAAATGTTCATGTGTGTGTGCTGGCTGCTGTATGATGATTCTGTATTTGGGGTCTTGACAGCTGGCATCTCAGCTGCACTGCATGGCTTTCATTGAACCATCTCCTGAGAAACTGTGACTTCCTGATGCTGCCATCCCAGGTGTGCAGAGAACGGCTGGAGCGCAGTATGTCACCCAAAGGGCTCACTAAATGTGGATGTGGATGTAACACCTTACCACCAGGCAGTGTGGATCTTGCCTATAGTCCTGTGTTAAACATGTACTTGATGAAAAGGACTTCTACTTCATGTGGCACAGACTTACCAAGACTTAATAAATCTGAATCTCCAGGATGGGGTCAGGACGTTGATAATGATTTGATTATGATAATGTCTTTATCAGTGTTATATTGCTATAGAAAGACACTATGACCATGACCATGGCAGATCTTATAAAGGAAAGCATTTAATTGGGGCTTTCTAACATTTCAGAGGTTTAGTCCATGATCAGCATGGCAGGAAGCATGGTAGCACATAGGTAGACATGGTACTGGAAAAGGAACCAAGAGTTCTACATCCAGATCAACAGGCAGCAGGAAGAGCCAGACACTGGGCCTGGCTTGGGGTTTTGAAGTTCCAAAGCCTACCCCCAGTGACACACTTCCTCCAACAGGACCACACCTACTCCAACAAGGCCGTACCGCCTCATCTCTTTCAAATAGTGCCACTCCCTAAGGACCAAACATTCAAATATAGGAGGCCATTCTTATTCAGACCACCACAGATAATAAGTATAATAATAAAAACTAACTTTTATCAAGTGATTTCTGTAGCCTTAGACTCTTTCATTTATACCATTGGAGCACTGTTCATTTATTCATTTTATGAATGAGAAATGGAACTATGGTAAGTAAGTGCTTTATCAAAGGTAGTTTCCTTTTTCTACCAGATGCTGAAGCTGGGCTTTAGCCACTTTGGTAGTTTACTGCTAGAGACCTCCTTTGTACAACACTAAACATTTTCTAGCAAAAAATAGGCTTAGTATTCTCTGTGATCCTGACATCTCAACCCCTTCCTTAGGAGTATTTTATGGTTTTCATGTTTCCAAGAATATACTTTGAAACTGTATATGTCTTGTCTAATTGATAGTAAAGGACATCCTAAAGTCAGAATAGCTCTAAGTATTGATAAGAGTGCAGGAGTGCATCTGTGGTTCTTGGTCAGTCATACAGAAGTGGTCTGTGATTCTGGCAAATCCTGTGATGTCCTATAATGCTGCCCTTTAATTGGCAGCTATAAAGTTAATCAATGGGCAAATACACCTTCAAACAAACAACTACGTGGACATTTCTAGCACTATATGGGAGAGCCAAAAGGTCAGGTATTATGCAGTGAGTGAATGTTTAATTGGTTATAAAGCATCTATACCATGAAATATTTCTTCACAGTTGAAAATGAGAAAATGGAGGATTTGCATAACAGTCTCATAAGACAGTGAGTCGTATGATCTACTTGTATGCTTTTGAAATGCAAAGGATGATTAGTTTATAGCCATGTAAAAAATGGGTGGAGACAGAGCATTAAGTTTGACTATAAAAGCAACATGAAGGATCCCAGTAAAGATGACAATATTTTTTCCACTGTAGTACTAGCGATTGAATTTAGGGCTTCGTACATGCTAGGCAAGGGCTCTACCATGGAAGTATATTGATATCCTTCTTTTTTTCTTTTTAATTTTGAGACAAGGTCTCACTGTTCTTCAGGTTGACCTTGAACATGCTGTGTAAGCCAGGTTGGCAGTGAATTTGCAATATTTTACCTCAGCCTATAGCTGGGATTACAGACCTACACCAGTGTAGAGGAATTTTAATCCAGCAACATGACTACTCTGAGTATATCCAAAGACCTTCTAGAGCTGTGTGATCCAGCTGGAATGCAGACATGTTCTTAGTATACATCTCTAATCCAAAACAATGACATCTAATTGAGGGGCAGACAAAGTGATGAATCAGAGAAAGATTTGACAGAATGAGTCAGAGGTAGAATCCATCCAACTCTCAGGAGAAAAGCTATTTGAGAGCAGTGCAAAGAGCAAGAGAGCGAGGGGGCAGTTTTATAGACAGGTTGCAGAGAGAACAAACTAGATATGAGTGAAGACAGAATGAGCTAGAGAAGGAAAAGGAAACAGAAGATTAGAACAAATTTCCAGAATTAGTTTGATGCCAAGCAGAGCAACCCAGTGGGAAGCTAAGAGAGGCCAGACTGAATCAGTGAACTTGGAGAGGAGTTTAAGCCAAAAACTGGCTGAATTGAACCAGCCAGTCAGAGTTCAGAAAAAACTAGAAAGGGTGAGTTTATGCAGCAGTAAGTCTTGGAGGCTGAAAATGTTCTAGGCTTAGGTTAGCAGTTGGAGACTGGAATCTGAGGCCTTCAGGGTCCAGGCTTGCAGATTAGATTGCGCTGAGGCTAGAAGCCTCCAGGTCTAGGCCTAGGGATAGATAAAACAAAGAAAGAAATGCTCTGGGCTCAGCTCAAGCTGTGTATTCATACAACACAGGTGTGGCTCTCATCTCAACCTTTCCTATAAGGAAATAAAAGCTACATTTACAAAGCTGGGCTGGTGGAAGTCTTCTCTATTGTGCTTTTTATTGCTTCTTTGTGATTTTGAGATTGTACTACAGTTTTACAAGCTATTACTCACTGAAGGAACTTGAGTTACAGGCACTTGGAATCTCTGTTTTGCTTCTTAAAACTACATGCAAATCTGTATTTATCTCAAAACAAAATAAAAATTTAATTAAATCTGTATGCAAAGTGAAATGTTTGGACCAAGTTATCCATACTAACTCTTAAAGAAAAACTTGTGGGAATCAGTTTTCTACTTTCACTCTGTGGGTTCCAGGGATCAGAATCAGGTCATCAGGGTTGGTGGAAAACACCTTTACCCACTAAGTCATCTCACTGGTCTAAAAAGCTTTTTAAAGGAGTTGGAGGGGGCTGTTGTGAAATTAATGCATACATAACAGAGCACTGTAGATGGACATTTGAATTGTTCCACTGTTTACTTCAAATCCAACCACTCTGAATTTTCTTAAACAATGTCTCGGTATCTGTGGATTTCTGTTGCATTATTTATTTTAAAGTAGAACTATTGGCAGTTGTTAACTGATAAATCATTGCATTTAGTTTGAAATTCCCAAAATACAAATGAGTTTCCACAACTTTATGGTTAATTGAGCAGTCTCTTTTAGTAGAATCTTGCTGGCTTTCTTGCCTGTTTGTGTTGGAGTTGTATTGTTGGCATTTTGTATGTCCCTTGATGTGGGTGTTTTCTTAGTTTTATGTGGTGGAGATTTCTTTTACCATTCTGTGACTTGCCTTCTCTCATAATGTTGGCTTTTGTTGAACTAAAGATCTTCCACTATTTCAAATTTCCATTCTTTTTCCTACATTGTTGACTTTAGTAATATATCTTAGGGCCTGTGAAAACACAGCTTTGGATGGATGTGGTTTGTTGTTGTTCTTCCTTATGGAGATCTGATTTTCTAGTACCACTGGCAATGTCTTTTGTCCTTTGCCACCACCATCTATATCAAGTCAGTGGCTATTTAGCCTCTGTTCTAGTCCACTGGGGTATATGTTTGTCTTCATCCCAATAGCTCACTGACTTGTTTACCATCACTGTGTTCTCCAAGAATATTTTACATGATTCTTTGCCTTCCCATATAAATAGCTTGTGAAACCCAAGTGCAACAACAAAACTGGAGAGACTTTCAGTTGCACCCACACTTAACACTGGGAGGAAAACCTGTATGAACTACAGAGTTTTAGTTTTCTCAAAACTACTCAACAAGTGAAGTTCTGTAGCAACCACAACTGATCTTCAGACTAAATGGGCATGTCTGCCCATCACAGCAGCTCTCTGGGAGTTACCGCATCCTATGATGAAAATGCCTGGCTACACCTTTGCAAGTTCTCCCCACTCCTTCCTCAGCCAGGCTTTCTGATGTAAAACACACGACATTCACCTTAATGAGGTCACTATCTTCTATTTCCTGTTATTTTTAGCTGGTTTTTGTTCTAGAAATAAAATTTGCTATGAAGATAAGACTGTCCTTGAACTGGAAATCCTCCTGCCTCTGTGACCTGAGTGCTAGGATACAGGAGTGATCATCATTATGTAGTGCCTTATTTTAAATCACTCTAAAAGAGAATTGAGCATGTTGAAAGTGATGGCGGCATACGTGCCGTGGTTTAATAACAAGTGCAAACAACATATATGGTGTCCCATGTGTAGCCAAATGATGAGTAGTGAGGGTGTGCTACCAGGAAGCCCTACATGAGAACTTTGGCTTGAACGTAGATCAGGAATAGTTAAAGCCAAACAGTATAACGTTTAGAGCAACTATTACTGTTTTAAAAATAAGATAAGCCAGTAGTAGAGATAAAAAATGGAATTATGTAAAACATACAAACAAACTTTATTTAAAACCAAGCAGAAATAAAAATAAAAAGAGAAAATTGAAAATCAGTAACATGCTGGCATGTTTTCATTCAAACATATGCATAACTTCAGTAACCAAAAAATGTCCAAGCATACTAATGAAAAGAAATTGTCAGTCTGAATAAAAAGACCCAACTCTATACTGTCTAGAAGAAAGCCACGTGTCTCCCATCCCTCTTCCCAGCCCTCCCTCCAAACCCTCAAACACTGTCTCACTTTGTTACCTGGACTGGTCACTTACTCCTGGACTCCAGTGATCCTACCTCTACCTCACAAGCAACCAAGACTACAAGTACAAAATTTTTCCATTAATTTATTTATTCACTTTACATTCTGATAGCAGCCCTCTACTCCCAGTCCCCACCTTACATGACCCCTCCCCCACACCCCTTCCTTTCCACTCTAAGAAGGGGAAGGCTCCCCTGGGTACCAACCTACCTTGGTATGTCAAGTCACTGCAGGACTAGCCACATCCTCTCCCACTAAGATCAGACATGAGGAACAAGATCCACAGGCAAGCAACAGAGTCAGGGACAGCCCCTGCCCCAGTCATTGGGGGACCACATGAAGACCAAGTTATCCAGTATTTTTATTAATATTTTTACTAAATTCTTTGAGAATTTTATACCATGTATTTTGAACATATTCACACCCTGCTTTCTCCTAACTCCTTTCAGTTCCAGCCCCTTTCCTTCTCTCCCCATAACCCACAAATTCCAATTTATGCTATCCATCTCGGAGTGTGGGGCGAGCCACTGGAGTGAGGTTGACCTCTAAGGAGTCAAACCGTTAAAGATGATTGCCTCTTCCTCCCCTAGTAGCTAACAGCTGTCCGTAGCAACTTGGTTAGGGCTGGAGGGCCATGAGTCCTTTCTACTCCATACAAGAATGTAAACTGGCTTGAGCTAAATATAAAAATATCAGTAGGTTAAAAGAAACTGGTGAAAAAGTTATACTATGTAAACATTTACCAGAAGACAAATGAAGTGACTATAGTAGATACTCTAGATTTCAGAGTGAGGAATGTTTCTAGGGATGGAGAAAGGGACCATGTAATGATAAAGCACCTATAGCCAAGAAGATATGATGATTCTAAATCTGTGCCCACATAACAAAACAGTCTTCAGATGCAAAAAACATGATTTGGTAAAGTAATCATAAATTCACAATTGTGTAGTTGGACATTTCGATACTCATCTTGCAGTCATCAATGGAGATGAACAAGTCCTCAGTGAGCACACAAGAGCGGAGTCACTAACTCAGCACTTCCGGGCCACTCTAGTCCCAAACAGCAAATGCGTATTGTGTTCTTACGCAAGCAGAACACTTATCATGGTGGACCAATGGCATGTTTAGAATAATCTCCTATAGCACAATTCTTTTCTCAATTCTGAATTCCTCATGAGTCAAAAGGAAGAAAGAAGTAAAGTCATAAAACATGCTGAACTGACCAGCCATGATCCACCTTTGTGAGGTGCAAAGGGAAATTTATGATGTTCTTTATATTTGAAAGGAAGACAGATGTGTCCGTGAAGTGAGCTTCCATCATAGTGACCTAGAGACAAGTGCAAATTAAGCCCAAAGAAGGGAAGGAAAGGGGAGGAGGATGAAATGGAGAAGAAAAGCTGTAAGGGAAATACTGAGATCAAATGCTGGCATTTTGAAAATATGAACAAAATCAATAAGCCGTAGTCAGATTTATTAAGAAGAGAAAGAGGACAAAAATCACCCAATCAGGAATGAGTTAGGTGGTGCCAAGATGCTACAGTTAATTTAAAAACAATAGGAACTGTTACCAATTTTATACCTGTGAAACTAGCAACTTGGTGAAATATACCTCCCATGAAAGAAGTAATCAAAGCACCTTCTAAAAATAAATAACCTGAACAGTGTAAGTCACAGAAGTACAACTTCAAACTTCAGCCCTAGATGCCTTCGCTGGCAAGTCTTCCCAGCAGTAAAGGAAAAAACGGCCAGTTCTAGACAAACACTTCAGACAGCCGATAAGACGGGCAGATCCTAGCTCATTTAAGAAGTTGTCATTGACCTGACACTCAAGCCTGCCACAGACAGTACAAGAATTCAGCCAAATATTTCTCATAAGTACACACCAAATTCTGTAGACAGGACAGGGCCAGAGAGGTGGCTCAGCTGGTAAAGGTCCTTGCCATAGTAGCCTAACAACCAGAGTTCATCCCTGGAACCCAAATAAAGGACAGACTCCACAGAGTTGCCTTTCACCTCTACACGTGCCCTGTGGAATCTCTCCTCCAGTACACACATTATACAAAAATTTATTGTTATTATTAATAATAAATAAGCATAGCAACTGTAATAAACTTTAGCAAAAATCTTGTTTTGTTGATCCCAGAGAGGAATCTCTTCTCCAAAGAGAGGCATATGACTGTAATAGTGAATGTTAATTTTCCACTATATAGGATCTAGTTGGGAGATAGGCCTCTAGGCATGCCTGTTGGGGAGAGTATCTTCCTTCATTTAATTGAAGTGGGAAGACTGGCCCCCTGTGGGTGCAGCATTCTCTGGCTGGGCTCCTGGAGCATGAACAGCAGCAGGCATTCATGGTTCTCTGCATCTAGACTGTGGTGCAGTGCGAGTAGCTTTTCACACTCCTGCACCTCTTGCAGTATGATGCCTTGTACCCCGGAATGTAAGCCAGATAACCCCTTTCTCCCCAAGTTACTCTAGTCAGGATATTTCATCACAGTAACAGGAAAAGAAACCAAGACAACAACCAAGAGTTTCTTTCATTTGTTTAAAAAAAAAAAGAGAGAGACTAGAAGGTTAGCCAATAGTTGAAAGCCAATCCATATCAACAGCAAATTAAATAAACAGGGTAAAACAGAATGATCTAAAAAAGAAAGGCCATGTTGATCTCAGTAGATACCAACAAAGCATATGATGAAAATTCTTCATTTATGATGTAAAAAATATTTCAGCAATGAAGAAATAGAAGAGTCTCTGGGAATTTGTTTTGTGTGTGTGTGTGTGTGTGAGAGAGAGAGAGAGAGAGAGAGAGAGAGAGAGAGAGATCTGGAGCATCAACTTATTTTCACATTTATTGCTTTTTAAATGATTTGGATAAAAGTTTCCAGACAGTACCAAGGTTTTATGGTTTGTGTCGATAATCTCAATATTTCAAAAGGTGAGGTAGGAGATTGCCACAAGTTTGAGTCCAGCCTGGGCTACATTGTGCATTCCAGGCCAGTAGTCTTCAAAGTGAGACTCTGCATCAGAATTTTTTTTTTCCTCAGAGTATAATGACCAAAGAACTTCAGACATTTTCCTTATTTAAACAACATTTAAGCCCAGTCATCAATTTCAATTTCCTGGAAGAGCCTGAGAGTTTTGTTGAACTCAAATACCCAGCTCCTTAAACTGTGGGTCATGACCCCACTGTGGGTCATGACCCCACATGGGGTCACATAACTCAGTGAGAGTGTTATGAAGCAATTGGCAATTGGTAACAGGTTCCTGAATGTACAATGATCAGAAATTAATTCCAAATCAAGTACGTAGGGAAGCCTGAGCATCAGTGTTTGCCCGTGCTGCACTGCAGTCTTGGTTCTGAATGGTATGTGCACTTTGCATCTCATGTGGCATTGCCCACACAGAACCAGAATACGCTGCACAAAACATTGCGCCCAGATTCTAGACTGCAATATGCTGTAATTACACTGGTTTTACTATGCATGCAAAGGCTTCTGGTCTTAAACATTAGTAATTACAAAAAAGCAAAGACTTTATTGTCATTCCTCAGCACAAATCAAGTTAGTATTTCTTTGGATTATATTGTGTTAGAATGATTTTTTAAAAATTTCTATTGGAGTTGCTGACAAGTTTCATCTTTAAAAAGTTGAGTGAAGTTTGGCTTGAGATTAAGACAGAATTTCCAGTGGTTTCTGAGATGAATCTCTACACATGCACGCCATTTTGTACAACATACTTGTGTCCTGTGTTATTAGCCCTGACAATTACAAATCAGATATTAATCAACTCTGAGAAATGTTGAAGATGCTTATGGTGGTTTGAATGAGAGCCCCTTACACTCATATTTGAATGTTTGTTTCTCAGTTGGTGAGACTTTCTGGGAAGGATTAGATGTGGCCTTGTTGGAGGAGGTGTGTGACTTGGGGTAGACTTGAGGTTTCCAAAGCCTTTGCCATTATCTGTGTCTGTCTGTCTCCTTATTGTTGTCTCAAGATGCGAGCTGTGATGCCCCCACCCCGATGGCCATGAACCAACCCTCCACAACTGTGAGCAAGCCCTCAATGAAGTGCTTTCTTTTATAAGTTGCTTTGGTCATGGTATCTTCACACCAGTAGAACAGTAACTAAGACAGTGCTCTATGTCCCAAAGTGTCAGATATTCAGCCAGTAATTCTTATGAAAGTGGACAAGCACAGCCGCTTCATTCATGTATAAATTTACCTTAAAGTCTTTAACTGGTAAAATTATATGTATAGCAAAGACTTGTTTTGTTGTTTTGTTTTTAAAAAAAACTTATTATGTATTATCAGTAAATATCTGGTTTTGTACTTTTTTTTTTTAACCTGTATGCCCAGAGTCACGTATAAATCTATTGGGTGAAAAGAGCTCACACATGGAATGGCTTAGGCAGTCTGGTCTGCATGTTAGTGATGACACACATTTCTAGCTCTGTGATGTTATTAGTCATTATAACCTTATAGGATTTAAAATTATCATGCACACAAATCTTTGGGCATACCTATTATATGTTATCTAAATTAGGCTAATTGAGGTGAGAAAACACACCCAAAATATGGATGGTACCATTCCACGGGCTGAAGCCTTCAGATGAATAGAAAGGAGAGTGAGCTGAACACAGCCTTCATCTGCCTCTGCATCCTGATGCACTTGACAACCTGCTTCGTGCTCCTGCCTCCGTTACTTCCTCACTGAGATGGGCTGTCCCCTTGAACCGTTGGTCAGAATAAATCCTTCCTTGTGTTGCTTTTGCCAAGTACTCATTCATTGAGAAGTACCGTTTCCTCCCTGAAGATCAAACTGGTGAGAGCAGATAAGTTAGTTAATAAAAAACGTTGTGTGTTTTGTTTGGTGTGTTTGTTTGCTTGCTAGAGGGTCTCGGCTGTGTTGCTCACACTGACCTCAAACTTGAGATGATCTCACATCAGCCTCCCAGGTGCTGGCATTACAGCCATTGGCCACCACACCCAAGTGAAAAAAGAATTTTAATACAAAAAAATACTCTCGAAATTAAAAGGCAAAAAGGAGTCTGCGTATGGAAGTGTTTACTGGTGCTTACGGTTACTAACTATTCATAGGTCTCTGAAATTCTTCAGTTGGTCTTTCTTTCTTGTTACTAAGGTCTTTTGCCTTTGGTAATTTTTATCTTGCATATCAGTTCAGAGTAACATCAGTTGTCTTTTATCAATTAAATATACCCACCCAAAATGATTTTCATTTTCTTTTAGCTGATAAGTAAGATGGAAACAATAAACTGCCTTCAAGTGTATCTGTTTGGAGCATGAAACAACTGTGGAGGGTATGGGCGTTGCATCTGCTGAGCTGTTGTTTAAACATTATCTCCCACACTGTGCCTGATGGGTTTAATTATGGTTCACACAGTTGTTTCTTTATCATCTCTTCAGATGGAGAAGTCTACAGATGCATTGTAAATCTCTGTGGGAATGTATTATTAGGCTGTCTCTGTGATGAAGGTATTCCTGAATTATGCTGTAAAACTTACTTGCAAACAAATTCCATTAAACATTGGCTTTCTCTTGTAGCTTCTTAATCATAGGTGTTCATAGATTAAGTACAACAGAGTCCACATACCCCAACTCAACATGTTGTAACTGCAGCCAGAGAGTGGCAATAGTGACTAACCTAAATGCATTTCACTTTGGAAAGAACCATCAGAAATATTTCTTCAACTCTTTTCCAATCTATACTTCATTCTGGGAACACATTGTTTAAATGAGGACACAAAGCTATCAAAAATAAAGTACAATTTAAAACTAATGACCCAAAGTTTGACTTTCAGTATCTTCATTGTTTGAAGAAAGAAGATTTAGAATTAAGCTTGAAGAAAGGGTGGCTGAGTATGAGGAAATGGTGTGAGCAAATAAATGCAGGCTGTCGGAATGTGCTAAAAATCGCAAGTATGGGGAAACTTTAGAGAAGCCAGCCTACTGAGAGGCAGTTGCTGCCTGCAGCTAATGGGAAGTCACATGGTGGATCAGGACCACCTAGGGTATACAGGGCCTCAGGTGACAGGTGATAAACTTCACCTCACACAAGGCAAGTTCTAGGGTTTGTTTTTTTAAAATCTGTCTATGTATAAATCATCCATGGTTGTACATCCTGTATTCCAAGTTCTTGGGGACTGAGATAGGAGGATCGAAAATTCAAGGGCAGCCTGAACTACATAGTGAGATCTTATTTGAACATTTGAAAGCAGATTTATTCGTGTGTGTGTGTGTGTGTGTATATATATATCAGTGTGTGTGTGTGTCAGTGTATGTGTGTGTATGTATCAGTGTGATTACATGAGCACTTGTGTGTGGGAATAACATGCCTGTGTCTCCCTCTAATTCTGCCTATTCTAGTTGAGGTAAGTTCTCTCTCTGACTCTGCTCCCCTGGGGGCTATGGTACCCAGCGTACCACATGGGTGCTAGGGTCAGAGCTTTGGTTCTAGTGAGCATACAGCAAGTCCTCTTATGTGGCATCTCTCTAGATCCTCAAAAAATATATATTTATAGTACATGCCTTTGAGATAAAATTTAAAAGATACAAAAAGGCTTTTTATGAAACATTATTCTCCCTTTTATATGTGTCTAATATATTGATTTTAATTTTTATGTGCAGAACAAAGGTCTAAGAATCCCAGAAACTCAGCCTTACTGGAAATCTATTGTAATTAGACATTTTAGGTTGATGTAGGGCTAGAAAATTGAAAAGATAGAAAACTTAGGAATAGCCCATGCATATCTGAACACTTGAGCTATGACAAAACAGTATTGCTGAGGCATGAAGAAAGAAAATGAGCCGTCTCCTGCTATGTAAAATCAATGTTTAAGGCAAAGATTTAAAACCCAGGAAAAAATGGAGAATTTTGTGACTATGGGAAAGAGGGATCCCTTAAAAGGGTTACAAGAGACACTGATCATGAAAGAAGAGATAAAGTCACAGGAAGATTCCGCTTCAGTAAAAGAAACATATAAAATAGCAGATTGGATACATCATGAAACAGGTTATTTGGGGTAATTCAAGAACTCTTATAGAGCAAAGGAGGAAAACATGTATAATTAGGAACTAACCGATAGCAGCAAACAGGGTTCCATAGCCAAAAATCTTGGTCAGCTAGGAAGCTTAAGGAAAACTCATTCTCAGTAGAAGTCATGCAAATGAAAACCATTGAAATGTCCTTTCATACCCACTAGATGCTAAAAATTCAGAAGTCCGAGCAACAGTCAGAAGAGACGTGACTTGCCGGGGATACAGAAAGATATAGTCAAGTCTGCAACCACTCTGTCCCATGCTTATACATGTCCCTTGAAGACTCACGTAATGTTTATGGCAGTGATGTTGAAAATAGCAAAGACCTGCAGACAGCTGAGCTTTCTACTACTATTGTTTGAACACGTGTGCTTTCCCTCTTTATTTGGCCGTAGTTTCTGTATACCACAAGGGTCCCTTGTGGTCTGGTCCACAGGTGGTGCTGTGAGGCCGTGGAACTTTGGGAGGTGGTGCCTTGTGGGAGATCCTTACAAAAGGGATTTAGTGCCTTCATGGAGAGATCCCAGAGAGCTAGCTGCTGCCTCCTACCATTTGAGGTTACAGTGCAATGACAGCTGTCTACAATACAGTAGTGGGCCCTTGCCAGACAGACAGCTTTACCTTTAACTTATCTGCCTCTAATTTACAAGCTCTGCATCCTATAAAATATCTTCAATAGACTAAGACATCTAGTGACAGAAGAGTATATATCTACTGTAAGGGTCACACAGAACACTGTACACCAGTGGAACTTTAGATTTTTATTTTATGTGTATGACAGTTTTGTCTTCATATATATCTGTGTACCATATGTGTCCCTGGTGCCCTCAAATTCCAGAAAAGGACATCTGATTCCCTGAAACTGAAATTACAAATAGTCATGAGCCACCATGTGAATACTGGGAATTGAACCTGGGTCCTCTGCAAGACCAGTGCTTTAATCACTGAACCATCTCTTCAACACCAACCAATGCTACTCTTAAAGAAGGAATGGATCTCAGGGACAAAAAGAAAACTGTTCACTGTTAAGCTATTACACTATATCATTTTATAAAATTTAAATCCAACTAATTTCTGAGCCATATGCACATAAACACACACATGCATGTGAGTGTGTGTGTGTGATAAAAAACTGATACATAAGGGAGTGATTAACAATAGAACTGTGTGATGGTACATCAGAAGCATGCTGGACCCATGAGATCAGGTACAAGTTATCTTTGGGGTGTGATACAGAAGCATTTGTATGATCTGGCCTCCAGACTCATATGCATACATGCACATACACAACCATGCACAAACACACTTATATACACATACATGTAGGGGTGATATTTAGAAAACAGTGCCTAGTCTGGCTTGTTCCCAGGTAGCCACCATATTCCCGCTGCTCGTCAGCTCTGACTGGGGCTCTGGCTAGCTAGATGCACAGGCCCTGGCACCCATGAGACGCCAGCATGAGGGATGGCTCTGCCAAACCACCATGCTGCGTCCACAAAGCTCGGCTAAACCCCAGACAATGTCTGCCATCCCAGACAATATCTGCCATCCTTGCAGTACCCGGTAGGAATGAGACTTAAAGCTGAATGATTATCTAAAGAATTTATATATTTAGATGCTCAGTCAACAAGATGCCCACACAATTAGAGTTGTTACCCAATATCTAACCGTTGATAGAAGTTGCTACCCAGGACAGCTTTCTACCCATCCATGGTTCTCCATGGCAGATAGCCTTCTCTCCTCCCCTTCCTGTGTTTCTCTCCTCCCCTTCCTCTTTTTCCCCCAGCTCCACCTCCTCTTCTACTGCCTAATCACGTAGCCCCACTGTGAATACAATGTAGCGGAATAAATATCCTGCTACACATGCACTCACTAGAAAATGGCAATACAAGTGATCTGGACTGGAATAGTGAAGAAAATGTGACAAATGCTGCAATCTGCACTAAAACATGGACACTTACCTTTGTAAAGTTACCAAGAAATTGGCACTCATAAGTTCTCGACTCTGCCATGACTTATAGAAGCTATATTTTTTAAAGAAAGGTTAGAAAGAAAACCATATGTGGGAAATGAGATGCTAGTGTTGGCACAAGAGAGTGGCAGTCAGTAACAGGACCAATGAAATCCATCACAAGGATGCAGCTGTGAGAGAGCAAGAGTCTGGAAGAGGCTGTGGGACTACACAGTGTTGTGCAGCTTCTCCTGGGGAAGCATGAACACACATCTACTCATGCCAGATACAAACCACTGACAGGCCACAATAGCCATCCCACCGAAGTCCAGCTTTGTGCTTCTGTGAGTTTATTAGAGTTACTTGTAGGACTTACGACCCCTTTCGGGGGATCCAATGACCCTTTCACGGGGCTTGCCAAAGACTATCAGAAAACACAGATATTTACATTGTAATTCATAACAGAAGCAAAGTTACAGCTATGAATTAACAACAAAAATAATTTTATGGTTGTGGGTCACCACAACATGAGGAACTGTATTAAAGAGTCATGGCATTAGGAAGGCTGAGAACGACTTCCTTGAGAGCTGCATGCCTGAAACCACATGCACAACTTGCAGACAGCTAGAGTCCCCTAACAGTTGCTTCATATTTTCATAACTATGCAAAGGGGTTTTTTTTTATGAATCTTTTACATCTCAGGAGCCTTCTAAGACATATCTAGTTTTGTTTACTTCCTGAGTCTTGCAGCCTTCATGGGCCCTTCTCCAGGATGGAATATTTCAATTTGGAGGACACTGTTACACAGCATCTCACCTTTTCTCAAACTCTTACATTCTTTCTTCTCCCTCTGC
The DNA here is from genome assembly GCF_004785775.1 of Grammomys surdaster. Classification (NCBI taxonomy): domain Eukaryota; kingdom Metazoa; phylum Chordata; class Mammalia; order Rodentia; family Muridae; genus Grammomys; species Grammomys surdaster. The sequence continues at coordinate 7,553,103 of NW_021620970.1, forward strand.
CACAGAGTTCTCTGAGCCTTAAAGAGTACGGTATAGATGCCAGGTTATTTTCCTCAATCTGTGGCTGAGTATCTGACTTCCGTGTCATGCTAACAGTCTCAGGAGACTGACCAGGTATGAGTCTCTGCAGTACACCTCCCAATGCAAAAAAAAAAAAAAAGAAGAAGAAGAAGAAGAAGTTTCATTCCATGCCTGATTGATTCTGACAGCAACAAAAATCTGTAAGTATAAGCACAAATGTTTAGAAAGCAGATTGATGAGATATATCACAGCAAGTCAAGTAAATAATACCTGCTAATTTCCCAGTGGGTTCTGTGAGAGTTTTCTATGGCTTAAAATATCAGATGTAAGTTCCTTCCTGTATAGCAGGCCTTAAACACGGTTGTGAAACGGTTGCTTGTACCCATAACAGCCATGCCACAATCACAGCTGTAAGTGCATCTTGCCTGGTATGTTAGTATTGTAGCACACAGGGTCTATAATTAAGCAGGACTGTTAATGAAAATGCTCTCCTAACAGCCTTTATGGTGCCTTCTGGTACCGTGAAAGCCAGCTACTAGGAAGGAGCTTCTCATTCAACCCTATCTTGGTTTCTCCGTGTCCTGTAGCCAAAACATATGATGCTGTGGTGATGTGAATAAAAATGGCCCCCATAGGCTCATATATTTGAATACTTGGTCATTAGGGAGTACTGTTATTTGACAGGGATTAGGAGGTGTGGCCTTGTTGGATGAAACGTGTTACTGGGAGTGAGACTTGGGCTTTCAAATGCTTAAGCCAGGCTCAGTGTCTCTTTCTACTGCCTGTGGATCCAGATGTAGAACTCTCAGCTACCTCTCCAATACTGTCTGTCTGTGCTACAGGCATGTATTATTATCATGTTTCCTGCCATGATGATGATGGACTAAACCTCTGAAACTGTAAGCCTGCTCCAAACAAGTCTCTTCCTTTCTAAGAGTTACTGTAGTCATGGTGTCTCCTTACAGCAATATGACACTAAGGTGATATCATCAGTAACAAAACTGTTCAGTCTTGTTCTTGGATGTAATGAACAGCAGCAACAGTACCCTCTGTGGCTTGTAGGGTCTCCCTGGCCATCAACTCCTAAGGGAATATTTCTTCTCTGTCTGAAATGAGTGGACATTTGTCTCCCCAGGAAAAGTCACACAAAACTGGCACCCAAAACGGTGACTAATAGAGCCAAAGATAGCTCGGGGAGAAGTGGAGGCATGACCCCTACAGCGAGTGTTAACACAAACACACACACACACACACACACACACACACACACACACACTGTCTAATTCCTGTTGTCAAAAATCCAGCAGTCTAAAGGGTTGTATAGAAGCGTATTTCAGACTGTGCTGTTGAATGAGATTTATTTTATTATTAATGACCTGTCAGATTCACGGTGTGATTAAGACTTCTCATATCATAAATGCTCATCAGATCTTGTGGAAGCTCCTTTTATGTGAAGTCACAGGGATGAATCCCCTTTTTATTTGCTCTACAAGCTACTCTCCATCCTTTCATCATAATGAGGACTTAATTGATGCATTTTTGGTGTGATTTCAAAATCATTTGTCCCTTCATGTGCAGTAAGGAGCTATGTCAGAGTCCCTTGTCTAATTGGGCACTTACTTTAAGTGAAAGATTTTAAGCAAAAAGGGAGTGTCATGGTTTATTCTCTTGACAACTACAATTAAACTTAATGAACCTTCTATTTTAGTCTATTTGAACTAAATATAGTGAAATATACCAGAGTGGATAATTTATAAATAATACTAGTTTATTTCTCATGTGACTGGAGCAGAGAAGTCTAAGATCAAGTCACCAGTGGATTTGGTACCTTTTGCTCAGGGTTGCCTTTCCATTTCCCTCTCTCCTCGTCTTACCCCCTTTCTCTTCCTAAAAGTTCTCCTTCTGTTTTCGAGTCTTTTAAACAGTGTGTGTAAAATCTTTTTCATACATATTTACAACTAGATTTTTTTAAAAAATCCCTCTCCATTCACCACCTCTGTTTCCTGCCTAATACTCCTCCCTCCTAAGTGCCCCCACCCCGAAACATAAGGCTATAATTATCATGAACTCAGAGTAGCTGTGACTACCACTTGCACAATGAAACCAACCAAAATTCTTCCAAAAAACGGGGAAGATACTCTGCAGTCTCTGACCCTAACCGAGGAGCTGTTGGGAATAAATGTCTGTTGGAGAACAGGAAATGGTTCTTCTTCGTAGGTTTCCCATGCTCAAGTCATGGCCCCTCTCCCTTATATACATTGACAGTGCTAGTTAGACTTAGTGGGTTATCAAAAATTTTTTAATTGATTTTTTTTTTGAGACAGGATCTCCCATGGCCCTGTCTTGACTCAAACTTGCTCTCTCCTGTCTTCAGCTTCCACATTCTGGGGTTCCAGGCTTTCAGCACCGGTCCTGGGTTTTATGTGGTAGAGGGGATTAACCAGGGCTTTATGCATTGTAGGCAAGCATATACCAGTCACATCCCCAGCCTCCTCTTGTTTGTCTCTCTCTGTCTCTGTCTCTGTCTCCCTCCCTCCCTCCTCCTCCTCCTCCTCCTCCTCCTCCTCCTC
>NW_021620970.1:7555793-7556339 GCF_004785775.1 Grammomys surdaster
TCTCTCTCTCTCTCTCTCTCTCTCTCTCTCTCTCTCTCTCCTAGCCTAGTGTCTGGATATAAAAGAAAACATGATATTTGTTTTTCTGAACCTGACTTTTTAAAAAAAATGTGATGATTTCTGGTTCTATTTTCCTGCAAATGACATTATTCTGCTCTTTATGGCTAAAATGCTCAATGTGATACATACTGCACTCTATTCACTCATTCCTTCATGGGCATATACACTCATTCCATAACTTGGCTATTATAAATCATGCCAGGCTTCTATTTTTGGAGATCTCTGTCTCTGTCTCCATCTCCCTGTCTCCCCATCTCTCCTCAGTCTCTTCTCCATCTCCGTCTCCCCTCCCCTCCCCTCACCTCTCTCTCCCTCTCCCTCTCCTCCCTCTCCCTCTCCCTCTCCCCCTCCCCCTCCCCCTCTCCCTCTCCCCCTCCCTCTCCCCCTCTCCCTCTCCTTCTCCCTCTCCTTCCTCTCCCTCTCTTCCCTCTCCCTCTCCTCCCTCTCCCCTTCCCTCTCCCCTCTCCCTTCTCCCCTCCCCTCTCC
>NW_021620970.1:7556739-7613154 GCF_004785775.1 Grammomys surdaster
CTCCCCTCTCCTCCCCTCTCCCCTCTCCCCTCTCCTCCCCTCTCTCCTCTCCCTTCTCCCCTCTCCCCTCTCCCTTCTCCCCTCCCCCTCCCCCCCTCTCTGTGTGCACAAGAGTTTATATGCACCATCTGCATGAAGTTGCCTGGGGAGGTCAGAAGGCATTGGATCCCTCAGAACTGAAGATACTGGCTATTGTATGTTGCCAATGTTGGTGCTGGAGACCAAATTCAGGTTCTCTGGAAGGGCAGTTTGTGTCCTTAACTGCTGAGTCATTTCTCTGACACCCAGGCCAGTTTTATAATGACATTAATCCAACTCTTGATGACAGAAGTCTGTTGTCCTACTCATGTGATTAAGACCTTACCTTTGGGTTAAGCTGCAACCTAGGGACACATCCCAGTCACAGCATGCTATAAACATTGCCTCTTTCCAGTTACCTTTTGTTATGATATGGATTTCATACATTATAGGATTGTTATTTTTTCTAAATTGTCCCATCAATGTTGACACACACACACACACACACACACACACACCTTTCTAATGATTTTTATAAATATGGCTAGCACTCACACCTTACACCTTTCAGCTCTCATTTCTTCTACACTTCTGACATTATTGTTGACCTTGCACTTCCTTGTTTTGCTGAAATGAAGCTGGAGCTAGCTGTACCCAGATATTGAGTGTGATGTTTTTTATGTGACCCCTGTCCTCTTTTCGAGATCCTCAGATGGTGTTGTCACTGAGAATAAGTCAGGTACTTATTGGAGTAGCTGAGTCTGCACATCTGTTGTTCTTTACCTCATTTATGGGACTCTGAAGTCCACTTGAAGGTCTCTCTCATTCCACTGGGGTTTTCTTGAATTTGTGTTGTTTCCTGTAGCTCAGATTGTCTTGTTTTTCCAGCAGAATAAGTGGGGAAGGATCTAAATGCTTCCTGTGATTGCATAAAGTTTATTTTGGGAACTAAAATCTAAGGTCTTCCCTCCTCCCCCATTTACTTACTGTTGGAGAAGACCCTGGAGGACCTTAGAGGTGCACACTCCTTTGTACTTACTGCATGACCAATGTTTCTCTTACTGACAAGAAATGTGCTGTGCTTTAAATTCCTGTCTTGTAGATTTTGGGAGAAGGATGGATAAAGTGTCCTCTGTCTCCTCACTGGCATCCTCAGTGTCCAGCAGTATCATTACTCAGTCTCTCCTGTGATATTTTATAAACATTACCCATGACATCACCAATAAGCAAAACCATCCAAACCCATCATTAGTTTGTCTGTGTTTTGTGAAAAAGGATGTTTCTCTGTCTTGAATCAGTTAGTGATTACTTTCTATTGACTCAGGAAAGCTGTCTTTCCTTAGCAGGAATTTTCATATAATTCTTTATCTATCTCACGATTCAGTTTTCATTATATTATCAAAAATGAAGAATCACAATAAACCCTCCTCATGAATATGGAACAGCAGAGGAGGAATGCCAGGTTGGGAAGATATGTCACCTCAGCCCCAAGGCCAGAGCCTGTGTCATCTTATTTCAGAATGATAGCTTTACTGCTGGCCTTTTAAGGATGGTTTTGTATCCCAGGCTTCTAGAAACAAGTGTGGCTGGGCTGATTTACATATTTCTAAGTGCATATTTTCAAGCATGGAATATGTGCTAACTCTTTGGCTTTGGTTTCGCTTCACATCTCTGTTAATAAAAATCCTTGTTTCAAAGTAAGTTTTCCTTGACAAATCCTAAGAGCCCTCACAGGCTATTGTTTTAAATATTATAGAGTTGCTGGTTGCCACTTAAGTAAGGACAGTAAAATTGTCTGAGGAAAAAGAGAGAATAGACCTCTTGGTAATAGGAGAGACCAAATTATGGACATAGTTTCCTTTCCTTGTGGTTAGCTTTTCTGTATGTGACCATACTTAACAACATGGGTTTTAAAATTGTACACAAGTGTAGAATGTGTCTTGATCATGTCTGTCCCTCGTCTTCCCTCCAATCCTCAGGGCTTCCTCCCCACATATCTCCCTCCTACGTCACGTGCTGTTCTCTGTTGTTGTTAAATTTTAAAATCCACTGATCCAACTAGTGGCACACAGATGCATATTGGTGTGGGGGTCATCCACTGGGGCATGGTCAGCTACCAGTAGCTCCCAAAGAAAAATGACTGCCGTTCCCCAGTAGCTATCAACTGCCAATAGCTCCTCAGTTGGTGGGGTTATGGGGGCATCCCACTTCATGTTGGGGTTTTTACAGGTCTTGTGCAGATACCATAGCTGCTTTGAGTTTATATATGCTGTAGCCATGTCATCTCCAGAGGACAGTTTTTCCCAGCCTTCTGTCCCTTATCTTCCAGCTCTTGGAATCTTTCTGTTCTCTTCTGTGATATTCCCTGAGCATTTGTAGAGGAAGGTTAACGTCACTGTTCATAAGCTTACTTTTGGCACTTCTAACAGTAATGCATCTCTGTATTAACTACTATCCACTCTAAGAAGCTTCTCTGGCCAAGGTTTGTAGTAGTACAAAAACATAAATATTTAGAAGGATGTTTGAAAGCATGACCACTTAGCGAGATGAAACACCAATACATTCACTCTGACTTCCCTAGCCGTGGACCATGTTTATAGTAGCAGACATGAATTGCTTCCTGTGGAGCAGGCCTCGAATCCAACCAAGAGAGTGGTTTTTACCTCACACTCTATCATGCCACTATTGTACCAGTGAGCACACCTTGCCTAAAAAGTTAGTGTTGCAGCAGATGGGGTCCATGGATGTCTTTTCCAGGAGCCTGAGTAGCTCTTTCCAGGACTCTGAGAGACAACCAGTAGAGAGTTTCCTAGTCAATTCAAGATTGATTCCTATGCCCTGCAACCAAAGTATGTTGTTTCTTCAGCAATGAGTTTGCCATGGAGTTAAGGTGGACAATAACCTGTTCTGCTTGAATGGCTTTGGGGTCTCCCTGACCAATAAGTCATAGGAAGGTAATTCCCGATACTTATTTTCAGATTGGAGAACAGGTTTAGAAAAGTTCATCAATTTACCTTGATTGAACTATCAAAGAAAACTATACTTAAGAATTATGGGAAGCCGACATTCTTTGGAATAGTCTATAGTAAGAAAGGGTATCAATCAGTGGGGTCTTTGTTTTTTATGTGTAGCATCAAACCAAAAGACTTGTGCCTGCTAATCAAGTACTATCCCACTGAGCTATGTCTTTAGCCTTGTGTGACCCTGGTACCATGTACATTGTCTGCGATACTCATCAGTAATCCCTTAGTGTGCTTCTGGAGTGCTAAATGTGAACTTGAGAAATTTTAACTCAAACAGGCTTTCTAGATAAATTGGAAAAAACTTTGTGCCATTCTTATTGAATTAAATATAAATCAAGACTATAATATTTACTTACTGCTCTTACTCATTTACTATTACTTTTCTCTGAAGGATTTATGATATATATAGCTTACAGTAACATTTCCTTCCCCCAGCTTTACTTCTCATGCATATCTGGTTTTATAATCGTGTTGTGAAAGTCTTTCAGTTGAGATTGGCATCAGGGACAGATGAGGAGTTTGCGTCTTGGTTCTGCCATCGTCGGTGCTAGTGGAGAGGAAGTGTGGAGTGCTTGAAGTGATTAAATTTTCTGGGCCATCTGGTCATCGGGAAAAAGCTGTGTTTTCAATTTCACAGTGAATAAGAAGTTTAATAAGGGAAGAGAATATTTAGTTTAAGGAAGAAAGAAATTATACTTTATTTCTGCCATTAAATACTTCAGCTTGCTTAATTGTGAAGAGAACAGCTAGCAAGGGGAGACCAGCTATAGGTGGAACTACATAATGGTGTTTCCTGTGCTGTGAGAGAAGGCAGAGGCCATGGTTTGGGAAGGTGAACAAACATGCAGGGGTAGCCACTTGCAAAGAAACTATTCCTAATGCTCCTTTTTCATCCCCAGACAATTTTTATAGAAGGAAAGAATGAATCACAGGGTGAATTTTTCTCACACCACAAAGGAAGTCAGCCCACCTGGTTCCTTAAAGGAACCAGAGCCTCTGCTGCGTGTATCAGTTGGAAAGCGATGGATCAGGTGTAATTGATTAACATCTGTCCACTCGTCTACTTATTGTACTACTATAAACATTAAAATCAGGCATGTGTTTTATTTACTACTCTGTAAATAAAGCACCAACTTTAAGAGATGTTTGGAAAATCGATTGCAAAAGCACATATTTACACTAAACATTGAAATTGGAAATCGGATAGAGATGATGGTAGACAAGATTATGAATTTAAAAAAAGAAGAGTTTGGAAATGACCCCGTCTGCCACCTGCTCTTGCACATTAGTTTTTGCAAGGCCCATATGTGTTTCCTTTGTGCTACCTACCACAAAGTGGGAGGGCTCTCACCCTGGGGTGTGCCTAGGATGAAGGTACCTACAACTTTTTAGTAGGTTTGTAGCCCTGCAGCTGCACAGAAGATGCTGTCGACTCCCTTCAAAGCTCACTTAGTCACCAAGCTTAAGAAAGAAAGACTGGCTCTTGATTGTTGCCCAGATAGTCTTTGGAATACTGGGGGTGTTTGCCAAAGCAAGAATCCTCCTGGGCGTCATTTAAAGCTTCCTTATGGAAAGCAAAGGATGGAGCTGGAGCAGAAGGCCCGGGCAAGAGGATTAGAGTTGAAAGTCTTGACAGCCAAGAGCACAGTCAGCTTCCAGATGTGTGTGGCTGACCTGGATCTGGCTGGAGCTGAGCTGGGAGGGTGCAAAGGGGTAAGTTGGGGAGGAAGGACCTTTGTCCAGTATGAAGACGTTAAAACACAGGTGATAATGAAGAATTTTAACAGGCACCGTCCCAGCCTGCAACATGGCTCACAGTTCTCTCCCCTTCCAAACCTGTCATTCCAATTGAGGAGTAGCTTCTCTGAGCTTGTGGGCCTGTCCAGCTGCGTAAGGAGTGTGTCCAGCGGGAGCCTCAAAGGCGTTCTCATACCCCACCCCCTGCAATTCCTGTGGGTTCTGCATGTGGAACCTGAGCCTAACAACTCCAGCCTTCCTCTCCCAGCAGCCGTTTCCTACAGGGACCCCGAGACGTACTGCCCCTTCACTAAGTCTGTTCTCTCCTGACTTATTTCCGTGTTAGCCTGGGATCTTTGGAGAAGCAGAAGTAACAGGATGTAAGGGTGTAGGTAGAAGCTTACTTTAAGGAATTAGCTTCCCAAAGAGTAGAGACTACAAAGTCCACATTCTGCAGTTAGACTGGCACTCCAGAAACCTAAGGAGTCCATGTTCAGGTATACAGCTGTCTGTGGGCAGAATTCCTTCTTGCTTGGGGGAAACTAGTCTTCTCTCATTAGGTTTTCTAAAAGTGGACTGAGGTCCCATGTTATGGGTGACAAAATACACAGAGTGCACAGTCTCCACCCATCTGCCGCTCACTCACCCATGTTGCCTTTGATCAAGTGTTTGGTCCCTGTAGCCTGTTCACATTGACATACACAAAATCATCACACCGTCCTTTCTTGTCTAGCTGCGACTCACCCGGTGAGTGGCTTCCTTTACCTCTTCCTGTCTTCCTGTCTAAGCATCACATCTGCTGTATGCCCCTCAGAGCTTCCATCATTCCTCAGACCTGCCTGTCTATGGAAACTGCTTTACACAGGAAGAGAGAGAGAGAGAGAGAGAGAGAGAGAGAGAGAGAGAGAGAGAGAGAGAATAAGAAAAGCACAAGTGTATCAATGACTCAGAGTGTGGTCTCCAGCCTTACGTGGTCCACAGGGTTGCTGAGAAGTGCGTCCTTCCCAAGCCAACATACTCTTTCAGACCCAGTGAGGTCTGTAGTCCCTTCTGTCTGTACTGCACAGGGAAGATCCTGACCTCAGGCAACACCCTTCAATCCAGTGCCCTGATGCTTTGAATAGTCTTGGTTTACCTTGGAGATAAGTCTGGAGCTGAGAAGAGTTCAGTAGCTGTTTGCATCCTTGTCTAAAGAACACTCCTGGAGCAACTTCGTGTCTTCTCTATTTCCATCTTCCTGGTGACTAGCGTCCTGCCTCTCATCCCTACCTTGTTCTCAGATGTGCTTCAGTGCCCACTCCATGTGCTGACCTGGCTTTTGCTCCACTCAAGTTTGCATGTTTGCTGGCTTTATTCAGAAATTCAGAAGGTGACAGTAGCTGAGATATCCTGTCGGTTCCTCAGGTTGTGGTAACCCCAACCATAAAATATTTCGTTACTACTTTATAACTGTAATTTGGCTACTGATATGAATCATTTTGTAAACATCTGATATGCAACCCCTGTAAAAGGGTTGTTCAACCCCCGAATGGACTGAGAATTGTTGCTCTAATGCTTACTGTGGAGGTCTCTTTGGAGGCCAGAAGCCATGACATCTGACTCCTGGCTCTACTTCCATGGCAGTCTGTTACATCTGTCAACTCAACCCACCTGCCAAATGTCCACCTTCCACTCCTACCTCTGGCCCAATAACTCCAGAGTAAGGAAGCTCCAGACTGTTGAAGTGATAGGCCATGGTGATGATACTGTTAGGCAGATCCTACCAGTCAGAGCGATGATAGAAGGAAGAGAAGCTGGGGTGCTGGAAGGAATCCGATAGATGGGTTGGCCTTGTGAAGTGCTTAGATTAAATTCCTACCAAAAAGGCCGTGGGGTTCACTTTTGATCTGAAAGATTGTATTCATGAAAGGAACTGTGATCATTTCTTACTCCCCATCACCTAAACAAGAAAGGATTTGTTCTATGTAACCGAAAAGTCTCTTCCATCAGGGATGCTATGGACACACATGAGAGGTAAATCCCGGCTCCAGCGGTTCCAGCTGTCTCTCCTCTACAATCTCACCATCTTTGCCTCACTGTGGTGCTCTGAAGCCCATTGTAAAGGAGTGGACTCTGGGGCAGATAAGCAGAGGGAAAACAGCTCTAAAAAAAAAAAGTAGCCAGCAAGTTTTATTATTTGGCTGCGCATATAGTTCTGTGGAACTAGCCAATAAGTTCCCTTTAAAAATGTCTCTTTCTATCCATTCATCAGTTTCTTGGAGCATGTGATACCATTGCTTTTTCAAAAATGCCAGCCAACTAGGAGAGTAATAGTGACTCGCAGGCATCTAGAGGGGCCAATCATTGGCCACTGACAACACTACATCAGAGACAGTCATGGAAGAAAACACGTACCTGTACCTCTACCCTGTATAGAGGCCCACTCTTCACAGCCACTTCCTGAATCAATGACAGCAGATACTAAGTGTTACCTATGTACATATGTGCCCACACATGCATGACATGATGGCTGAGCATTTGATACAGGCCTTGTCTCCTCTGACCCATCACAGAGACAGCACCAGGATGGCAAGCACATACATAGTCTGAACAGGCCCCCACAGATTAGAGTGTGCCGGGGGTGGGGTGGAAGATTAAGTTGTTTCTTCGGTACTTTTCACATTCTTCTGCACCCAAAGCCCTTCCTGTCAGAGCTCCAGCAGACAGTATGGCTCTTTAAAAATAAGGATATGGCCATTTTTCCCCGTTATAACACCACTGCTATAGGGAGTCAAGCACTGTTTTAGTGGAACATTGTAAAGATTTAAATGAGGAACATCCTCCTCCCCACCTCCAAAAAAAGGAGTCAGTAGAACATGAAGGAAAATCGCGAAGTCACCTGGCCTACTTTCAAATACTGAAGTACCACTAAAAGTACACCCAAGTCCCAAAATGAGAGAGAGCTAGGTGCTGAATGCGTGAATGAGTCGGGCAGATAACCCTGAGAGGAAGTTAGGCTCTGTGGGCTATCTCTTAGCTTCCTCGGCCCACTTAAAATTATTGCCATGTGCTCTAGAGCCTGAGGCTTTCTTGTTACTCCTAAGATAGACGTGAAGCACGACAGTGCTAACATCCTTATTAATTTGTTAGTTAATTCTACCACCAAGGAATCATTTTCACTCATCAGGTTTTCTCTCTTGCTGTCATGTATAGACAGAGTCACTCTACTTAATATATGCTTGCCATTCTTTCTGTGTGTCAATACACCAAGAGAGGCAGTGTCCCTGGGCCAGGAGGCCAGTCTTCTGAAGCTGGCGACAATAGATTTTGCATTGATGAAAATACAGATACATTCTGGTGAGAATATTGATGAAGCTGTCCGCTTCCACACAGGGCTATCCACACAGGCTGATATAAGACATAAAATAAACATGGATGGTCCCCACATCATAGCCTTTGACTGCTTTTTATTACTTTAATGTTTTTTCACAGTCTTTAAGTATGGATGTATGCCAGAGTACATTGAATTTTCCTGTACTTTCTGGAACTGCAATGGTATTATGCATTAATTTCTTAAAAGGATATTGTGTTTTTCTCTGTGAAGATGTGGTATTTTAACTCAATAATATGACATCTACTTTCAAAATACATCAACTTTAATTAACAGATATGCATGTTTAATGAGATATGGGGATTAATTGAAATATTGCATTATTAGATCTATACCAAACAAAATTTCTATTTATCCCATCGTAAATTATTCTGAGTCTATTCTGTTTGTCCCTCTGATTAATCTGCATTTTGTCATGCTTCAGGATATAAGCATATAAGCAATCATATTTCAACTGTAATTAATGTATGTACACATATGTGCGAATACTGAGAAAGTGATTACATTCTCTCTATTTCCAGGATAGAGCTTCAGATTTCGATCCAGCTCACCACTAGCACTCTGGACTCCCATGTGTTCTCTGCTTGCCCTGTTGACCTCAGGGCTCACTGAGCACTGTCTCAAATTCAGTTTCACTGGGGATTTAGTAAGTTGAGGTTTTCAGATCACTCTTAATATTTTTTCCTTTTCAATTGGAAGTCAGGCAATAAAATGTGTTTAAATGGCTGACTCGCCCAAAGAAATGGGTGCTCCCTAAGTTCTACCAAGATTTTTAAAAACAAAATCCTTAATTAGATTACCTTAGATGTGGGACCCCTGATGAGTGAACACGATAATCGTCTGCAGCCTTTCCCCTGACTGCTCATCCACTGTTGAGGCAATGACTATTTGTCAAGTGTCTACAACCTGTCAGACAGTGGGAGAGGTCGGGAACATGTAGATGACAAGCCACAGTCTCTGCCCTCAGTTGTACTTAGAAGGCTAGCAAGGCTGTGCTGGCATTCACTGGCTGATGGAATCAAGGCTAGATCTCATGTTTGTTGTTCTCTGTCCATTAAAACAAAATTTTGGAGCCCTCCTGGAAAACTCAAGCTTGTCTCTGACTGTGAAAATTTCCAAGCAGCCCCAATGGGCCTAGACTCTCGAAGAGCTTGTTAAAACAGATTCCACGCCCTGCCCAAGATCTGATTCAATAGACCTGAGCTTGGTGTGGGATGTACTTCGTTCCTAACAAGTCCACAGGAAAGGGAGCATATGTCAGCACCCTTGTTCTAACGTACTTGCTGCCTGGTGGTCTGTTTTCAGAGACAATGATAATACTGAGAATAATGAAGAGGAAAGGTCACATTTAGGGAGCTTTCGTAGAGTGTCAAATACTTTGCCCTTTCATCCACTCTTACATTGAACCCTCACGGCAGCTCAGTGAAGCAGACCTTACTACTTTCTACAATGAGAAAATGAATACAAAGGGGTTAATTAATTTACACAAGGTTCCAGAGATTGGAAATGGAAGAGGTCACGACTCCAGTGATTGGGCATTCCTGTGCTCCAACCAGTAGGATGTCCTGCCTTCCTGTGAGGGTCAGCTCGTCTGTGCAGTGATGAACAGTGTGAGTGGTCTTCTGGGCAGATGCTCTTAGACCTGTCTGCACTTACTCCTTCACCTATGGGATTCGAAATAGAGAGCACCCCAGGCTCCGGTGCAAGAGCTTCACTTAGTTGTCTATTCTAATGGCTAGGAGGCTCTTGTGATGGGAACTTTTGTTTAATTGGGCAAAAAATTTTACCCAATTAAACAAAATCCATTTTACAGATTCTTAAAAACTTAAATGATTAAAAACAAAAATAACTATAGTACAGTACGATGTAGAACTAAGCAGAAGGTAAATGGGACCAGAAGGTCTGGGACGAGGTTTGCTGCCTTCCAGGAAGCTCATACACCCCCTGCCAATCCTTGCCTATATACAGCCTGTTGACAAGGTTGCAGAGTGAGGCTCCATTTTCCTGACCTGTCCCCATTAAAGTATGCTTCCATTCATCTCCTGATGTGAAAACCTCAGGTATCTGCCATATTAATTAACAGTTCTCTCAGAAAGTTTCGAAGACCCTCCTTCCCCCAGGGTGAGGGAGGTCAAAGAAAGTTCTGGTGTGTCCATCAGCATTCTAGGAAAGGGGTCTTGTTTCCTGATTAGCTTTCTGTAGCTTTCACTGTTAGGATGACCTCACCAGAGCCTGCTCCCACATATACAGCAGGAGAGCCCTTTCCAGTGGGTGCTCAACTCAGCTGACTGGGACTTCGTCTTCACTCTTCCCTTTTCACTTCATATTTTTATCCTTTTACTTTTTTCCTCAGAAGATGGCTAAATCCCAGCACTCTACAGGAAGTACCATGCTCCCCACATCCAGCCGTTGATGAGCCAAATGGAGTAGTCTCTGTGTCTCTTGTCTTCCGGGTGATGATTGTATGTCTGCATTGTCTTTAGAGGAGACTGGCCCTCTCTATTGCTGGATTCCATTTAATCCACTCTTATCCAAAAGACGATTTCATAGCCAGCCTGGTCCAGCTGCTGAGCTTCATGGAGGCTATGAGGTGATGATTAAACATAAAGTGTGGGCACAGAAAAAAAGCTGCAGTATGAGTGTGTGACTGACTGAGTTATTCTGAATTTAACGATTATAAAATGTAGTCCAATCAAAGAACAGAACTTTGTCACTCAGCCCCTCCCTTATGCCCTGTTCCTTCATAGGCCCCTCTGTACTAATAAAAGCAACCATATCCTGGCTTTTTCATGATCACTGCTGTGGTTTCAGGGTGTTATTCTGTAAGACAGAAGAGCAGTAAAGACAGAGAAGAATCTCCAGAAACTCACAGGCTCATTAGTCTAGTGTATGTAGTGACAGACAAGAGATACACCGATCTTAAAGTAGAAGGACCGGACCAAGACTTAAGGCTGTCCTCTGACCTACACACACACACATACACACACACACACACACACACGCATGCACACATGCACACGCATGCACACACGCATACACACACACACACGCATGCACACACACGCACATACCACACAAGATATTTCATTTGTATTAAATAATCAAAGACATAACTCACGTAGGGAAAGGGTGAGTGCTCGTTTCTCTGTATTTACTAATTCTCAAGGTAATTAATTACATCCTTATAGTATTTTGAAGCTCACTCATTTCTTTTTAGGACAATCACATAAGAACTCATGGGTGGAGGGAGGCTGGAGAGATGGCTCGGTTAAGAACATTTGTCGCGGGCTGGAGAGATGGCTCAGTGGTTAAGAGCGCTGACTGCACTTCCAGAGGTCCTGAGTTCAAATCCCAGCAACCACATGGTGGCTCACAACCATCTGTAATGAGATCTGATGCCCTCTTCTGGTGTGCCTGAAGACAGCTATAGTGTATTCATAAATAATAAATAAATAAATCTTTAAAAAAAAAAAAAAAAAAAAAAAGAACATTTGTCGCTCTTGTAGGGAATGGCCGTTCTCTTCTCAGCAACAACACTGAGGCTCACAACATCTGTAACTCCAGCTCTAGGGGATCTAACATCTGCTTCTTCAGGCACCAGGCATGCATGTAGCGAAACACCTGTGCACATAAAAATAAATCTTATTTTAAAAATACTCATGAATGTCAACTTATTTAACAAATTTCAATATCCTTTATTTAATATCACATTGCAACTTAAAACTATAGCATCTGTGACCCTCAGAAATCTCTTGACTGTGCTCCTCACGGTCCTCCTAAGTCCTCCCACATAAGCTAAGCGATCAATGAAGTTTTCCCATTTTGGTTTGATGAGGTGTTCCAGGCTCACCTTTTAGCTTTGCTGCACTCCCTGGAATCTGCTGTTTCTTTACCAAGGCTGGCTTTAGGAAGACATGTGTCTTCTCACTGCTTCTGTGCAGGGCCACTCTGCAGGGTTGGGGAAAGCCTTCCTGCTTCCCTGAGCTCCCACTGTAGCTTGAGTAGTATTCACAGAAGTCAGCAGCTGGCTTTCTGCATGGCTTGGTCCTGGTTCTCTGCTTTGCTTTCTTCTCAACTCTGTCTCCATTCTGGTTCTGATCCATTTTGGTTATACTCTCAGCAGCTGTTAGCAGAGTGTGTCTTGTACTAAAGAGGACTCTTGGTGACCTGGATTGGGGACCCCACAGGTAGCTGTTCATCCTTGTTACAGCTGGTGCCTTGTGTTCTCTTGAGCAAGCAGTGAAGGCCAGTGCTTCCTGGTTTCCACTGTTCTCAGACTGGCCCGCCATGCTTCCCTGTGAGTAGCTGTGGACCTGTTATTGGACTTATCAACTGCCCCCCCCCGTTTCTCCTCCTCTTTCATGCACTGGTGAGGCCTCCATACAGGTCTTACAATGTTGGTAGCTTGAGTCCAACCACTTACGTTTGAAGATTCTAGTTTTGTTGAAATGGTACATTGAAAAATTATACTTACCACCACTGCTGTCCTCATACACTGTCTCCAGTGGGGACTTCTTGAGAAATGTCCTTGTAGACACCAATTTCCTTCTCTCTTGAAGAATGAGAATGTTTTAACCCGTGTGGTAGAAACCCTCCTGCTTCCTTGAAAATCCTGGGAATATAGGCATGCATAACCATGCCAAGCTTTACAGGGTGTTTTTTTTTTTTTGGTTGGTTTGTTTGGTTTTGTGCTAGGGAGTAAACCCAGGGTCTCATGGATGCTAAGTTCAGCCACTGAACTCCTCAGCCACCACTCCCCTGTGTGAATCATGTGTTTGAATGATTGGACCATAGGGAGTGGCATTGTTAGGAGGTGTGGCCTTGGTGGAGGGAGTGGCTCTTATATGCTCAACCTACACCTAGTGTGGTAGCCATTCTCCTGCTGCCTGTGGGTCAAGATATAGAACTCTCATCTCAGCTTCATGTCTGCCCGGACACTGCCATGCTTCCCACCATGATGGTAGTGGACTAAGCCTCTGAAACCATAAGCCAGCCCCAATTAAATGTTCTCCTTTATAGGAGTTATCTTGATCATGGTGTCTCTTCACAGCCATACAACTCTAATCAAGACACTTATGTCTTGTCTCTCTTTGACCTGCTCAACACCCCCTTCATCTCCCTCATTCTCCCAGGAAAGGTTTGACAAAATGGAAGAAACGTACCAGTTTTAGAGCCTAGAGTATAAAACGATAATTGGAACCTGTTGGTCTCCAAAGAACTGAATTAAAAGGTGGCGCTATGTTCTGGGCGTGAACACTGTGGCTGCCACACCCTGGCTTTTGTCCTCTTCAGCTGGAGGGAGTCGTTTCACATCTAATTACTTTCAGGCAGGGGCACATGGCACTTGGTCAAGCCAGTCCTGTAGCTAAGGAGCAGTTTAAGATTTGTTTTTGTTTATGTGTGCATGTGTCTGGATGGGAATATGTGCACAGCAGTGCAGGTACCCACCGAGACCAGGAAGTGTCAGATCCCCTGAAGCAGGAGCTGCAGGAAGTTGTAATCCATCTGGACCAAACTCAATTATGAGCAAAACAAGCTCTTCACCTCCAATCCTTCACTCCAGCCCCGAGAAGTGTTCCTAACACATATATTCCGTGGGGAAAATGGAAGATCTAGGATTTACTCTTTTATAAATGGAACAGCCCTTCATGAGTATAAAAATGTAGACTTGCTCCAAGATGGCTTCCCCTCCTCACTCTTGCCTCTGAAGAAAAAACAGTAGCCCTGAAATTGAAGTCGACTCTCCCTCCTCCCAGCCTGGCAGGCCCTGTGTCCTCCACTAGTCAGAAAAGGGCTGTGAAGTCACACCTTGTGCAGGTTTCTGAGCAGGTGCTGGTCATCTCTGGAGAGCCCAGAGCTGTCCTGCTCGGAGCTTTGCTGACAGTTATGGTCTCTTTGGAGTATGGACCAGGCCAGAGGCCTCCTTTGATTGGCACTTCCTTTATTAGCTGGGAACATTGAAATAATAGGCCCTTCTACTGCATGCCAGCATTCGGTGTTTGGCCTGCAAGTGTCTCTTGGTGACCTTTATTTGCATTGGCCTGCAGATAATAGTCAGTTTCCTTAGTGAGGAGGAGGTGGGAGGAGGTAAGGGCACATGTGACTCCTAAGTATTAACTGTGAGGACTTAAGTATAGGATGTACGACAGGCTCTGGCAGCCTCAGTTCCGCTGCCTTTTATGAAAGGGACAAAAACTGTGTCATTAGCTATCCTGCCTGGGCACTGGGCACTGATGGTTCAAAGACTGTAGAGATTAAACAGCCAGTGTCATCGAGAAGTTCCCAGAACAGGGCTATACCTGATAAATCAGGGAGGGCTGAAGCCTTGCATGCTGCCAGCCAGCAGCCTACAGATGAATTTTCCCTGGCCTTCACAGAGTTAAAGATGTTTAGTTAACTGCCAACATTTAAATATCAGGAGACTTCATAGTTTTTATGCAAAGAAAAAGGTCAATTTGTAGCTCCCTGAGAAAGCTTGGTGACTACAGTAGCCAGGCGCCGACTGACAGTCACTCTACCCCCTTATTTAGAAAAGCAGGTACTTCTTGCTGACACAGCCCTATGTTGTCTTTCCCTTGGGTTGTTCCTGTGAGCACAGAAGTACCCTGGTAGTTCTCCCTTCTTCCCCACTGCACACCCCCAGGTCTTCCCATTTGCTTTCTTCTCTTTGCTGCAGGAGCTCAAAAGAGTTGTGCCCATGAAGTAAGCATCCGTTGTTCCCACTCTCGACAACGTGTCTGCATGTAACTGTGCCCCACAGACTCCTCCCTGCTGCACAGTACACCCAAGAGCTGTCTGTGATGTAGCAACTCCCATCTTTCAAACTCCTGTCCTTGCTGCCCCTTCTCTCCAGTCCCTTAACTTAGTAAGGCTTCGTCTGTGCATGGACTCCATCTTTCCGCTCTCCCATCGTGATGGTTGGTCTACAGCAGGCTTTGCTGAGCCTGCTGTGCCTTGACTTGTTCCTTCAGCACAAGCTGTAGATCCAACTGCTCGCCAGACACTCCTTTTTCTGTCTCCTAAGCCTCTTGATCTGAAAAGTCCACATTGAGCTCTGCCTTTCCCCCTCTGGTGGCTTCAGTGAGTTTCTCCACTGTCACTCTCTGCTTCTCTCCTCCCATCCTCTGCCGGGGGGGGGGGGGGGGGAGGTATGCTCTCTTCCACTCTCTGGTTTCTGCCTTAACAGATTAAGATCCCAGGAGCGAGTGGGGAGTTTATTGTTCAGCACAGCCACCTCCACGGAATTCTCACCTGTCTGGATTTCCTAAGTCTCCTTCAAGCCTTGGGTTGGTCACACCACTGTTGCTATCTTTGGGATATCACATTGTGGCTTGCTTATCCACACCTATGTAAATGGCCCCTTCCTTGTGCCCTTTAAATGGAATAGAATTGAAGACCCAGAAATAAGCCCACGCACCTAAGGACACTTGATATTTGACAAAGAAGCCAAAACTATACAGCGGAAAAATGAAAGCATCTTCAACAAATGGTGCTGGTGTACCTGGATGTCTGCATGTAGAAGAATGCAAATGGAACCATATTGTCACCTCACCAAAGTCCAAGTGAATCAAAAACACAATAAATGTAATAGAAGAGAAAGTGGGGAACTGCCTTGAACTCTTTGGCATGGAAGACAAATTCCTGAACAGAACACCAATAGTTCAGGCACTAAGATCAACAGTTAATAAATGGGACCTCATTTGAAACTGAAAAAAGCCTTTTCAAGGCTAAGGACATTGTCAATAGGACAAAATGGCAGCCTACAGAATGTGAAAAGATCTTCACCAACCCTACATTTAACAGAGGACTAATATCCAAAATATATAAAGAACTCAAGAAGCAAGACATCAACCAACCAAATAACCCAATTAAAAACTAGGGTACAGATGTAAACAGAATTCTCAACAGAAGAATCTTGAATGGCCAAGAAACACTTAAAGAAATGTTCAATGTCCTTAGTCATCAGGGAAATGCAAATCAAAAATGACTCTGAGATTCTATCTTAAACCAACCCAAATGGCTAAGATCAAAACCTCGGGTGACAGCACATGCTGGCAAGGATTTGGAACAAGGGGTACTCTCCATTTCTGGCAGGAGTACAAACTTGTACAGCACTTTGGAAATCAGTTTGGCAGTTTTTCAGAAAATTGGGAATAGTTCTATCCCAGGACCCAGCTATACCACTCCTGGAGATATACCCCCAAAGTTACCTTGATTTGAGTACTATCTATTGCCCTGTGAGCCGTGACTATGCCACATGTGGTCACCCTTTCTAATTAAACAGGTGGTACAAAGAATGGCTCTGAACTGTGTAAGGACAGTTAGATACACAAGTCCCTTACTTCCTATTGCTGGGAGCCTGAGGGAAGATAGAGCTAGCATGCTCATCCCGATATATCTGTGGTGAGACGTTTTCCCAGGACAAGTGAGAACACAGAGGTCAGTGCACATAGGCTGAGAGAGTGTGGGCCTCAGACATGGATTCTATAGTATAGACCACATGCAGCCCAGGCTAAGTGGTCCACTCCAGCCTAGAGAATGAATACTAAGTTGTAATCCAAAGAAAACATCAAAGAAGTCTGTGACCTGCATCCCTGTGCCTTTCTTTCCTGCCATGCTTTACATGATAGTATGGTAGAGGCCCTCACATCTCCGTAATTTGAATTATGGGTACTGATTAGCTGCCTAAGATATAAAATATTCTTAACTTATCTGCATGCACTTTCCCGGCCACTCGATAAGCAAGAGGACCAACAGGGAGCTCCTGTTGCACTGATACCATGGTTTACCCTTGTTGATGCTATTTAGGGGCTGAGGAAAGACTGAAGCTCCACTCTTTGAAGACCTCCTCCACTCTTTGAAGCTTCTCCTTCACACTGTTCTACGTCTAAAAGCATGAAATATGATGGTCACTCTCCTGGTTATGACATTCAGGGAGACTTCCCCTAAAAGGAAAACTGGAAGTAGGCAGAGATTTTATTTCTAACTTCACATTTGTTTCCACTGCCGCCTCATCCTCACCTCTGGACCACTTTGCCTGCAGCTTCTAGAATGCAGATGCAACCTCTTTCCTTCATTCTGGAAATAAAGCAGCTTGAAGAATGAATTAATGTGAACGCTTGAGAGATACAAATCTATAGACAAAGAGGGCACTTGGTTTTTTAAAAAACAAGAAAGGTATTATAAATAAGCCTATAAAACTTCAATCAAGATAAAGTAAATATTGGTTATTGTATCATCTGGGAAGGTCAAATTATTTTTTAAAAATTCGATTCTGAAGAAGTTTAGATAAAGGAGAATAAAAGCAGAAGGGCAGATCATTAAAGTCAAAGATTTATATCCTTGGGTGTTTGTTCCAGAATTATGTTTCCTAGTAGAAGCAACAAAAATATCTTGTTATAGAGTAATACTTAGATAACTGATATCTATAATAGCTCAATACATTTTACGTACACACCTTGGGCTCACTCTGTTATACTGACTCAATTATGGGTTCTCTTTTAATTCTTTTCTAACAGCATCATGAAGGTGGATACTGGAATTGTCTGAAGAGGCAGCTAGAGTTTAGAGAAGTATACTTGTTAAGATAAATCAATACTGTAACAAATCATTATTATTATTATTATTATTAATCACATGAAAATCCCATTGACAGCAACATTGGAACCAAAAGTGGATTGAGTTTCCGCTCCGTATACAGATGACCTCAAGTCCTCGACAAGAGCTGCAAGTGCCCTTAACCAGTGAGCCATCTCTCCAGACTCCTTTATTCGGCGGTTTTTGCTAGAATCATTTCAGTCTTGTTCAGATGTGCTCCAGCTATGCTCACCACTATTTCACAGCTCTGCAAGCTTGTCTTTTGAGCAAATATGCTTATATTACTTGTTGGCTTACAAGTTCCAGTGTGTTACATGAATAACACTCAACATGCTTGGCTAACGCAGGTTCTATGGCATGCACACCTGTCTGCCCTTCTGCGGGTCCTTTTTGTAAACCCAGACAGTTTTCTGAAGACCTTCCTGTCTTCTTTACCTTCCTGGCTTTGACTGGACTGTATATTTCCTGCTTCTCTGCTTGTCTAAATTACATGCATCCTTCAAAAGCCACCCAAGCATCCTAGAAGCCTTTCCTGACCACCTCCAGCTAGCACTAACAAACAGTCCCTTTGATTCACTTAGGGATTAGTGGCAGCTAACAGTAGTCAGCTGCAACTGCTTAGCTGGCTTTAAGAAAAGCCAATCAGTGGAGAGAATTAGGTGCCCATAAAATTACCAGAAGTGTAGGAAGGCTGTAGGCAAGTTCTAAGAGCAATTACCAAGTTCACACTTCAAAGCTTGCCCACAAAGGGCATATGCCTCTGCCACAACTGGAGCTCTAGAAAACACAGAAGGCACGGAAGGTAGAGGTTCACACTGCCTCTGCTAAGGTCTTCATCAGCATGGTACCCTGAAGCTGGGGACTAGACACTGACATTGCCACTACTGAAAAGTCAACAGCCTGGATGGACAATGGGCTCAGTCTCTCAGTGGTTTGCTGAGTCTTCCAGTCTTTCCTGCTGTTTAGCATAGGCAAGGTCCATACACGATGCTGTAAGGAACCTAGAAATTGTATCATTTGTTTCCTGATCCCTACCTCAGGAAAGGTATGCTAGAAGGGGTTTTGAAATGAAAGAGAACAAACCTGTGGAGCCAGCCTCCTACTCTCCTCTGATCTCCTGTCATCATGAGTGTGGTTCGGTGGTGTTACCTTCTGCTCAGTGTCCCCTCAATTACCTAATTACTTCCCTGGTCTCATTGATCAGACTGTAGCCTTCTCGCAGGCAAAAATTATTCTTGTCCATCTGTGAATTGTGCCTGGCACATGATAGACTCTCAGCAAGTATTCATCGAATGAATAAATAAACAAGATATATTAGCATTATCTTAGAATTTTCCTTTTCACTAGCAAAATGCTCTTATAAATCCCCTGCCACACAAACCCTTCTCAGAAAGCTCTCGTCATCTCTCCTAGTGTGACACCCTCATACTGAGCTCTGTGATTTTGCTCCACTCTGCGGCACCCATCATTATCACCCCTAGACCCACCTTCCTAACTCACAAATCTCACCATCCCTCTCAGAGCATCTAGTAACTAATGTTTCCTTCAGGAAATGTGCAAATACCTAGGTGTAACATTCATATTCTTCTTCTTGTCCACCAGGGCTTTATACCCCTATCCGTGCTGGCTAAGGGGCCTGGCTGCTTGTGTTGGCCCCGGTTTCCTAATCTAATTCATTTTGGAGATCTGACGTAAATGCCCTTATCCTGGGGTTGGTTGTCAAACCTGCCGTTTAACCCCAGTACTCCACATCAGATCAGCCCTGCTTTTCACAGTATTGGATGGGGCCTTGGGGCTCCACAGAAGCATTTCTAGGACCTCTAAATGAAATAGAGGAAGACCAGCAACTAACATTCTGCCCTTCCCATTGTCCTCCATCCAGCACGGCTCTGCTCAGTAGGGTTCACCTAGTTCCTTTAATTTTTGTTAACACAAAAGTTTATATTTCTATGGAAAAGAGAAAGATACTTCTAAGTGGAAGTCTGGGTAAAGGGTGTGTGTGAGAGACACACGCACAGAGTATGTGTACACAGGTGTGAACACACACATTTGTGTAGATGCACACACCTGTGCATGGACATGTGATGGCCAGAAGCTATGTCTGCTGTCTTCCTCTGCCGTACTCTACACCACAGGCTCTCTCACTAACCCCGGAGTCTGCTGTTTCAGCTAGCCTGCCTGGTCAGCAAGGCCCAGAATCAACCTGTCTTCTTCCTCCCTTCCGTGCTGGGACTGTGGGTGCCCCAACCCACGCCCAGATTTTACATAGGTGAGAGAGAGGCAAACTTGGGTCTTCATTCTTCACCCATGAGTCCATCTTCACCCGTCATAGTATCTTTTCTTCACAGTTCTGGGAATTGAACTTCTGGCCTAATATGTGATAGGCAACCGCTCTCCTACACTAATTACTTCCCTGGAGTAAGCTACACTGGCAACCCAAAAGTGAGTTTCAAAGGATTGTGTAGGCATAGCACTCATTCTTTTGCATGAAGTTTAACTATGTGGTTGTCTACTACTTTGTCTTGCTTGACTCACCTGTGTTTAATCAGATGGAGACAGCCAATAGGCATGTGTTCATTTAGATCGAAGAGACAATGCTTAAGGAAGACAATGGACATCAATTCTAAGCAAAGGGATTTTTTTTTTTAATTTCCCCATGACCGCTGAAGTGGCTCCCAGAGGCTATTACAAGACTGTAAGTTCTAATACATGCCAACAAATGTCAGTTTACACCAGGCAGTGAGACACTGCCTTCAAAAAGTCCCCCTGAAGGGAGGGTCATCCCCAGGAAGGGCACAGATCACACAGTGATACTGGCCCTTCTACAGAAGACCCTGCAGGTCCTTTTGACCTCAGCACACTCTCCCCCCCAGCACCCCCCCCTCCAATCTCCTGTTGTAATTAGAAGCAGGCCACACTGAGACTCCAGATGGCCCGGTCTCAGGATTCTTTGAGACTGTAATATCAGCAGTATTTTTTTTTAACTTGGAAAACAAATTGGTCTGATGCCTTTCTATTGAATTGCTTGCTGTCTGCCTCTGACTAAGGTCCCCTGAGGCAGTTTTAGACAGGCAGCTCTAGGACTGCTGTGTCTGGCCCTGGAGCCAATGCACTTCCTGAAGCCAGGTTGGCATCTCCTGGGCAAAAATTTGCTGGGGCAGCACATTTAGAGGAGAACTTCCAGCTTTTGCTCTGTAGTAGTAAAGGGGAACTCACTGGAAGGCAGTGGTAAATTGTGGGGCGCCTTTACAGCTGTCTCTGTGGGTGGACAGAGTTTTGTTTTTGTTGGGTTTTGCCTCCCCATTTCACATCTACTTTGTAGCCTGAGACTTCCAACTTGGAAGTTAAATAAACATAAATTTCACTCCCAGAACAACTAGCTTTCTATAAAAAACCAAGAAGACTGCTTCTGATTTCCCTGTCTTGGGACCATCCATATTGGCAGAAGAAATTAAGGTAACCCTCAGATTGTCACTGTTTTAAAAGAATTTTGACACAGTAAATTTAGAAACAATTTGTTTGATCACTTAACTAGAACAAATATCAATCTTCTGGAAATATTTTATAAGATGAATAAGTAATAGATTCACCTTGATAATTTAGTTTTATTAATATTATTGATATTATTTCAAGTAATGATTCAATACCTGGCTAAAGTCTTCAGTGAAAAATGGTTGGTCAAATTAATTCATTGAATTCCCCTTTACCTTCCTCTTTCCAGACATGGTGGCTTAATTAAAGACTAATAGCATCACATTTTGTTAATAGGAGAAGTGTTTGATTTCATTACTTGTGTATATTAGATTAAGGAGACATGCTCAACAAATCTTCTCTTCATATCAAGACAGAATATTCTTCTTAACCAGTTAGCCTTCTGATAAAAGATTGAACAGAAGAGGAATAGATGAATTATGTTTTAGATATTAGCAGACATTGTTATTCATGTTAAATACATGGCTTACATGCACATTGTAGCTTTATGATCATCAGAATAGGTTTTATGTTGCTTACTGTGTCTACTGTTCCTTAGCTGGTTTTATACATATGCACATTCTGTCTTTGCTTCCTAATTCTAGCTGTCACCCTGCTGCCTTTGAAATGGCAGCTGAGGAATGGGGTTTCTTTTGCATTCAACCACCATCCTATACAAAATCAGTTTCAAAGTCTGGTAAAATCATTATGTACTCCATTGCTTAAATTTGATGCTTCATTAACAAGATAGTTATTTAGCATTTCCAACTTAGTGAATAAGAATTTATTTAATTGCCCATGTCTTAGTTAATAGGATAGAAAGCCAGATAGTATATGTTATAAGCATATGGCCCCTTTTTGTGACTCATCACTTGAGATATGTAAATGGTGTCACCATAGAAGCAGCAGAAGGAAATATGAAAATATGTGATATAATTATGCTTTAGAAAAGAAATAGCCAATTATGCTATCCAAGATCAGCTCTAAAAGCATCATGAAACTTCTTGTGTGTAGCTAAGGATAAAACAGTGCTATATTTTGTATTCTCAAACAAATAAGTTCCAAATGCAAAGTTCAGGATTTAAAGGACTGTCATAGGGGATAATGAAATGCTTAGCACAGACACAATCTTTGATGCAAATGTCACAGTTCCAAAAATCGCCTGGTAGCTCTGGGTACCCTTTGAAATTTGGTTCATATGTTGGGCTTGTCAATACTCTACCCATTCTGCCAGAGGCTTAAAATTGGTTCTTTTTTTGGTTCATTGGGGATGGATGAAGGAATGCAAAAGTTCTTGCTCATTCATCATGTGTACAAGGCAACATCTGTTCCCTGCTAATGTTTTGCTTGCATTTCTGCTTTCTGAGTACATTAGGTAACCATAGAAATGAACTTTCTGGTAACCCAAAGGTGCAAATAGATAGGTAGTCACGTTGCTTGAACTAATGTCAGCTGAAATGCATCAGCTGTGAAAATGCAAAACCCTTTCCCATGATAGGTAAAGTTATGATACTGATACCCACTTTCTGATGCTTGTAGCTCTGGTTTTTCTACCCTCTAGTTAGACCTTCTAAACCTTCTAGACTATAGCAACTGAAGGGATAACATCTAATACATGAGAGGCTCCAGTATGCTGCTGTAGCATTAATGATTTTGCTAGCACTCCCAATGTTACCAAATTTCCTGGAAAGTAGACTTCCAAAAATAGTTGTCTTAGCTAGAGTTTCATTATTGTAAAGAGACACCATGACCATAGCAATTTTCATAAAGGAAAACATTTAATTGGGGCTGCTTACAGTTTCAGAGGTTCAGTCCATTATCATCATGGCAGGAAGCATGGCAGCATCCAGGCAGACATGGTACAGGAGAGGAGCTGAGAGTTATACATCTTGATCTGAAGGAAGCCAGGAGAGGACTGACTCTTTGGCACTGGGGGGAGCTTGAGCACTGGGAGCCCCCCAAAACCTGCCTACACAGTAACACACTCCCCCCAACAAGGCCACACCCACTCCAACAAGGTCACACCTCCTAAAAGTGCCAGTTCCCATGGGCCAAGCATATTCAAATCACCACAAGAATAAAACATTTCTACCCCTGAACTTCGAGCATATTCAAACCACCACATTCTACTCTCTGGCCCCCAAAGGCTTGTTCAAACACATGGATCAATGGGGGCCATACCTAGCCACAGCATAATACAAAATACATTTAGTCCAACTTCAAAAGTCCCCATAGTCTATCACAGTCTCAACAATGTTTAAAAGTCCAAAGTTCATACTCTTCTGAAATTCATATAATCTCTTAATTATAATTTCCTATAAAATCAAAATCAAAAAGCAGATCACATATTTCCAACACCAAAGCATATATGTTACCATTCCAAAACATTAATGAGGAAATACTGGACCAAAGCAAGACCAAAAATCAGCTGGGCAACTCCAAACTCTGCATCTCCATGTCTGATGTCCAACCCCATTTGGCTTTGTTGACTGCAACACAATTCTTTTTCTTGGGCTAGTTCCATTCCCTGTTAGCAGCTTTCCTTGGCAGGTATCCCATGGCTCTGGCATTTCAAACATCTTGGGGTCTCCAAGGCAACCAACATTACAACTTCTTGTTCCAATTTCTGGGATCCACACATGATCCTCTATGTTCCTCTAAAGGGCCTGGGTCACATCTCCAATTGTGCCTGGTGTAGCACTCCAGAGTCTGGTTGACTCCACTTCACTGTTGTCGCTATTCTTGGTGGTCATCTCATGATATTGGCATTTCCAGCATGCTGGGGATTTTCACTGCAACTAGGCTTTACCAATAGCCTCTCATAGGCTCCCTTCATGGTAGCAAGCATCAGCTTCTTTACATGACCCCTTCAGTCCTGGGAAGTCAACTGCAACTGAGGCTGCACCTTCACCAATGGCCTTCCATAGCCTCTCACAGTTCCAAGCCTCAGCTGCTCTTCATGACCCCTTCATGCCTTCAAACCTAGTAACACCTGGGTGACTCTTACACATTACCAAGCATAGCGGCAGCATGAGGTACAGACTTGGCTATCTCTGGAACGTAAGTTCTTTGTGCTCTCAGAAAACACTTCCCAGAAGATTTCACCTCAGTGATGCTGATCTCTTCTAATCATCTCAGCTCCAGACAACCAGCATCGATTGTCTCAGTAAACCCTTCTATTCATGACTCTAAAGCCAGAGCCACATCGCCAAAGCCTTCAAGTTCTGCTGCTTGCTGGAGGTGGAACATGCCCTCCTTGTTCTTTTTACATCCTTCACTGACTGCCTAAGCTTGGCTTTCCTGGAACTTGCTTTGTAAACTAACCTTGAACTCAAGATATCTGCATGCCTCTGTCTCCTGAGTTCTGGGATTAAATGTACCACCACACCTGGATTTAAGTTTTTCTCTTCTTGGAACTTGCTCTGTACTAGACTGGCCTTGAACTCAGAGATATGTTTGTGTCAACTCCTGGGATTGAAGACATGTACCACCATGCCTGAACCTAAGATGTTCATAGCCACTAAGCCTCATGATCTGGGTCAAAAGCATGTGTCTTCCAGCCTTACAATCTGGATCACAGATATGCCCTCCATTTCTGGACTGTAGTTCATTCCAGATTAAAAGTTCAAATGAAAATACTAACCAATTCATAATAATGCCTTGCATGATATAACTATCCCTTGTTCATCTGCAAACACATAAATGATAAACTTAGCTGGGTGGAATCTTGCCTTGGGGTCACCACTCCCTTCATCTGTTTATCTCCTTGAACACAGGATTTAGCTCCATTCCATTTCCTGGTGCACCTTTAAAACTTAAACCATACATTTTGTATTTTTTCTTTCTAAGCTTGCTATGCTTGATCAAAATATTCTTCATGAGAATAAACCAGAGGACAAAGTTTATGCTTGGCTGTTTTGAGATTTCCTTTGTCAATCCAATTAATCTGAATCTCTACTTTAGCCTCAGGCAGACTCTTCAGACAAGGGCAAAAAGCAGCCACATTCTTCACCAAAACATCACAAGCACAGTCTCTAGGTCACATACTAAAATTCTTCTCCTCTGAAACCTCTTGAGCCAGCAGGCCTCCACAGTTTAAATCACTCTCAGCACCACTGTCTTCCATATTCCTACTAGGATAGCCCATTAAACCCCACTTAGAGCATTCTACTGCTTTTCAAAGTCCTAAGACCCACATTCCTCCAAACAAAAGTATGGTTGGCCCCTCATAGCAATACCCTGGTACCAACTTCTGTCTTAGGTGGAGTTCCCATTGCTTCAAAGAGACACCATGACCAAGGCAACTCTTATAAAGGACAACATTTAATTGGGCCTGATTTACACTTTCAGAGGTTCAGTTCATTAACATCATGGCAGGAAGCTTGGCAGCATGCAAGCAGACACTGTGCTGTAGAAGAGTTGAAAGTTCTGCATCTTGATCTGACTGCAGCCAGGAGAAAGAAACTGACTCTTCCAGACTGGGAAGAGCTTCAAACCTACCCCCACAGTGACTACCTTCCTCCAACAAGGTCACATCTCTTAATAGTGCCACTTCTCATGGGCCAAGTATATTCAAACCACCACAGACCACCGACCACCTGTAGGTTGTATCTCCTGGGGCAGTGCTGTGTGAAGAGGGTAGAGAATGGCCCTGGAGAACCAAGGGAAGACACTAGCCCATGATCTAATTGTCCCGTGAATCTTTTCAGAATAGTTCTTATCCCTATCCCACATAAAGTGTTCTACACTTCATAAGGAGGAAATGTTAAAGATTACACTTGCTCCTATCATTTTGGATTTAAAAGAATGTATCTCTTTCTTTGGTTCATCACTTCATTCTTCATGCTATGCTTAATACCAAACCAAAGGTGTGTCTATCAAGTCGATATTCACAATTGACAAGTTTCTACAAAGTTTCAGTTATTAGGATGCTAACTGACAACAAAAAAAAGGTATGAAGTTGTTTAGCAGAAATTCTTGAAACCAATAGATGTCAACACTCCTGAGACTGTGTCAGGTACTCATTTATTCTCAGTAAAACCCAAGAGAGTCCTTGTGCCGTCTCCAATGTCAAGTTCCATCTCTGTGTGTAAAACACACTGTCTTACAGAGGTCACAGTTACTTCTGACGAACTAATTTTCTTTTGCCTGCAAGAGCAGACAATCTCCCTATTAGAAGAACAAGAGGTGGATTACAGACCCAGAGAACATTATGCTGTTGCCACCACTGCCTCCTCCTCCTTCCCCCTCCTCTTTTTTCTCCTTCCCTTCTTCTCTCCTTCACTTTTCTTGCTCCTCCTCCTTCCCCTCCTCCCCCTGGCCCTCCTCCTCTCCTTCCTGCTTCCACCTTTCCTCTCTCCTTCTCTTTCCCTCCTCCTCCTCCTCCTCCTCCTTTTTCTTCTTGTCTTTGTTCTACAATGTTGACCACACAGGCGCCTTGACTAGTGTTGGATAACACTGACTGCTTTGCCTCCAGGTTCATATAAGTTATTGTAGCCATGAGTTCCCTGGGCAGCTTTGTTCTTTGATGAGGCATCAAGTTATGGAGCACCAGTGTGGGTAGCCAGCAGGAGGGAACATGGCTCTGGAGATGTGGGACAGAAACACTTCCCAATAATCTTTCCACTGTGTTCAATTCAAATGGAAATGTTAAAATTCCATACTCCTACAGCTAGTGACAAAAAAGGATTGAGCTCTGGATTTTGATTGACACATCATTAACCTTCTTGCAAGATCAGGGCTCTTATGTGACATTGAGATTTACAGATAAGCAAGGTAGCATGTGCTTGAAGGTCCAACTACTTGAGAACTGTTGCAAAGTGGACCCTTAAATCTAAGAGTTTGAAGCCAGCCTGGGTAGCATAGCAAGACTCCCATCTCTTAAAAATAAAAGTAATTGATTTTTTTTTTTTTTAAGGAGGAGATGATTCAGCACCACAGTGTCTGCCCTGGCTAGAGGGACTTTACTTTTCTTTTTTCAGGATTCTAAGAGGCCATGTTTTCTTCTTCGTTATCTGCAGTTTTGTGTTCTTGATGATGTCAGCCCTCCTTGGCACTGCACTCGGGCAATCACAATATCCTCACTTCCTAGGGATGTTATCTTATGCAAAGACATACAAACAGTTTTGTGTTTGGAGAAGTGTTCCATCCAAACAGAGGAAGAAAGAAAGTGAGTTTCAAAGTTTCCTAAACAATGAATTGGGTTTTTCCCCCAGCTCTTTGTCAAAATTGTATAGCAGACAGTGGAAAAATTACAATTCTAAGCCGTTAATTGTGACGGACCACCAAGAGTTAAGGCAGTGATGCCCACCTTGGCCTCAAGAAGCTCGGAGTCACTAAAAGAGGATATTTATTCTTGGACACGTGAGAGTACAGAGTAGAAAATGAATACAGAGTAGAAACAGAAAAACTGTCTTAGAAGAGGTGGAGCTGAGATGGACTTTGAAGGATAAATACTAAGCAGAGGTCTGAAGGGAAGCATAGGGCATGGAAAACTGAATGGTGGGTCCAAAGAAGGTGTGGCTGAGAGGATGGTGCAAAGGTAAGCAGACCATACGGGAGGACCTAGTGCCGGGAACTTGGACTCCTTCAGTGGAGAACCAACCATTGTATAGCTTTAATCGGGTGGAGGCAAAGCCAACCTCCTGTGTGTATAGGAAGCAAGCTAGATATTGTAAACATGGCATTGGATCTTAGCTCATCTAAAAAGCTTTCTAGTTTGCTTTCATTTACGTTTACAACAGAATTAATTATATATCAGTTAGGAGATAGAAAGCACATTGCTTATTTTAAAACAGAGATCTTAACATAAATTTTAAGAGAACACTGAGGAACTAAAGGCCAAATTGTGTAGTAAATTTCACGGTTCTAGTTACCAGAGGAAATATCACCAACCCTGAGGTTGGAGAGACACGGGAAGAGGTCAGAGTTATTAACACCTGCATTCTTTCACAGTGGTCACTTGGCAAGTTTAGAATAAATTATAGCTCCGCAAGTAAAACCTATTATGACCAGGGTTGAAAAAGTGGGCCTAGGGCAGCCCAGGCAAATAGAACACAGCCAGAACGCAGGAAGAAAATGAGGCCTTTCTCCCCTCCCCAACCTCCCCGTCTCTCTTCAGCACTTGTGGCAGAGAGCCTGCTAGGGAGTTGGCAGGCCAGACTCCCAGAACAGAACCACAAAGCAGAATGAGACATTTCGAGCTGAGAGATTATAACTTAGCATCCAGCAAATGCCTGCTCCCAGGGTGTGTGGCTCTGCTGAGAGGAAACGGACTGGGTGTCCCAGAAACTGAGTATCCTAAAACTGGGGGATAAATCACCCTTTGGACTTATTTTCATTCCCAGCATGGGAGTTACAGTTGTAGCCTCAGATTTTCTTTTTCTTCAATGTCTTAGCAAATCTTTTTTTTTTTTTTAAAGAATGAATTTATTGATCTTGAGACAGAGTCATACCCTGAGGCACAGGTGACTTGAAACTCACAGCAGTCCTCCTGCTTCAGCCTTCTGAATGCTGGGGTTATAGGCATGAGCCCCAGCCTGACTTCTTGATCAGGTCCTTTGTACTTGTTCTGTGCCAAGCCCTGGTCCTGCAGACAATAGGACTCCAGGGGAAAGATGTGGCAATGCCCAGCAGAGTCTCTAGTGGGCCAGCACCATCTGTGCAGATCTTACCTCACCCACTGGATGACAATTTTCTCAGCTCAGATTAGTCAATAGAATTAGGTTCAAATCCCAGCTCTGATTCGAATTAAAAAACTTCCGCAAGTGGCTTAATCTCTGAACTTCAGCCCTTCGTTTGCAAAATAATATCTACTGTCTGTTCTCACTGCACTGTGATATTTAGGAGAATGATGTAAACAGGGAACCTGGCACTTAGTGGATATTCAGTAGGTCACCGTCTCTTCTCATCTGACGTCTGTAAGCATAGCTCATGTGAAGTAACAATCAGGACCAACTTAGCAAACCGAGGTGCTTAATCCTCTGTGGGGGACAACTGAAATGTCTTTGTGTACTTCTGCTTCTCTCCAGGCATCTAGAACATTGGGTACACCGACGACAGTTATAAAAAAAAAAATACATAATGGCTGGAAGTTATTTCTGAAGAGGAAGGCCGTCCTCGGTGTGTGTAGACACCAGAGGCCAGATCCTCTGCGAGAACAATAGCTATTCATTGTGTTTCAAAGCTGGCACCAGCAGCCAGTGTTCCAGTGCGATTCCCACACAAACCAATCTCCAGCAAAATTTCCATGACTGTGTGGCTTGATGTAAACAGCTCGTAGCAAGTGCTCTCTACTTGTGTGCCCATGCACATGTACATGTGCGCCCATGCACATGTATGTGTGTCCATGCTCATGTGCAGCGCTGTGGAACAAGTCTTGTAAGTACCTTTTAAGAATGAATGATTTTTAACAGAACAGAACAGAAGACAAATTATCATCAACCCTGCCCCTCGTGATTGTGTTTTGCTGCAGAGGACATGGGGGAGGAGAGAACAGTCCCTTCCACCAGAGCTGTGGATAGAGAACTATTGCAACTATTTAAAGTCACCAAGGCCCTGACCAGCTGCAGGCTGCCAGAGGTCCTGACTCGGGCCAACGAATAATGGCAGGCTTTTTATTTTGAAGTAGTAGTTAGAATTTGATGCCACTTAATATTTGCGTTGACCTTTACAGCTATTGTTATTAGCTATTCCTCCCAGAGGCTCTTTGAACTAAAGGACACAACTATTTTTACTCAGCAACCTCCCCTACACACACACACACACACACACACACACACACACACACACACATACACTCCCTCTTCAGCTGTAAGCCTGGTGGATTCTTTGAACATAGTACTGACATTTCCCTTTGTGGGCAATGGTCTCGGTGATAAGACTGATATTTTCAAATCAAAATAATATTGAATATAGTGAATTTAATTATACTTGGTGTAGATCAGTTCATATCGCTTCTCTACTGTAGTTTACTGTCCTGCTTGGTAAGAAGCCCAAGACTCAGCATGGTTGAAAGGCCCCACCCACTTTGCTCCTTACTTCCTCCTCCTAACACCATCCTAGTCAATTCCCTCTTTGCAGCAACTCCTCCCAGCATGCTCTTGGCCCAGGTATTTGCAATGGATGATTCCAGCCCCCCCCCCCCACATGCTCTTCCTCCAGATATGGCTGCCTCTTTTGCCCCTTGCAGGCCTTTGCTTAGATGTCACCTTCTTTGGAGGTCTCTCCTGCTGACTCAATTTAAAACTGCAGCTGTCAAGTCCTCACGGCCTCCTAGTATGCTACACATCACTAACTTGGTCATTATGGTCCCTGGTTATTTTCTCTCTCCTCCACCTGACAGAAGGTGGGGATCTTTGCCAGTGTAATTGACTATTGCACTCTAAGCACCTAGACCAATAAAGCACATAGAGGGAGGGCATCTAATAAATGTTTGTCAAGTGAACGAAGAGTGGTTCTTTAAAGGTTGTCATGAGGCTTACTTAACCTGTGGACTAGAATTTTCTCAATATGTGCTTCGTATTAATTTTCCTTGGTGAAGGCTCCCAGATTTACTTTCCTCCCCTGACAAACAGTCCACAT
Source organism: Grammomys surdaster (assembly GCF_004785775.1). Lineage (NCBI taxonomy): Eukaryota > Metazoa > Chordata > Mammalia > Rodentia > Muridae > Grammomys > Grammomys surdaster. The sequence continues at coordinate 7,587,538 of NW_021620970.1, forward strand.
TGATAGCAATTCTGTTCAGCTAAACAAGACGCTCCAATTCCTAGAATTGGAAAGAAGTGTGAAATCTCAGGGTTACAATATAATGTCTGCACAGGGGTTCCAGCCCATCACCATGTGGCTGATGCAACAGCGTTGTATCAGGCCCATGAAGAGGGGTGGGGATGCACAGGGCATAAGGAAAAGAGCCCACTGATGTGAGGTGGGGTGAGTTCTACTTCCACAGGACCCACTGCATGACCATAAGCAACAGTTTAGCTTCTTAGCCTCAGCTAGCTTTTCTATGAAATAAAGGTAAAGAGGCATTTCCATGATGCCACAGGGGTAGAAATTCCAGGTATCCATGGGTGTAAGGATAAGTATTTAGAATGTAGTCAGGAATCATGCCTGTTCAGTGAAGTGGCAGTTGTAGGTTTTTCTCTAATATAACTTCACTACCGTGGGTACTTGGCTGGTGTTTCTCTTTTTGAACAGATCCTTGAGACCAATTAGAAAGCTGTTAGCTTCAAACAAGGCATGTGTGCCACTACTATACTTTTAGGATTACTGTGCCATGCTGGTCATTTTTGTGGCCCATAGAACTCAGAGCTGGGTAGGACTGTTGGCTGCCTCCCTCCTTTGGAAGCTCGCAGAGTGCCTTCTGGTGCTCTGAAAGCTAGTCCTGGGAGTGGAAACGCTTTCAGGTCAGATCCACCTTGGATCCTCTGGGTCCTGTCTGAAGTGCATGATGTCTTCAGCAATAGGGATTTAACTTCTACATCTGAAGGCAAGCAAAGGCAACGGCAATAGCCAACAATGTTTTAGGAGTCTCTTGGACCACCCTGACCAACAACTCAAAAGGAGGTTTCTCTTGCCTGGTGTTGGGATCCATTACAAAAAATTACAACCAATCAAAATGCAGAGAACAAGAGATCATATGGTGCTCAGCACCAAATGGACATGCTGATGTGGACAGTGGAAAGTTTGCAGGGCTTCAACCCAAAACAAAGAACCATGAATGACTGGGGAATGCTTCGGGCAGGAGAAATAGTCTTCCTCAGGGAAGAATGTCCCCAGTTAGTCATCCCTTATATATTTAATGTTACCTGGATTATATAATCTAGATAACATTGTATGGACTGGAAAGGTAGTTATGTGTTTAGGAATATGTGTTATTAGTATGTATATAATATGTAACAACCATGGAAGAAAGAGAGGTCATGAGTTTGAGAGCAAAGTTTGCATAGAAGGGGCTGGAGGGAAGAAAAGGAAGTGGGAAATTAGATGATTATATTATAATTTCAAAAAATAAAAAATGAAAAGAGACTTAATGTAGAAATGGTCTCTAGTTTATAAAGTTGCCCCTTACCTTTTTAAAATTGTGGTTAAAAACCCACACAAATTAATCAGTTGGTCCTAGTAACTGACTTTATCTAAGAAGCTCAGTGATAGCTCATACTGTGGCACAGCCATCGCCGCCATCCATCGTCCCAGCTTGTCATTGTGCAAAACTGAGAGAATGTTAACTGAGCAGCAGCTCTTCATCCCTCCCTCTGCACAACCCTCTGGCACCCACGACTCTCCTCTCTGTTTGCATGGTTTGGTCTCTGTGGAACAAGAGCATAAGTGAGTAGCAGCATACAGCTTTTGTGAGAGTATCTTCAAAGTTCCTGCATGTTTTTAGCAAACGCCAGTGTTTCTTTCCTTTTTAAGGCTGAAGAGTATTCCTTCGTACATGTGCAACACATTGTGTTTACCCTCTTGTCTGACTCTGGCCACTTGGCCACATCATCCTGATGCTCTGTGATGATTAGTGAGCAAAGGCATGAGAAAGAGGCATGAGAAAGGCATGAGAAAGAGTCGGGCATAGGGTAGGCACTGACTAAATCTCGGTTGCCACTATTGCTAACATTGAAGGACATTCTGATTTCTAGGATGTCCTTCAGTCAAGTCTTATTGAATGAACACAGATAAGACCTGTGTCAACAGATTTGAAGTAGAAAGAGATAAATCACCTATCTCTCTGCCTCCCTACCACCACACACACTTTCCTTATTTGGAAGGTGTGGTTCCAATAAACAGTCCAGCTTGACTTGAGATCCAACCGCCTCAGCCTCCTTAATGCTAAAGCAGATTCCACCATATCCTGGCCTACTCCATGACTGCTTTCTTGATGGACCTGTCAGTTGTTTCCATGCCTTAGCTGTTGGGAATAATGCTTTAGTGAACACAGAATGGGTATCTTTGTGATGTAGTGATTTACTCTTATTTACATAGTATATAACTGTTAGACTAATGAATCATGAGGTGGTTCTATTTTTAACTTTAAGAACTCTGTCCCCCAACGACAGGGGGACCGGAGACATTACAAGGTCTCCTTCAATTACTGGAAGTCAGGCCTCTATCCCCACCTTCGCAAGATTAGAATTGATGCAACCCTTCTATACTCAGAGAAGGGAGGAGATGTCAGGGGCAGCCCTGCTTATACACTGAAGGCCTAAAATCAGCCATAGGCCTAAAATCAGCAATAGGCCTGTCATACATGTATACTAACACCAAGCCTTGGGTCTCTGTGGAAAAACATTGAAACAGATGGCTATAAGCTATTGTAAACAGGCAACTTTTGTGGAAATTTACCAGCCTGAGTAGTCATAGACCTTGTAAATAGGTAGCCTTGGCGGATAGTACCAACTTAGATAAGGACAAGTGAATCATAGGCAGAGTCATAGTGAACTATCCCCTGAACCTTCACCCAGCTGATACCCTGTTCTGAAAGATATCTGTACCCACCCCTGAACACCCATGCTCTGGTGTCATCCCCTTCCCCATGTCCTGCCTTTTTGTGTTTATAACCCCTGTGTGAATAAGTAAAAATTACGATTTGATTTAAAAATAAATAAAAAGAAAAAAGAAAAAACCAAAAAAAAAAAAAAGAACACTGTCCACTTAAATTTTTTTTTTTTTTTGTTTTTTCTTTTTTAGTGGTGGATATGGGATGTTTATTAGGGGGCATGTCCTATGTGTGAAGATCAGAATAAATTTTGCAAGAGTCACTTCTCTCCTTCCAACTTGTGGTGTCAAGGATCCAACTCCAGTTATCAAGCTTGTCAGCAAACACTTTGTGCTGGTTAGATCTGTCAACACAAACCTAGACGATATCTGGGATGTAGGAATCTTAGCTGAGGAAATGTATCCATCAGGTTATCTTGTGGACCAGTCAGCAGGAACATTTTTTTTTTTTTTGATTGATGAAATTGGTGTAGGAAAGCCCAGCCTGTTGTGGGTAGTGCTATCTGTAGGCAGTTGGTCCTTGGTTGTAAAAAAAAAAAAATAAGCAAGCCAAGTGATTTGTGAGAATTAAGCCAGGAAACATTTTTACTATATTAATCCTGCCAATCTATGAGCATAGGAGATCGTTCCTTCTTCTGAGATCTTCTTCAATTTCTTTCTTCAGGGACTTGAAGTTCTTGTCATACAGATCTGTCACTTGCTTGGTTAGATTGACACCAAGGTATTTTATATTATTTGTGACTGTTGTGAAGGGTGTCATTTCCCTAATTTCTTTCTAAGCCTGCTTATCCTTTAAGTAGAAGAAGGCTACTGATTTGTTTGTGTTAATTTTATATCCAGCCGCTTTGCTGAAGTTGTTTATCAGAATTAGGAATTATCTGCTGGAAGTTTTGGGATCACTTAAATATACTATCATATCATCTGCAAATAGTGATATTTTGAATTCTTCCTTTCCAATTTTTATCCTTTTGATCTCCTTTTGTTGTCTAATTGCTCTGGCTAGGACTTCCAGTAATATATTGAATAGGTAGGGAGAGAGTGGGCAGCCTTGTCTAGTCTCTGATTTTAGTGGGATTGCTTCACGTTTCTCTCCATTTAGTTTGATGTTGGCTACTGGTTTGCTGTATATTGCTTTTACTATGTTTAGATATGGGCCTTGGATTCCTGTTCTTTCCAAGACTTTTACTATGAAGGGTTGTTAAATTTTGTCAACTACTTCCTCAGCATCTAGTGAGATGATCATGTGTTTTTTTTTTCATTTGAGTTTATTTATATAGTGGACTACATTGATGGATTTCCAAATATTGAACCATCCCTGCATTCCTGGGATAAAGCCTACTTGATCATGGTGGATGATTGTTTTGATGTGTTCTTGGATTCGGTTTGCTAGAATTTTATTGAGTATTTTTGCATCAATATTCATAAGAGAGATTGGTCTGAAGTTCTCTTTCTTTGTTGGGTCTTTGTGTGGTTTAGGCATGAGTGTAATTGTGGCTTCATAAAACAGATTGAATAGTGTTCCTCTGTTTCTATTTTGTGGAATAGTTTATAGAGAATTGGTATTAGGTCTTCTTGGAAGGTCTGATAGAATTCTGCACTAAAACCATCTTATCCTGGGCTTTTTTTGGTGGGGAGACTTTCGATGACTGCTGGTATTTCTTTAGGTGTTATGGGACTGTTTAGATGGTTTATCTGCTCCTGATTTAACTTTGGTACCTGGTATCTGTTTAGGAAATTGTCTATTTCACCCAGATTCTCCAGTTTAGTTGAGTATAGGCTTTTGTAGTAGGATCTGATGATTTTTTAAATTTCCTCAGTTTCTGTTGTTATGTCTCCCTTTTCAGTTCTGATTTTATTAATTTGGATACTGTCTCTGTGCCCTCTGGTTAGTCTGGCTAAGGGTTTATCTATCTTGTTGATTTTCTCAAAGAACCAGCTCTTGGTTTTATTGATTCTTTCTATAGCTCTTTTTGTTTCTACTTAGTTGATTTCAGTCCTGAGTTTGATTATTTCCTACTGTCTACTCCTCTTGAGTATATTTGCTTCTTTTTGTTCTAGAGATTTCAGGTGTGCTGTCAAGCTTTAGTGTATGCTCTCTCCAGTAGTTTCTTTTAGTAAGTACTTAGAGCTATGAGTTTTCCTCTTAGCACTGCTTTCACTGTGTCCCACAAGTTTTGGTATGATGTGTCTTTATTTTCATTTAATTCTAAAAAGTCTTTAATTTCTTTCTTTATTTCTTCCTTGACCAAGCCATCATTGAGTAGAGCACTGTTCAGTTTCCATGTGTATGTGGGCTTTCTATTGATGTTATCATCTTTGAAGACCAGCCTTAGCCCATGGTGATCTGATAGGATTTATGGGATTATTTCAATCTCTTTTGTATCTATTGAGGCCTATTTTGTGACTAATTATATGGTCTATTTTGGAGAAGGTACCATGAGGTGCTGAGAACAAGGTATATTCCTTTGTTTTTGGATGAAATATTCTATACATATCTGCTAAATCCATTTGGTTTATAACTTCTCTTAGTTTTACTGTGTCTCTGTTTAGTTTCTGTTTCCATGATCTGTCCATTGATGAGAGTGGGATGTCGAAGTCTCCCACTATTATTGTGTGAGGTGTAATGTGTGCTGTGAGCTTTAGTAAAAATTCTTTTTTGAATGTGGATTCCCTTGCATTTGGTCCATAGATGTTCAGAATTGAGATTTCGTCTTGGTTGATTCTTCCTTTGATGAGTATGAAGTGTCCATTCTTATCTTTCTTGATACCTTCTGGTTGAAAGTCGATTTTATTCAATATTAGAATGGCTACTCAAGCTTATTGGGATGATTTGCTTGGAAAATTGTTTTCCAGCCTTTTACTCTGAAGTAGTGTTTGTCTTTGTCACTGAGGTGTGTTTCCTGTAAGCAGCAAAGTGTTGGATCCTGTTTACATACCCAGTCCATTAGTCTATGTCTTTTTATTGGGGAATTGAGTCTATTGATGTTAAGAGATATTAAGTAAAGGAGATTGTTGCTTTCTGTTATTTTTGTTATTTGAGGTGGAGTTATGTTTGTGTGGCTATCTTCTTTTGGGTTTGTTGGAAGAAGATTACTTTCTTGCTTTTTCTAGGGTATAATTTCCCTCCTTGTGTTGGTGGTTTCCCTCTATTATCCTTTGTAGGGCTTGATTTGTGTGAAGATATTGTGTAAATTTTGTTTTGTCATGGAATATCTTGGTTTCTCCATCTATGGTAATTGAGAGTTTTGCTGGGTATAGTAGCCTGGGCTGGCATTTGTGTTCTCAAAGGGTCTGTATGACATCTGTCCAGGCTCTTCTGGCTTATATAGTCTCTGGTGAGAAGTCTGGTGTAATTCTGATAGGTCTTCTTTTATATGTTACTTGACCTTTTTCCCCTTACTGCTTTTAATATTGTTTATTTGTTTTGTGCATTTGGTGTTTTGATTATTATGTGACAGGACGAATTTCTTTTCTGATCTAGTCTATTTGGAGTTCTGTAGGCTTATTGTATGTTCATAGGCATCTCTTTCTTTAGGTTAGGGAAGCTTTCCTACATAATTTTGTTGAAGATATTTACTGGCCCTTTAAGGTGGGAATGCTTGCTTTCTTCTATACCTATTATCCTTAGGTTTGGTCTTCTCATTGTGTCTTGTATTTCCTGGATGTTTTGGGTTAGGAGTTTTTTGAATTTTGTATTTTCTTTGACAGTTGTGTCAATGTTTTCTATGGTATCACTATTTGCATGTGATATGACAGTATACTTAAGTGACCCCAAAACCTGAAGCTGCGATTCCTTTAGTAATGGAGTGTAAACTAAGAGTTAGTTGTAAGCTGAAACAATCCCTTTTCTCCCCTAATTGCTTTTAATCATGCTGATTTATCTCAGCATAGAAACCCCAGTTAAGACAGAAATTGGTACCAGAAATAGGGTATTCCTGTGGCAGACCCAGCCATCTTGTTTTGGGGTGAATTGTGGATAAACGTTGAAATTTTGGGATAGAAAACCATTGAATGCTGAAACCCTTTAATACAGTTCCTCATGTTGGGGTGACCCCTGGCATAAAATGATTTTAGTTGTTACTTCCTAATTGTAATTTTGCTACTGTTATGAATCATAATGTGAATATCTTCTAGGTAACCCCTGTGAATGGGTCATTCAACCCTCAAAGAGATCATGACCCACAGGTTGAGAGACACTGGTCTAGAGTTTAATGATTTACTGTGGGAACTAGAAGATAATGCTGACAGCAATACAGATGACAGAGATTTGGCTTGTAAAATTTCAGAGGGAAGTTTGGGCATCCCTTAAAGATTCTGTTGGGGCTGTACAATATTTGGCATTAAGAATCTGGCTGTTTGGCCGGGCGGTGGTGGTGCACGCCTTTAATCCCAGCACTTGGGAGGCAGAGGCAGGCAGATTTCTGAGTTTGAGAGTTCGAGGCTAGCCTGGTCTACAGAGTGAGTTCCAGGACAGCCAGGGCTACACAGAGAAACCCTGTCTCGAAAAACCGAAAAAAAAAGAAAAAAGAATCTGGCTGTTTTGGTCAGGCAGGGCCGAACGATTGGCTCTGATTAACAATAGACCAGAACCACTAATGTGAAATCTTTGCTTTGCTAGGGCTGTCAGAATTTGCTATCATGAATTCTTGTTCTTGCTGGGTCCATATTCTCTCTCTCTCTCTCTCTCTCTCTCTCTCTCTCTCTCTCTCTCTTTCTCTCTCTCTCTCTCTGTTGTCAGCTTTTTTGCTTCTCTTATTGCAATATCTGGGTACATGTTCAGAATTCAGACAGCTCTGGAATGTCATTCATCCAAGCCTGAAGACTTAGATGCAGCAACCAGGTGCTGCCTTCTTATCTCTGCGCTATCTCAGACTTTCATTTCCTCTTGGCTGGGGTTTTGCTCTTCTTGCTGGCTCGAAGATTGTTCTTGATAGAGAAGAAGAAAACCAAGTAAGACCTGAGAAACTTTGTTTTCACAGTGTCATCTCTAAATTAACTATGGCATCTGCTCAAACAAGAGGCTGCTGCCTCTCTTGTTCTTGTCCTTGTCCTCAGTATACCCCAGTGGCCCTCAGTGTTGTTCCATTCCAGAGTTTCACTTCCGGGACTTGTATCTCTCCTTCGTATCTGCTCTTGACTGCAAATTCCTTCTTTTGGTAAGTGTCATGTGGCCATAATAATTTCTTTGGCTGGCTTCCTCTCTTCTTTTTTTCCATAATTATGTATGCATGGATAGGCTGAACAAATTACATGGAGCCTCCAGTCCTTCTCGAATGATATTCTATATGATTAAAGTCCCTGTCCGAAGTCTCAGAGAATATCTGGTCTCGTGACTTACAGGTTAGCACTAATGACTATATACCATAACCATCCATTTCATCCCATTGTCAGTCACCGCATGATTGGTCTGACCAGTCATGATTCAAGGTGGGAGGTGAGCTTTGCATATTTGTAAGAACAGTGTCCAAAATCCTGGTTTCTCCAAGATCCCTGTGGTGAACTTTAACCTCCATAGGATTTAGCCTTCCAATTACTTTATTTTTTGTGGACTTGTGGAACTATAATTTCTTACAGTCTTGAGAACTCAATCTGATCATATTCCCTTCCCTGCCCCTACAAGTCATTTGACAGAGTCCATTTTCAGTCCAAATGCCACTCACGTTCACTCTAATGGCCATCTAGACAGCCAAGAAATAGTTCATGCCTCAGCTCTCGCCACCGTAGTGTCCCTCTGTGATGTGAAACTGTCAAGCCTGAATAAATTAGATGCTTCTGGCAGGACAGGGCTTCTTGCCCTCTTCATGGTTCTTTATCCCTCAGCCTACAGAGCACAGGTCGTAGCAGGGAAATGACAGGTGCACCCAGCCAGGAGGGCCGAAGGGAGCCAGCCTCGGCTTCATCTTCTGCCCACCGTGCTTCTCATGCTCTGTGAACACTGCTCTGGTTTGAGAGGCTTTCTTCCAGCATGATTTATATAGTGCCTCTCTTCTCAAGAAGAATGTGAAATGGTTCACGATAAAACATGTCTTAAATAGGACAGTTAAAACACATTTTTAAAAAAGACAGACAGACAGAGAAAGGTCAGAAATCACTTGGTTTAAATTCCCGACAAGAAGTTTTATAGCACAAATGTATTTGATCAATTTCTGGTACAAATGCCTAGGTGTGTGGGAATGGAGGAAAACAAAATCGGTCTGCAGTTGGGAGGAAACCAGAGCTCTTCAGTCGGCCCTTCTACACATGTATCTAAATCAATGGCTTCTTGTCTAACGGCATCCATGGAGACACACTACCTCATCACGGGAAGTCCTGCGGGACAGCAGCAGGGGGCATTCCCAAGGCTTATGGCAGCCAATCTGCCCAGAGGTCAAAGTTACAGCAATTCATCACTGTCACTGACAAAGCACCACAATAAATTCGTCTTTAAATATTAATGTCTAAATCTCATCGTATACAGATAGAGCTCACGCTGTCCACTTAACTCTGTTTTTAAGTGCAGAAATAGTATATGTTATAATGGAACTTCAAAAAAATTACCACGTGTACTTTAAGGGACATTTTTCCCCCCTGGCTTGTCTGTTTAGTTTTTCCAGGAGAGACTGGCTAAGGAAGGGATGGATGGATTGTATCTACATGACTTCATATTAGTTGTGCCTCCAGCATGTTCACTCAAACAGCCAGGATTGACCATTGGTGACATTTCCTGTTGTAATGTAGGCTGGCCCTAAAGCAGCTCTGCATCAGATTCATAGCCAGCAAGATGACATAGGGCATCACAGGGCATAGTGAAGGACACAGAGATTCTCTGACTCCTGTCTGGGCACATAGCCACACCTTCCCTGATAGTTTTACATATGACCAACACTATATACAGCTCCATGAGAGAACAGAGTAGAAACGTTAGCGAGGAAGAAATGTATCAGAAGGAGATTCACTGAGATTCCCAACAGACATTTTCCTCCTTCCCTATACTTCTGTAGTGTTTTTTCATATTGTTTCCATGTGTATACATGTGAAATGTATATGTGTGTGCATGTGATATGTATATGTGTGTGTATACATTTGCACCTGTGTATACTCTGTGTGTACATACATTCATACGTACATTCAGTAATGTGAAGGCTTGGGGTTGATATTGGGGCCCTCCCTCAATCACTTCACGTTTTTCTTTGAAGCAGGATCTTTCAATCCTATTCAGAACTCCCAGTTATGGGGAGTCTCCCTGTCCAGCTTGCCCCAAGGATTCACTGTCCCTGCCCTCTGAGGCTGGAATTACAGGGCGGCTCCCATGGCCAGCCATCACTTCCATGGGTTCCAGGGATTTGCACTTTGCTTCCCTTGCTTGTGCAGCTTTAACTACTGAGCCATCTCCCCAGAGCTCCATAAAAACAAAGATTGTAGAATAGAGTCAAAGCACTAAGACAACCTAGCAGCTAAATACTGACAAGCTTCGGTTAAAAGCAGAGAAACAGTGGCCTTCCAGGCAACAAGTCTACCTGACACCATGCTCCTTCTGTAATGAGAGGGTCCTAAGAACCTCGGTGGTGTGGGAAGGTAGTTGCTACTTAAGCTACTGGAAGTCTTTACAGATGGGAAAGCCTGGGGCTGGGAACTGCCACTGAGGAGACCCCCGCATGACTATTTACTTTTTTTGCCAACTTGATAGAATTTGGCAATGCTTTAAAATATGAGACTGGTTTAAAATATGTAACTTAAAATCCTTAAGATGTTATTACCCACATGCATGTACATGTACACAAACATGCAATATCTCCACAATCTCAATCAGTGTAGTTCTATATATTATCATTTAGCCTATACATTCACTCAATTAATTAAATATTTTTGGTCTCCTGGCTGTTTGTTTATCTCTCTTCTCATTCTTATACCTCCCTCCTACCTGTCATTTACACAAAACTTACTGCCCTGTGCAACATTGTAGCTGAACTATGACCCCACACTATCCCTGGGGCCAGAATTCTTATGGAAAAACCTAACCCTCAGCAACTTAGAGCATGGCTATGTAGAGACAGGCTGTTTAACAAGACACTTAATGAAATTATTCACTTCATTAAGAGTTGATTCCTAACCCTATCTAGCTGGTATGCCTTTATAAAACACTGAAATTTAGACAGGCTTACAAAGGAGACTGTGGAAAGGAACAGGGAGAAGACCTCTACCTGCAAGCCACAGAAAGAAGTCTCAGGAGACACCATCCTTGAGACATCTTGATCTCAAACTTTAAGCCTTTTCTTTTTCCTGTGAGAACACAAATGTATTAAGCTACCCAGCCTGAGGTATTTCGTCCTCGTATTCGTAGCAAAGTATACAAGTGCCTACAGTGTACCAGGGCCTGTTCCAGAAGTGACCAAGGTACTGTCTGTGCCTGTGGAGACATGCTGAAGCAACTGGAATGGTGAGTCATGCGTGTAGAATGCCAGAGCCCCTCGGCCCCATTGCTCTGAGTATAGAGGCTGTGATTGACAGGCGTCCCGTTCTATTTTCCGTTCTGAAGAAAAACGTTTCTAGCGAGAGAGGGATTCAGCTGGAGCACTGAGGGACAGTAGCCACGAGGTACTACAACCTGAAGATGTGTAGGAGACCGTATCCGTGCTTTAATTCACATGGCACAGTTAGGCCTAAACCAGACTTTAGAGCATCTTCACTGTGCTAAGCTCATCAGAAATCTCAGGCTCACAGTAGAATCTTACCTTTGCAGCAGATGCGTTTGTTCCCCCGCACACAGGGCCTCAGCTGCCTTCTGAGTTGGCAGAAGGTGAGGCCGTGACAGCTGGCGGCTTGGCCACTTGCATCCTTGTTTGCACAGTGTTGGTTTAGATGGAGCCACTAACTTAAGGAACAAATCACTGTGTGAACCAAGGTGGATGTTGTGGAACAAGGGCCTGTGGCTTGCAAGAAGAGCAGGGTCAAATGTTTTAAGGTGTCACATGATCCAAACTGTAGAAACATGGAATCTGGGGAGCTATAAGGACTTTGGATGCTGTCCAGTCAAAGCTCTTAGTTTGCAAATTTGGACTTAGAGATACAGGTTACATGTTAAATGATTTGCCAGAGGAGAGGGTGGGGTGGGTGGGAGGGTGGGAGGGGGGTAGCTTGTTGCAGAGATAGGATAAAGACCCTTGTCTCTCTCTTGAAGTGCAGATTTCTCTTCTGCTACTATAGGTCTGAGTTTGAGAAATTATAATTCCTGACAGAATTCCCTAACAAACGCCATGTCTATAATTGAGGTGCAGAATAAAGAAGGCTATTTATTCCTCCTCATTTGTCTGTACAGCTAGGTATCCTAAAGAAACAGTACATTGAATCAACTAGTATGACCTCTGTTTTCTATTCAGAGAATAGAGCTTCTTATTCTTATCATGAATGTGAATGAAATACACATATTGGACATCAGCTGTGTGGCAGGTCCTGTACTAGCCCATCACAGTCACTTAAGACTGGGAAGACCGCGGGTCAGACACATTATGGTTTTTGTCTAAGATCTCACAAGGAAAATGGTATCAGAGTTGGGAAAGGTAACATGCACATGTAACCCCAGCATTTGGTGGGTGGGATGTGAAGGAACTCTAGCCAGCACGAGCTTGGCAAACATGGCTCTGGCCGGCCTCACCCTACTCCCCTATTCTCTCTTCCTTGATAAAAACTGTTAGATTACATTCTTAAAGCAGGCGGCCAAGGTCTCTTCCCTTATTGGCTAATTCCTCCCCCTGAGGCTGGCCACCAAAGTCCAGCTATCAGAGTATTTAAGTTCAGCAATCAAAAGTCCCCTTGACTGTCTTAACATGTCTAATAAAAATTAAACACCTCATCCTAACACAGGGTTTCCCCTTGTACCTTTGTAAGCTGCCATTTTTCCTATGGGCCCACATCTGTCTGCTGTCTATCCAGAGGCAATCCTTCATCCCTCCAGGGCAAATACCTCTTCTCCTTCATCCTCTGTCTTCTGTGTTTCTCTCTTATTTCCCATCCTTTGTCCCTCTGGGGCAGATAAATCTCCTTGTGCTGAGACTTGGTCTTGGTGTGCCTTGTTGCGGATTCTGATCCTTTCAGGATGTATAGCCAGCACTTGAAAGGTGGGAGGAGAATCAAGGGTTCAAGGCCATCCTCAGCTACATAGTCAGCACAAGGCTAGCCTGGGCTATGAGACATGCCTCAAAAAACAAAGGACCACTGGGTGTGTTCTATCCTGGAACACTAATTCATAATTCTTCCACGATTCTGAATTCTGTCCCTCATCGTAATGACTAAACATTGTGAAGTTTGCAATACGGATGTAATGATGATGTAATACAGATGTAATGATGATGTAATACAGATGTAATGATGATGTAATACAGATGTAATGATGATGTAATGCAGATGTAATGATGATGTAATGCAGATGTAATGATGATGTAATGCAGATGTAATGATGATGTAATGCAGATGTAATGATGATGTAATGCAGATGTAATGATGATGTAATGCAGATGTAATGATGACGTAATGAAGATGTAATGATGATGTAATGAAGATGTAATGATGATGTAATGCAGATGTAATGATGACGTAATGCAGATGTAATGATGATGTAATACAGATGTAATGGTGATGTAATATAGATGTAATGGTGATGTAATATAGATGTAATGATGATGTAATACAGATGTAATGATGATGTGATATAGATGTAATTATGATGTAATATAGATGTAATGATGATGTAATGCAGATGTAATGATGATGTAATGCAGATGTAATGATGATGTAATACAGATGTAATGATGATGTAATACAGATGTAATGATGAATGTAGAGCTGTGTCTCATTTTAAAACTCAACATTCCCACACATCATTGTTACAACTCAGATTCGATATCTAGACTCATTTTGAACAACTTCTGGCCAGGAATTGTTCAGCATTCTAACCCTTGAAGAGATTGGCATCGAGACCCCTCAGTGGGGTTTCAAAAGATGGTTAATCAATTAAAGTACTTACTGTTCAAGCAAGAAGACTGGAGTCAAGACCCCTAGAACCCAAGTAAAGGTCATGAGTGCATAGTGGTCTATCTATAATTCTGTGTGTAACAGTTTCCTGGCACGGAAGCTACTTAAGCAGGAAAGCAAACAACTCAAAATAGTTTCAGGAAGTCCCTGAAACTGACCAGATTTTCTAGGCTCCTTTTCCCCAAGAGCAAACAACCCAAGCCACTGAGAGTCACTCTCAGACAAGCCAAGCAGCAAAGAAAATTCTAAGCCAGGCTGCCTAGAAGAAGTTTAAACCAACTGAGCTACCTGGAAAGGACAATCCCTAATCTGTTACCCTGTCTTCATGCTGTGCAGGGTGCTCCAGGTTCCCAGGTTTTGTGAGCTGTCACCTGATGCTGAGATGGACTTTGGTGATGCAGCTGTCTTTGGTGCATGCCCCTGTAACTAACCCCAAACCCATATTTCTGTAAGTAAACCCAGTAAAACTCATGGTTCACCAAGTCGTACTTCAGTGGTATCCATATTTTGGTTGAAAAGTTTAGTCATACAATAAATTCTAGCCTTAGAAGGTAGATAAGAGTATGCCCAGAGCAAGCTAGCTAAAGAGACTAACCATGCGGAGAGCTCTGGGTTTGATAACAATAACCTGCTGCAAAAAAATAAAGTGACACTCGCTATCCTCATAGAGCAGTGTCTTGCTTGGCCATCATCAGAGAAGATTCCCCCTACAGCAGATGAGGGCAGATGTGAGAGTGAGAGATCTTAGAATACTCAATCGTAAATGGGATGTCTTCATCAAATCCCTCCCGTCAGGGTTCACAGACCCTGTAGGTATACAAACCACAGGCAGATTCCATGCAGGCAGTAGATGTCCGAGGTAAAAACCTCAATGATATTTTTGTTTTCTTTTCTTTTTGTTTTGTCTCATAATGTTTTGTCCAGGCATATTGTTTTGTTTTGGGGTTTTGTCTTCATTTCTGTTTTTACTCTATGGATTTATTGCTCATATATTACAGCTTCCAAATTTTGGGTTTTTATGTGATTTCTGTGTGGGGGGAATGCATCTGTGTTTCCTGTGGTTTTTCTTTAGCTCCTTTTTATTTGTTTGTTTTTATTTTTTATTTTAAATTCCTGTTTGTTTTCTAAATGAGAGAACAGAGGAAAAAATGTGGATTTGGTTGGTGGGAAAAGCTGGAAGGAGTTGGGGAAGGAGAAACTGTGCTTCTAATAAACTATATGAGGAAAATCTATTTTTAATAAGAAATGAAACAAGAAATAGAAGGTGAAAGAGAAAATAAGATTCCCACCAACCTTTGTTTTCACATACATACATACACACATACATACATATATACATACATACATACACAGATGTGTACATGAGCCTGTACACGTGTTTATATGTGTGGCATGTTCTCATATGTTGGTACACATATATATACACTCACACTACACACACATTATACATGAGAAGAAGAAGAGGAAGAAGGAGAAGAAGAAGAAGAAGAACAACAACAACAACAACAACAACAACAAGTATAAGAACAGGAACAGGAATAATAATAATGATATTAATAATAATGATGGTGATGATGATGGTCTCCATGGAGACGACTTCCATTTGCACTCACTTCATTTGGCTTCACTTATAGTAAAAGCATGGCTCCCTCAAAGGACGTCATTTTTCAGAGAAGGGGGATGATCAAGTCTTGCTCTCCTTAAAAACATGTGTGCTTAGGGTCCTACAATTTGTTTCTTCTTCTATGGGTAGATAAGGAGAAAGACCATGTAAACAGAGACATCTTCTATTTGGAAGCTCCCTTTTCTACGGAGCTAAACTTTACTGGGTGCTGATGTCCTCTGCACTCTATGACATCCCAGGCACCACACTCTTGCTATGGATAAGTCCTTTAAGACTTAGGGTAATCTCATGCTGCAAGTCCCTATTTCATAAAGGTAAAAAGTATGATGGTTAATAGTCACTGTTGACTAGATTTAGAACCAACTGAAGAACATGCCTATATGGGGGTTTCCAGGAAGGTTTAACTGAGAAGGAAGCAACCAGAGCCTCTGCATTCATCGTCTCCCTGCTTCCTGACTACAGACACAATGTGAGCGGTCACCCCACACTGTTGCCTCTATGCCTTTCCACCATGAGAGATGTGATTGTGCCCCCTTAAAACAGGGACAACTTTCCTGCCTTGAGCTGCTTTGTGTCAGGTGACTAGTGACCTCATGAGTAAAGTAGCTACTCTAGGACCAGTGTACCAGCTCAGCCTGTGCTGCCACCACAAAGCCAAGCAGAACTCTGAACCCAGGCTGAGCTCTCAACCTCTGTCCATGTTACCGCCCCACTCCTTGTTTCTTTGTGAATTCTATTGGGGCTGCCCTCCTGTTTTCCCTAATTCTTGCTCTTATGCAGATGATTTCCAAGGTCTCTTTGAATACTGAGATTCCTGGACTGATTAGAGTTATAATGTATGCAGTTTGATTAATTTGTACTCATACACAAGTTCATTCACCATGTTAATTTTTTTTTACTGAAGGTTCCAGCAGGTTTTTAGTTTATGTACAGCTCTCCTTCTAATGTGAAAGGAGTTGCACTGCTTTTCCTAGAATAATATTTAAAATTCCAATTAAAAATGTAAACTTTAAGAATATATCTGGATGGGTGGCTTTTTTTTTTTTTTTTACCGTGCACACAACATACCAACTTTACATATGGACAAAAATAGTCATTTTGAGCGTCTGTTCTCTTGATCGACTCTCCCTAGTTTCACAGAGTCAGTGCTAATTGCTTGCAGCTTCAGGTCCTTCCTAACATAAGGGAACAATCTGAGCATCCCAGGCTGAAGTATTGCATTTGTCAGACCTGCCAGATCTGGAATTGGAATTGGCCAGTCAGAATGATGAGCCCAGGCACAGATCAACTCACTGGAGCTTCAGAAAGCTTCTAGAAGATCTGTGGTGCTCCTGGCATAGTTATTCTACAGCTGAGACACCTATGGGCCATACCTGGTAGCATTAGGCGATAGCCAGCTTGGATCAGTACAGACTTCTGAATCTGTGTAATCAAGCTGTGCTGGTTGAAGGACAGGTCCAGGAGCGGTACTCATCCACGGACTACCAGCTGGGCTGTCTCCAAGCATCTGATAGGCTTTCTGAAACTTGTGGTTCAAGTTTGTAAATGAAAGAGTTTGTACACACCCTGTGTTTAATGTAGCCAACAGAGTAGTCAACAGCTCTGCAATGCTATTTTTACTCCTTTCCTTACTCCCCCAGGATGCACTCCTTAGAAAACTACTCAACTACTAAGCTAGCAGTTGGAGAACACTTCTGCAGACACAGGACATGTGCGCTTTCTGAAGTTATCCAGCATAGGTCGTTCTAGAAAGGCAGCAGCATTTTTGTTCTTATTAGCACTTTTAGCATTTTCTGTTTTTACAAACTGAGAGACCCTTCCCACCCAACCCATAGGAGTCTAGCCATGAGCTAAGTGTTTTACTTCTTAGGTCTTACAGAGGCATTTCTTGCCATGTCTCTCCAGAAGCTTGGCTCATTTATTGGCAGCTGCCTGGGCTGGTTACTCCTTAAAGCAGGCATTCTATTAATGGTGGCCACAAATAGACCCAGGCCAAGACTTGAACTAGAATGTTGAGGTTGGAGGGTCAAAATGTGCCTGTCAGAAGACTAGCAGAAGGGAAGAGATTGTCCTCCAGGGACTTGCCTGAGTGTGAGTCACCATCCTCTGCACCTGTGCTGTTGTGCCCGATCCCCCATCTCTATGCATTTCCCTGAGAAGACTGCTCAAGGAGAAATCCAAACTTAGGTGGTAGGCTGCCGAGTGTGTCTCCTTGTTCCTGTTTTGATCCTTGTTCCTGTTTTTATTCCTGTTCCTGTTTATGTTCCTGTTTTGTGGGGAGTAGAAAAGGGAGCTATGCAGTTGAAAATATAGCATTTGGTTCTTTACCAGATGACTGCTTGTCTTTCTTTCTCTTGCCCTCAGCCCTCAGCCGATCCAAGGAACTCAGTCAGCTATGCTGGCGTAGCTGACACCTGAGGTCTGCTTTGGAGTGAGGATGGTTTTCCAGCTCCCTGGTACAGCCATGGGTAGCATGTGTCTGGTGCACAGCACATAGGAACAATGATAAATATTATTGTAATCACTACTACTGGCATCACAGGCTTGTTCTAGGGCTCTGGTATATGCCTTAGACTTTCGATCTTAAAGGACTTTTCTACAGCTGCCTTAGACTTTATGTTTCCTGAATCGGCATTACTGGCTGGCTCCAGAGGATCTCCGCTGAGGTACCTGGGCTCCATGTCTCCTGTGGCCCGTGAAGTGACAAGCATGTTGCTGTGGATTCATCACATGGGCTGGCAGAAGTGGCATGCAGCCAGGCTAAATCCATACTGTCTGCATTTAATTTTTAGAAATCCGATTATGGTAATGCATGTCTTGCATTGCAACCTTGAGTTTTGAACGAAATAACCTAGCCTCGGGTCTGGATCATTTAAAGCATGGGAGAAATGGGATAGAAAGAGTTCAGAATCTATAGGTCTGAATATTAGCTGGGAGATGGGAAGACTCAAGGCAGGAGATGTCTAGCATCTTTCCAAGTGGACACCAGGGCCATGAACTGGGCAGCCCACATATTCACTCTTCCCTGTCTTCCTGTCCCAGGCCTTCACCCTGCTGGAGTGCCCCAGGAACCTACTGACCCAGAGAGAGGACAGTGGGAAGCAGTGAGTCCCTGAAGCCAGATGCCAAGGCCTCCAGCGGATGACCTCACTACCTGTGAAATGGAGCCTGGACTTTGAGTCTCAGGCTCTCCCCATTCCACCTGGGTGTGACCCTCATTGTAATCCTGGAGTCTCCACTGCTTCTCTGAGATCCAGGGAGAGAAAATGAGGGTTAGGGCTGCATTTCCAGGAAATAGAAAGGCCTTGAGTGGACAATGACTCAGAGCCAATATAAACAAGGACAGCTGATTACCCCCTGTTGTTTCTTCTCTACCACACACCTACCCCTACCACTTTGTCCTATGAACTCAGACAACCAGCACTTTTTAGACACCATAGACTGTACCGTGGGCCTTCTAGCTGATAGTCCCTTAATCTGAGTGTTCCGAGTTCACCTCCAGAAGAAGACTTGTTCTTCTGGGACCAACTGTAAACTCTTTCCTGGGTTACCTGCTGCTCAGGGAGTTACTGCTGTTCAGCCTGCAGTGCCTTTCTCCTTTCCAATGTCTAACATCGCCTCAGGTCTCTGGGGCAGCGCTTTGGAGCTTCTATCTTCCTGTGTTCATGAAGTGCTACAAAAAAGAAGAGTTCCCCCAGTTTCTCCTGCTCCCCACACACCCATGTGTGTCACCTTAACATAGCGAGAGTGACTGTTACTGTTTTGTTTTTGTGTTGCTAGTAGTCAAGCATGCCCTGAAGACAGCACAGGTCCAGAAGCAGGCAGGCAGCAGCTGTGGCAGGGACTGACTGCCTAGGAGGCCATATTGTACCAGAACATCAGTGGTCCTGCGGTTTTCCTGTCACGTGCCAGGAACCCACTCAGGTAGGCTACTGGCATGTATTTGGATGTGGGTGCATTGTGGCAGCCTGACCATCCCAGCTGTTCCTGGGACCATAATTGGAAATGCTTTCCAGGGGCTTTCATAGATTTTCCCTGAAACATGACAAGGAAAGGTACCCAGGAATATACCCACAAATGGCTTCAAATGTGTCAGCTGACCTCCAAATGTGTCAGCTTATCTCCACAGGTGTGCTAATAGGACTGAAGGAGGGACATGGTCATCAGCTTTCAATGTGTGCCCTTTGATTCCAGATCTATAAATTTAAAAAGCAACTGTGCCGGGGCTGGGCATATAGCCCCATGCTTGTCTAGCATGCTCAACCCGTTCATTCCCTATCATCCCATAAAACCAGGTAGTGTAATTACAGCACTAGGAGGTGGAAGCAGGAAGATCGGAAATTCGAGTCCATCCTCAGCTGCATAGTGAGTTCAAGACCAGCCTGGGCTAAATGAGACTTTAAAATATTTTATTATTTTTTAAAAAATTAAACCTGCTATCATCTTGTGACTAGAATGGCTAGTTCCATTGACTGGTGTGCGCTTTTAAAACTTTACACATGTAATAAAACTTTCAGTGTATTAAATGTGAATGTCTGGACTGTGTCACTGCATTTGAAAACCTATTTGCCAGTCCTTCATTTAACATAGAGGAGGGGGAATAGAAGTGCCTAGCTCCTGGTGGGCCACTCATTTCTCAGTGTCTGCAGGAAGCAGCTACTCCCTGTGTGAGCCTGTAACTCTGGGAGAAGTGTCTGGCTGGCAGTAGGACATTTACCTTTACAGTGCTGTGGTCTCTGGTTGCACATTGTCATAAATGAAGGGGTTTTCTCAAGGCCTGGCCCCCCACTGTCCCAGAGATGTTGGTGTATTTGATGGGGAGTACGATCCGGGAAGTGGGAGTTTTAACATCTTTCTAGGTGATTTAAATGTGCAGTAAAGATTCAAAATGTGCCTTGAGATAGTAATCCTCCAAACATTCAGACTCATCAGAATGCAGGAGATGGGTCAGAACACCAGATGCTTGGTCCCTCCCCACAGCATCAGGTCCAGGGTTTCTGGATCCTACTGCTTGACAATCTGTGCTCCTAACAAGGTTCTGTATAATGAGATGCTGATGTTCTGGATCACAGTTTAAGGACAGCTATGCTGTTCCGCTGCTTACTTTTTTTTTTTTTTTTACATGTAGCAAATGTATATTATTATATATCAATATATAGGATGTAAAATTTACATTTAAGTGTATGGTTCAGCAGCATTAACTACATCCACACTGTTACACGACCATCATCTCCCTCCATCTCCATGGTGGTTCTTGTCTCCCCAGACTGAAACTGTACCCGATGCACACCGACACTCATTCCTCTCTGCCACCCCCAGCCCTGGAGCAGCAGCAGGCTACACTCTAACTCCATGAATATGAGGACTCTGGGTGCTTCATGTGTGTGGGACTCATAGTGTTTGTGACGGTCCTGATATCATCATGGGTTAGTCCTTGTAGGATGTGTCAGAATTTCTTACAGAAATGGTTGTGTACACTACACTTTTTCTACTTGTACATCAATAGGTACTTGGGTAAGTTTTGTCTTTTGACTCTTGTCTGTCATTTACCATATTCAAATTATGTAACTCTGTATGTGTGTGCCTGTGTAAAAAGAGAGAGAGAGAGAGAGAGAGAGAGAGAGAGAGAGAGAGAGAGAGAAGACTAAGGCGAGCACAGATGCTCCTCTGGACTATGCACCTTGTTCTTTGACACAGAGCTTCTCACTTGCTCTGGACCTCACCAATTAGGCTAGGCTGCCTGGCCAGAGTCCCAGGGATCTGTCTGTCCTGGCCTCCCCAGAGCAGGGAGTATAAGTATGTGTTACTGCACCCAGCTTTTTATTAAAGAGATTTAAAATGTATACACACGCCGGGCAGTGGTGGTGCACGCCTTTAATCCCAGCACTTGGGAGGCAGAGGCAGGTGGATTTCTGAGTTCAAGGCCAGCCTGGTCTACAGAGTGAATTCCAGGACAGCCAGGACTACACAGAGAAACCCTGTCTCTAAAAACCAAAAAAAAAAAAAAAAAAAAATGTATACACAGACACACACGCACACATGCATACATGCACACACACATATATATACACATATATATATACATACACACACACACACACATACACACATATATAATGCTTTTAAAATAAGAGTTCTGGGGTTTAAACCAGGGTCCATACTGTGATCTTCCTAGTTGTGTAGTAAGCACTTTACTAACTACCATCTTCCCAGCCCTGCCATTTACTTTTAAGTTTTTAAATAACCTTGCGGCCATCTTTCCATGTGAGTTCTTATACAACCATGTCATTCTTCTCAATGACTACTTAATAGTCTGTGACATGAAAGTGGCCAGTCTAGAATCATCCAACCACATAGCAATACTGCAGGAATTGGAACCCAGTGCTGTCCAGCTTCATGGCCAAGAGATTTTGACCCATCACATAGGGAGGATCTGTGCATTTCAAGCCAGGAGCTACCATGTGCTTAACAAAGCCCTATGTTAGGTTTAAAATAAAATGATACCATTTTATTAGGTTCTGAGAATCTGATAAATCGAGGGACAAACAGGAGGGAGGTAAAATCTAGCCATGGCTTAGGAGACGGTGTCCTGCATCCTCCTACAGCATGTTCCACAGCTCTGGGCTAATGATGACCTGGCGTCTCTTGGGAAATCATAGCAAACAGCATCAGATGCAGGCCAGAAGGGACCACCGAGTTCATCCAGTCCAACCCTTTGTCTTAGGAGAGGAGGAAATTGGAGTGAGAGATGAGCCCCAGGCGACAAGTCTTTTTTCGGTCTCCACTTAGTGGGTGTGGCTGCTGGCTAAGTCCTATTGAACAATGCTCTACACAGTTTTCATTCCAGTTCTATTGGCTCGAAGTCACAGGGAAACCTGTTTTCCCAAGTGTGTTATTTGTATTGTTCATTTCTCCTGCGTACATGTATCCTAATATTGGCCTGCCTAGCGTTATTAAAAGATACTTATGTTTTCTCTTCACTTCCATTTCCTTCCAGGGAAATGGGAAAATCAATCTGAGCGTCATTAGGAGAAAATTCACTGCTGAAGGTTGCTGGTGACGGTGGATCTGTCACCTACATTACTTTTTGCTCCTGAGTCACTGGGATTTCTTCTACAGGGCATGAGACAGGGCATGGCATTATTTCACTGCCTGAGTACAAGGCTTTTCCTCACTTGCCAAGTTTTCATTCCACTGTTACATGGCCACCCGTGGATCCCATTCCACACTGATTAATTAGTTTCCAACTCCTTCATACAGACCTAATGATATCGGCTTGCTTCATTTGTGTCAGGAAACTTCTAGGATTCTTTCCTGTAGACTCTGATGAGATGCCCTTTTCTCCTGCCCTGTTGGCGACATACCTGGGGAGCAGGAGGCGATCTGTCATGCCGTCTCTTGCACTGCATGCAGTGCATGCCAAAATGATGGCTGGGCTCTCCATGCAGCTGGGTGTACATGCTGCCTGGTAACTAGGTAGGGTTTTCACGTCCTCTTTCTGGAACCCCTCGGGACTGCTGTCTTTCCATTTCCAGAAGTTTTCGGAATGGGTTCTAAGCATCCAACATGGCTTTTGTAGGTGGAGCCTGCTGGCTGTCCGTCTTGCCTCTGGGTCCTAGCAGCCCCACAGCTCAGAGATCAGAGAACTTGATTTATAAACGTCTGCCTCTTTTGATGGACTTTGATCCTCTCGGGAGAGATTGGAGTAAAAGTCTCGAAGCCGAATGTTTTCTAATCTGTCACAGAGAGAAGCGGATGGGAAGAGTGATACAAGACGCCCGAGAGGGGAGAAGGACATTAGCTAAGAGCAGTGTGCACAGCAGATTCATTGCACTCAGTAAAGTGCCTCACAGGGTGTGGTTACTCACTGCCTGGCTGGAATTAAAATTCCAATAGCTGCTTTCCTCACCAGCAACCCCCAGGATATAGAGAATTTGTTTATTTAACACCAGTAGACCCTTACAATCAACTCCCCCTTTCGTGCATGCCTCTCTTAAGATGGCTTTCATATGCAGTTAGAATCCCAAAATGCCTTCCACACCTCTTCGCCTGCCTCAGTCAGGGTGGCCAGGCCTGGCCCGGAGGCATCTCATACATCTCAGTCAGGCAAACCCAGAGCTGCAGCCAGAGCCAGCCCATCCCCCTCCAAGCAGCCTCCCAGCATGCAGTAGGGCCCTGGGAGCCGCTGCACAGGCTGCAGTGTTTGGCTGATTCATTTGTCTTCATTAATGTTGCTTATAGCAGAGGCCTTTGTCACATATATGATTATGTGAGATTCAGTTCTGTTGAATGTGTAAACACAGAGCTCCGGTGTGAGGCTCCAGGCCAGCAGAAGCCTAAAGAAATTTCCTGCTGTTGGGGGTAGGGGCAGCCTGCGCTCTCCACTGCAGGGATAGGCCCATCCTGGGGGACCTTTGTCTCAAATCTCTGCAAGTGGCCCGGAAGGTCGAAGTTTGACTTGGTCCCCTGTTCCAGAGCCTGGTTTGTTGCAGGATGTTCAGCGCGTGGGAGTGTATCCTCCACTCTCCTCCTGTATCTGTCAAGTTCACTTACGTATTCCTGTCAGGAAACATGTCTCCTTGGTCTGGTCTTCCTCTAAAGAATCACCACCTCATGGCTGGTTTCTGAACAGCCCCCCTGTTTCTCTCTTTAGTCTTGTTCACTTCTAAACCACATCACTCCCCGCTGATAACATCATCTTTATAAAATATGTGTTGCTTTAGATCAGGCTCCTTCCCTGGAAAAGGTTAAACAGTTTAGGGTCTGGGATCGACCCTCATGCCTGACCAGCTTCAGTGCAGCCGTATCTTGCTCTGTCCCTTCCTTTCTCCCTCAGTGGGGTTTCTGTAGTTTTATCTTATGCCTAATATCTTGGGGCTTTTAACTAACCCACTCCACTATTTCTCAGATTAAGACAAGAGAACGTGAAAACATGAGCAGGGTAAAGTGTCTAAACCCTCCCTCTACTACACGTAGTTGTCTAGGACTGGAGTTTCCTTTCCAGGCCATCATTCCCAGGTCAGGTTAGGCACAAGAAAAAGAATGAATCACCAGGGGGAAGGGGAGGGCTTCCCCCCTGGTGATTTTTTTTTATTAAAAACCACATGGCTGGGAGCCCAGGGAGGTCTGGCTCAGGAAAGGACAACTCTGGGGTCCAACTCTCCACCACCACCCCCACACTCCCACTCCCAGATTCCCAGCTTTGACTAGGGAGTGGGGTGAGGGTGGGGATGGGGTGAGTATCCTGCTTTCTTATCAAGGGCTGAGGTAGATCATCTTCAAAGAACCCCGTTCCAAATAATGGGGTTCCCCATTTGCTAGTAGTGGGGGTTGGGATTTTATCCTGCTTTTTAGGAGACACAATTTGACTCAGCAGTAGCTGAAAGGCAGAGCCTCTCCTGGGCTTCCTGGGGTGCCCCAGACAGCCTCCCTGCTGGCCCTGCAGATGTGGCCAGGGAAGTAGAAGAAAGGTATCAAATTCAGACTAAGGCTGTGACTGCAAGCAGAGGGAGCTAGTACATTCCAAGCAAATAATACGCCACTATTTCCCAGGCTGGTAACATAACCTTGCTGTTTTGTAAGAGTTCGAAGGAAAGACTATAACAAAGCTGGACCCTGAGTGAAAAAAGGTAATTTAAAAGGAAGGACGCGGCTGCTCCTAAAGATGGTGGAGGGGAAGGTTTGTTGTGGATGCAAGGAGAGCATAGCCAGAGGCAGGGCCATCTGGGAGAGGCCGGAGGAAACGTGACCCTGAGGGGAGCGTGTGAGGAGAGAGAGAGGAGAAGAGAAGGGAGAACCAGGAGACCAAGAGGCCAGGAGGGTAAAGGATAGAAAAAAAGGACCAGGTAATCAAAATGGCTGGGTTATATAGGGAAGGGCAACACAGACCCTGGGCTGGAGAAGTTTAGGGTAGGGGGGCGGGTATGCCAGCCATACTCTGTAACAAGTAGGGGCTGAGGGATGCTGAGAGAAACCTAGTGGCCAAGTCCACTGCGATATGCTAAATAGGCACCAAAGTTAGCCGTTTGTCCTGGGTTTGAGACCTAACAGTCCCTAGCCCTGATAGCTTCTGTTAACCAGGCCCATGGATAAGTTACAATGTCACTACATCGTATTGGAGTCTGGAGATTGCGGGAACACTCTCTCCCTCTCCCTCTCCCTCTCCCTCTCCCCAGACGGGGGCGGGGGGCGCGGGGGGGCGGGGAGGGGGGGCCGGGGGG